>NC_081152.1:18977988-19577988 GCF_958295425.1 Solea solea
GAGAAATTAAATGAGCATAGAAATAAAATTGAAAACAAGTGAAAAAAAGACAACACGTGACTTATTTAAGATATAACCTGAGCAGGTGGAGCTGGTTTTGTATAGATACACTACTACACACACACACACACACCCATATCTACATAGTTCATCTGTGGAAAAGATCAGAGACTGTCAGCTGTTCTCGTTCTGTTTTTGAGGAACACGACGAGTGCAGTAAAGCAACAGGTGGCGACGACGTGTGGATCTAGAGACATCTGACAAGACAGACGCACACAGGAATATGTAAAAATGAACACTGAAATTATTGACTCAAGAGTACAATTCATCATAAAAATCCATTTTACAAGCCTGGAACAGATCTGTACACAGCAGCCACTTTATTAGGTACACAGAGAGTTGCAGTAGTTTTTCCCAGTGAGATCTTCTGCCACTGTAGCTTCTCTGTTTCAAGGTTTGACGACTTGTACGTTCAGAGATGATCTTCTTCATAACATCTGAAGTGATTATTTTAAACCAGCCTGGTCATTCTCCTCTGACCTGTGGCATCAACATGGCAGAAGACTGATTAACGTGACTTAATCATGTATGTATATCCACTGTCTTCTCTGATGGATCGCCTATCGTCTGACAGTCAAAATACTGATTAAATTACTCATTTTATTCAGCTGAGCTTTGGTGTGTTAAGTCTTCAGTGCGACTTGTAAAAAAAACAGACAATGACTCGTCTCCAGAGGACGTGTGGCTGTTTTGTTTTTTAGGGTTGACATTTATTTGTGTCTGGTCATCAACACAATCACACAGCGGCATGTCAACTAACTCCAACAGTCCAAACTTCACCTCCTCACCACACCACTGAACAAACAAAACAAGTGCTGGTGTTTGTCCGGCAGAGCCAGACAGACACACTCAACACGTCACACAACGTCTACAGCGATTCCAACAAGTGACGACACAAACGGAACAGTTTAAAACGTAACAGCTAAAGTGTGAAAAAAAACCTCAGGTGAAAGTAAAACACACGATTTGAAGTGTGTCCTTACACTGATTCAGACTGAACAAGTCACTCAACAAGTGGGTCATGACATAATGTCATCATGTACAGTAGATTCCTATTAGTTTAGTTTTTGTGTAGAATTTTGTGTAGAGTTTATCCTCTTTCTTTTTTTTTTACGTAACATGGCTGTTTACAATTAATAATCTACACAGATTACATTGTAATTAACTGGAGCTGCTGCTGTTAACGTAGAGCGTAGCACAGATAAAGGTCCTTTTTTTGCGTCCGTGTTCTCAGAAGACTTCAGATCTGACAGGAGGACGGAGCAGCTCAGCTCGCCCTCTGCTGGCAGATAATCTCAGGGGTCATCACAGGGTCCAGGGGCTGATTTCTGATGACGGCTGCTGCTCGTCTTCTGTCAGCACCTGAGGAGACGTCGGAATGACAGTCCACTCGTTATCCTGCGCTCATGTGTTCAGCTCTTTAAGGTCCAGTGTGTGGCATTTGTGACAGTTTACAGGCAGAAATTAAATCTATATGAACCATGAGTGGGTTCGTATAAGTGAATAATCACTTTAAAGCTCCAGTGTGCAACTTCTGTTGTACATTGAAGACACTAAGGCTGCCCTGCCTTAGTGCCTTAGAAGGCTGCCCTGCCTGTGGCCAGGTGAGCCCATGGCCAAGTGGAAAGGGAACTTGGCTTGTAACCGGAGGGTTGCCGGTTCAAATCCTCACCAGGCCAAAAGGCCTGGGGTACTCCTGAGCAAGGTATCCAACCCCCATTGCTCCCCGGGCACTACTCAGTGTGGTAGCCCACTGCTCCTAATTCTAGGATGGGTCAAATGCAGAGGAATAATTTCCCTAAATGGATTAATAAAATAAAAAACTTCTGAAGGTGTTTTCTTGAAAGTTTCTCAGCAATTATGACCTCAAGCTTGAAAACAAGCTGTAGTTAAAAACACTGACCTTCTGCAATTCATGTGTTCAATTCAACTAGAAACCTAATATACAAACAATAAGCATAAACGTTTAGTTTTTAAGTTTTAAGAGTGGATATTTTATCTGTTTTTTTACCCAAGTATCTTCTTTAATTTAATCTGGAAAGCACTTTGGACTCTGAAAAGTGTGGCGTGTGACTAAAATAAAAGTGAATACCTTCTCTGAGGTGGACGGACTCCTGGAGGTCAGAGAGCAGGACGTCCAGAGGTAGTCAGAGAGTCGACGTGTGGGCAGTGAGGCGTCGTCTCTGCTGAGGATTCTCCTCTGGACCAGACCTGAGGCTGCTGGACTCCTGCGTGACACGCAAGGAAGGAAGTCAAGCACCAGCTCACACCAGCAGAGGGAACCAAACCTTTATTCCTCACAAATCTACATTCTACTGGGCAAGGATTAGAAGATATGGAGGAAGTCTGTGTCTTGGATGGATTGTGGGAGACAGAGAGAGTTCTATAGTCGTAGATCTACTCAAGGCTAAAGGCTCTGGATCCTGTGGCTATAAATCTAGCAGGAGGAACAGTGAACAGGGACATGAATTATCAGAGCATCGGTGATGACGACACCTGTCAGGGGTGGAGCTGCTGGCTCTCTGGTGGCTGCTGCTGCTGTCAGGGCTGTTCACGGGAGTCAGAGACAAATCTCCTAATGTCATTGGCCAGGGCCGCTGTCCGATCCCTGTGGGCTGCTGCAGGCCGCCGCCCCGCTCCTCTTCTGTCAGCACCTGAGAGACAAAGTCAGAGTCATAGTCAACATTTCTCCACAGAGAAAATCTATGATTTTTCATGGCTTTCAGATGTTGTTGAGCCACTGCTGCATCACTAAGTTCAAATGTGTTGTTGTATGATGGTATGATTGAAATCCATTGTTCAGTTTTATCTCAGTCACACTGAGAAGCTTTCCTGTGAGAAAAAGCTGCCTAACAGTGAGATAAAGTAGTGAATATATTCTTAGGAAAGTGTAGATTTAAACCACACGTCCAGTGACTAAAATCTGTTTTTCAAAACAACATAACACCACTTTTTTTTGATGGTCAAAGAGGACATGATACAGGCTAAGCTGCACTCACAGAGCCCTTTGCTGGACAATTTTGTGATTTCTTAGTCTAAAGCACTTTCAGGCAACATATTTTGAACTTGAATGGTTGAAATTTCTGACCCAAATTTAAACAAATACCCAGATTTTGGATAAAAAGCAACAGCTCTGACTTTATACCAGCACCTCACACAAACAAACTCAAAAAAACAAAACTATCATTTTAAGATCATGAGGAATACTTGAAAATAAAAGAGAGTCAGTAATTCATGACCCAATTCTTAAAAAGACTGTGATGACATACAGACACCAGGATCTGGAGGATGGTCTCCTCTCTTTGAGTGTACACCTTTGAAGGCCAGCGGACCCTCTTGACAAACAAACTTTGCCACATCTGCTTCAGTTTGAACACGAGTCCTGCAGCCTGAACATGGCAGACAGAAGTGATCATGAACAAAACAAAAGTCCATAAATCATCATTCTCTGACGCCGAGTTGTAACTGTTGTAAAACAACAGACTGCCCTCACCTCTGGGTCACAGTAGAAGGTGAGCCACTTGTCCACACTCATCTCAGCCATCTCCTCTGTGTCACTGTCGCTGTCGTCATGCCGACTGTCTGAACGAGAGGAACCTGAAAACATCGCTGTGTTAACCACATCACCGCCACGCATATTTTACAATGTACAAATGTTGTTTAATTTTACCAGCTGGTCTGGGTACAGCATATTCCAGCAGAGGAGAACTGGGTAACATGGCACGACCTGCAAATATGGCCACAGTGATGGGAGTCACCAGCGAGCAGCAGCGGACAGTGGCCTTCCTCTTTCCTCGACACATCTCATCGTAAATGAGCCAGGTGGTGGGAAACACCTCGCCTGATTTCACCGAGTTGATCTGAAGAGCAAAAAACAACCACATACAAAAAGACAAAATGTTCATATGTGTGTGTGTGTGTGTGTGTGCAAGCCAGTCACAGACGACAGATGATATACTGTATATGTGTGTTTTCTCACCTCCCTGAACTGGTTGAGCACAGACGTGGGATGGAAGTGGACCTTCCTGTCTGTGCTGCTGGAGGACGCTGAGGTGTCCATATGGACCATGTTTGGATACATGCCGGCCACCAGCGCCGCCTTCACCACGGCCCAGTTCTCAGAGTTCTGGTTCAGTTCATGGATGTTGCTGCTTCCGCGAGGACGCACGAATCCTGGGCAACAAACACGACTTTTCACGTTGCGTCTAAAAGCTGCAGTGCGTAAACTTTCAGGGATTTGTGAGTTTGTTTGCTGCGTCCTTCATTTGAGAAAGAGCTGTCAAGCAAAACTATCAGACGTGCCTGAGGGAGTGTTTGTGTGTATACAGCAGCAGTGCAGGAGTGGGTGGGCAAAAGTAGCAGTTATCCCTTAAAACCGGGGTTTTTTGAGCAGAAGAATTCACTTTTAAAAGTTTTCGTGGACACTTTTTTCACATTGTGTAAAATGGTTTGAATATAACTGACATATCTTCAAGGTTAAAAGAGTTTTTCTTAGCTGCAGCTTCACAGTTGTGATAATGACATGACGAGTCTCTCTCTCACTCTCACATACACACACACAGACACACTTGTGAATGAATATGAAATAAAAAGAGAAACTGACCAATAGCACGGAGTTGTCCCAGCAGCTGCACCCGCAGGTCAAATATCATCTCCATGGTGGACTGGGACAGGAAGTTCTTCTCACAGAAGGATTTCTCTCCTCCTTCACGGCGAGCTCTCTGCCAAGCCTTAAGCCACAAACATGGAGGAACAACACGCCGTGACTTTTACCTGCTTCAGCCTCATCTTATTTTAATAAAGACTCTTTTCTGGTCTGTGCTGGGTTTTACAAAACCTCTACATAAGGCATAATTTGTCTCTCTGTCCTGTCCATGTTTTGAGGATCCCCTTTACACCAAACCTCAAATCCACCACTTACTCAGCATGAAGCTCAGGTTACATGGCACTCTACCGGGATCAGAAATTAGCAGGTGCTCCAGGAAAAGTGCAGATTAAATGACATGTCAAATATTATTAAAATTATTTTTTAATGCCTCCATAAAATATAAAAAGTGAACTATTGCAAAGCCAGAGTTGAAAAAGGCCAGCTAAGGATCTGTAGCTAAGATCTCCTGCCTCTTCTTCCTTCACAAAGTCGTACATGTGAAACCCATCTGTGCCCTGATAGAAGAAACACGATATTTTCCAACATTTGATAAAAACCACCCTGGAATTGATCCAAAATGCCCCCGAAACATGTTTCACAAGAGCAAAAAATTTTCCTGCCATGAACTCCACCCACCTGGAAGGCTCGGAGCAGAGCCATGTGGTCGCTGAGGCTGCAGGACGAGAAACGCCTGCGACACTGCAGAGCGACGGTTTTCTCGCGGCCCTGCTTGGGGAGGACGAAGGGGTCGCGGTAGGCCAGCGCGCACACGATGGTCAGGACGGGGTCCAGACACTTGAGCGCCACGGAGCTCAGCACCATCTTCCCCAGGTGAGGCTCGATGGATATGTCGGCCAGGTAGCAGCCCAGATATGTCAGGTCTTCATCCTGGTCCATGGCGTCTATCGCCTGAGGAAAAAAGCATTTGTAGAAAAAGAGAAACATTTACAATTAGATTTTTCTTTCTGTTTTTCATCTTGAATTCTGATTTTTATAAACAATATATGACAAACACAACACTTCAGTGTATCTGTAATTAACATCTGTGTTAGTGCTTGTACCTTCAGCCTGTGCACAGTTTTGCTGACGGCGTCTGCATGAGGAGGCTGTGGAGTCTTGGACAGGAAGTCGGACACTGGACAAGAGGGAACCAGCAGCTTGGTTTGCAGACACAATCCCTAAACACACACCATGACACACTTTTACAATTGTACGATTGATTCCAAGCAAATGTTTCCTTGTGTTCCAGTTTGTGACATGAGAGGCAACGTGTTTGTAAAACTTTTATTTCATTTGTACAATTCAAGAACATCTGTTAATCCTATTTCTGTTTCAAGAGGCTCTCCACATTTATGTTTCAGCTGTAAACAGAGTTATATAACTGCACTGCCATTTTTATTAACTTTTTATAAAACCTGTATTTCTTGGAATAAACATGGCTCAATTTCCTCCTCCTCCTGGTGGCAAAAAAAAACTCAGTTTCAACGGAAGGCTATGGGCAAATAAGTTTCTTCTTTTCTATTGATTTATAACGTCTGTAACATGTTTTCCTGAAGAGTTAATGGTCTAAGTCACTAGTTTCAGTTCTTCTTCATTAGAACATGATGATTTTGCAAATTATCTTCACATTTAGAAGAAAACGGGCAACAAAGCGCGGACAAATCATGAAACTTGTTTTCAAACCATAAAAAAATCATGCTGTGGGTCGAGAAGTGCTCAGACCTGAGCGTAAAGCTACACTTTTATATAATCAGTTAATATTATCGTAGTATTTTAAACAGAAATTGTCTTTTATCAGAGTCAAAGAAAACGAAAAGGAACATATGTGTGAGTCTCTACCTGCAGTGGCATCTGCAGCAGCTGTGGAATCTTGAAATCCACCATGTTGTTTAACCTGTGGCGACTGAAGAGGTGGAAACAGATCCCTGGTCTACAGCGTCCGGCTCTGACAACACATCACACACACACACAATATAGACACTTCACATGATTCATATATATCCCGTTTGTGTTGTTTATGTCACCTTCCCTTCCTCTGCAGAGCGCTGGCTTTGGAAATCCAAAGCGTCTTCAACATGGACACATGACTGATGCTGTCAAAGGACGTCTACAACAGGAATAAAAGCACATTATTTCCTCACTGATCACATCGTCGTCTCACTTTAATTATAACTCATCAGCGGTGACTCGACCTCTTTGATTTTTCCTGAATCGATAACAAACACCACGTCGCTGATGGTGATGCTGGTCTCGGCGATGTTAGTGGAAAGAATCTGAGAGGGACAAAATGACCAGTTTGAGTTTATTTCAAGGGAAAATGATATGTAATATGTGTGTATGAAGTACTGACACACAGTTTGCATGCTGTTCAGTCAGGAACAGGAAATGCAATTAGACGTAGAGTTGAAGTTTTTGAAAGCTGTAAGACTCTGATCTAGAATTTAGGTGGAGGTGGCAATGCTCTGCCAGCAGCTGCGGTATGAGGCAGCAATGATGTGGCGAGAAACGAGTGGGTGTGACTGGAGACTGGACAAGGCTTTATTTAAAGTCCACATTTTAAATTTTGACCAATAAGGACACGGGTGTGGGACTCGGCTGGTGAGTGAGTATCTCAGACTCACAATCTTCCTGACTCCAGGTGGAGAAGCATCCATCACTGTTTTGTGATCCAGAGTCTGTGTGTCTGAATATACAGAGAACATCTGGAACCTGAAACACACACACCCAACAAAGCTCTGTCAAAAACACACCACACACAGGATCCTGCTTTTATGTACAGTTTACTCATGTTACCTCTCAGCAATGGCGACAAATCTTTGGTCTTCACGCTGGATGCGGTACTTTAGAGACACAATGTGAGAGTAATCTGCTACAAAGATCAGCACAGATCCTGAAGACACACACAAATTGTAATCCAGATTATTGGTCCATACACTGTAAAATCATTAACTGACATGTTCACACGATGATGTGGTTGTGTGTATCTTCTAAAGATCACTGTTGAGCTGACTCTCAGGATAGGTCTGAAAGAACTACACTTCCCAGAGTTCACCAGCAGCAGCAAACTGACCACCTGTCACCTGATCAGTCATTCTCACTGATTTGGAGCACCTGGGGAGACACTGAGGGACTCCTTTATTCAGTCAAACAAACTTCAGAGAGAAGACCTCAAGTTCACTCATAGGTTCAGTCCAAAGACGCCAATGGTCGGTGAAATATTTTATTTACTTTCATGGTGTTTGAAATGCTGCTTAAAATGTTTAAGTTTTATGTTTAACTACTGTGTAGATTGCCTGAAAAACACATTGCAGCACTGACTGCATTGATTTATGTTAAATGGGTTTTTGCTGAAACAATATTTCATTGTGAGTTAGGAAAATTAATGGTATAAAGATACAAAAGGATAGTAAAAAGTTAAATGTTAAAACTTTATTAAAAAAATTGGAAAATGGATGAAATTAGATTTTCTTTATTTTTTTTAAGAGGCTTAAGTGTTTAATCCATTTAAAATGTTAAATCAATATTTAAATTCATATAAAAAGCATTAAAAAAATGTTTAATTAAAATTGTGACTTTTGTTTCTGTCTTTCAAGGTTTACAACCTAATTTACTGACCAGACCAAGGTTTACAACCTAATTTACTGACCAGACCAATCAACTGACAAAGCCAAAAGGAAAATAAAAATGATTGAGTCGGAAATTGGAGTTGTCCTTGTGTACTTTGGATGTTGAACAAGAGGAGGACTTGACAATCACCGTCACAGGTGGTGGAGCAAATGTAGTGGAGGAGATCCATGATGAGGTCCAGCTCCTGCTCTTCACTGCTCAGTTCTGACCGTCCACACTGATCTTCCAATACGCTCAACTGTCTCAAAGGACTGCACAACAGACATATTCAGTACATCTTCACGTACACCCCTTTACACCAAAGTCCATATGGAAAATCAGCTATTTTAGCTCAGTAGGGAAACAGGAGCTGCTGTTTCCTGCTGTCCCATTAGGTAAGTTTGTGTGATTGGAGTAAATCTGAACAGAGAATTTCAAACATTTAAAAACATTTAAGATAACACATTTGAACTTATTATTGGAGGCTGTGGTAGACCAGCAGCCTCCATGTCCCTGCAGGCTAAAAATGCTCTTTTTCTGTATGGACTTTGGTGTGACACAAACTTCTGTTTTCTGGTTCACTTTAAATAAGCATAGTTTTATATTTACCACAATAATATGGCAAAATAAATTCACTTTTTTATGAGAATAACAGTGACAATAGTTTCTTATTACAAATGGAAAACTTCTTAAAATGATGTGCAGTTATTTTAAGGGACTATATGAAATGATGGGTGCTGACAATTTGAGGCTTGACTTCTTTCTCAAAGGACCACATCCATTTAAATGAATGTAAAGACAGAGGATATAACATGTTCTAAACAAGCTTTTATTTCACTGGGAGCTTTCCGTTCCATCTGAAAAGACAGACAACAGAAATCCATTGAACAGTGTCTATGTTCTTAAATTGTTACTGCGACCACAACTCCTGCACTTTGTTTGTCTAGTTGTACTCTTGTATTTCAGTGTTTGTATTTTAGTTGCTGCCTTCCTGTTTTTTAGTTAACTATGATGTGTGCTGCTGCCTTTCTTGGCCAGGTCACCCTTGTGAAAGAGATCTTGATCTCAATGGGTCTTTTATCTGGTTAAATAAAGGTTAAATAAAAATAAATTCTTAATAAACACTTAATGACAGAATAAGAAGAAAAACTAAACTGTCTGAGGTAAAGGTAAGACTCACAACGAGGCCTGCAGGAGATCCACTGCATCTGGATGTTGGCAGCTTCTGGCAAAGTCTAAAGCTGTCCTAGAATGAGACGACATTCAAAGCTCTTTTTCTACTTCTACTCACAAGGACAGGAAAACAAAGTGAAAATTCAGAGAAAATCAGAGCCTAACGTCGTACCATCCATTAGTCGCCTTAATAGTGATGTCAGCTCCCATGATGAGCAGCTGCTCCATCTGCATCACAAGTCCTCGACTGGCTGCCACCATCAGAGGTGTGGCCCCCATCTCACTGTGTGCGTAATCCACTATGTACAAAAACAAGAACTGTTAGAGGATCCATGTTCTGATTTCTATCTTATTCTTGATTCAAGACCTGTCAAAATGTCCATTCAATCTTTTGTTCAGCCCTAAATAAAGTATTTCTATTCTTTATTTTTGTTTTTATGTTGGCCTGTATAAATGAAAACAATTGAACATAAAGTAAGAGCTCTCATCGACCTCCGACCTTCGTACCGTGCACATTTTTGTAGAGGATGAGGTCAAACAGCCGATTGAAAGAATCCAGGTCTTCACTGAAGAAACTGTTAGAGATGCACAAGTCCATCTCCTGCTCCGGCTGCTCAGAGTCGTTCTCCATCTGTGACACACAGTCACACACTCTGACTGAATGAACTCACCTTCACTTCACATGTCATTGTAAAAGGTTTCACTGGATTTTACAAACAAAATATTCACGTTGAGTAGAGCAGCTTATTTACTGAAAAACTTAGTAAAGTAAAACTCAGATCACAGAAATGTAAGACTCAAGGAGAATTCTGTTACTGAAGCTGTTCTGATATCTGTGTGTGTGTGTGTTTGTTTACCTGCCTGGTGACGGTGCTGTCCTCTCTGTCCAGCGGACTGCCGTCCTGGAGGAAGTCTGGGACAGACTCAAGGCTCCTCTGTTTCCCGCCATGGCCATCGTTCTCTGCTGCTTTACACCACTTAGTCAGACACGTCTGCTGCTTCTCTTCTGACAACCGAACCAGAGCACGTCACACACACGCAAACAAACACCAGTGAGATCATTTGTTCATCTGTTCCGTCAGTCCGACTCAATATAATGATCCATGTTTTTTTTTTTAAAAAGCTTGTACTTCTCGATGTCTCGGCCTCATGTTTCCTCGCGTCTTGAATGTTGAAGCCTGTGAGCTTCAGAACGTCCTCCAGAAACAGTTCCTGAACTTCAAACTGTCTTCCTTTGACTAAAGCATAACATATATATACATATATATTATTATTATTATTATTATTATTAATAATAATAATGATTAACATCTATTTTTACTGTAGGAGATCGCAACTTCATCATAAACTGATGCAGCTGGGAAAAACACCTTGCCAGAAGAAGTTGAAGGGTCATTATCCCAATTTTACTCTTAACTGAACACAAACATTGTTTTCTGGACCTGCTTTGTCACAGAGAAGCTAACAAACACAAAAGTAGAAGATGCTAATATGGACTAATGGGACTTACTGTGAATAACGGGGCAGGAGTCAAAGTACTGATGGAACAGGTCTACGTTCAGAGCTGCACTGGACAGGATCAGCTTCAGTGTGGGGATCTGCTCAAGAATACTCCACATCTTTGTGAGCAGAACGTCGGTGAGACCGTCACGCTCATCCACATCGTCCTGTTTTTTACACAGTGTGTGTTTTTTTTTTTGTTTTTTTAAATGTGAGTGAAAAACAGAAGCCACACCGGACGAGTAATGAGTTAAGATTTGCTGATTTGATGCTCACCATGACGACATGCGTGACAGTTTTCAGGCTGGAATCTCCCGTCATCAGAGTTCTCAGTAACACTCCGTGGGTGCAAAAGGTCAGCAGTGTCTTGGGAGAAATCCTGCGTTTTCAAATGCAACTGGTACAAGTCACTTGTACACCAAATTCACAAATTAAAACAGGTGAATTTACTGAAGGAGGCAGCGGAAGATCAACAGATCCCGAGTGCTGTGATGTGAAATCGCTGATTTTCTGTGGTCTGTTTTTTGCAGGACAGCGAGTGGTTTAAATGACACATACTTCAGATGACGACAAACAAAATATTCATTAGGGCTTTAATCAAGGACAGAATCAATGTCTAAATACTGTTGGTGCTGTTGGTGTCCGACCTGTTCTCCAGTCTGATGTGATAGCCCACAGTCTGGCCCACACTCTCTCCTCTCTCTGCTGCCACTCTCTCAGCCAGGGAAATAACGGCCAGGCGCCTGGGCTGAGTGCAGAACATCCGGCAGGCCTCACGTCTCATGTGGCAGTCATCCAGCAGGAACTGTGGGATCTGTGGGTTCAACATCTATTATCAACTACAATTCTCTAAACCAGCCTCGCGCTCTCTATGTTGTTGGGCTCACCTGTGTGGTTTTCCCGGAGCCAGTCTCTCCCACCACCATCAACACCCTGTTAGTTCTGATGAGCTGAACGATCTCCTCCTGATATCCATGAACTGGCAGGGAGCATCGAAAGCTGTCCAGTTCTGATGGATTCCTCTTATTGGGCACCAAGGGAAGGCTGCTGTGTAAGAATCCGGTGGGTCTGAATTTGTCGCGACTGTTGTCTGAGAGAAGAGAGGAAGAATATTACATGAAACAACAGATCCATGTGGGATTAAGACACCACATATTTAAATATGTCATTAAAGTGAGGTAACTGACACTCACCAGTCTGTACAGGCACATATGTGCCACTTTCAGTATTGAACTGAATGTCCATGTCTTCTTTATACCTGGTGGGAAACCTCTGAAGGAGAGACTGGATGAACTGTAAAGACTTGTGAGAGATGGGGAGGGGAGTGGACGTCTTGTCTCCACTCTCATTCTTCCAGACGACGAGGAAGCGTTTAGGTCCTTTCCTGAAAAAGAGAGACAGAAATGTTTCCCTCTTGTGTTCTTTTGGGTCTGTAAATCAAAGTCACACCAACTGAACCACTAACCCAAAGAGGAATTAATGTATTATCATGAATTTGGCAATGAATAAATTGTAAAATGTACAATGAACAGCTGATGGGGAAACATACTCTTTGCTCTTCGAAACATAACCTAGAGACTGAGCCATTCGATGAATGTATGTCCTCTCAGTACCAGAGAAGCAGGAGGGAAATTCCACCTCTGTTTGTGCAGAAAAGCAGCAATAATTACATTATTAAGGGTTTATCGTCACTGTAGATAATTTATATATATGTACATACAGATGAAGATACCTCTCTCATCACTGGAAGCGAACCTCTCCAGACAGAGCTTCACCGCTAACTTGAAATGCTCATCCACTAGATGTTCGTCTGGCTGTGACATGCTCTGGTTCATGGTTGGTTCTTGTGACGCTGCACTGCTGGTCTGCATGTTGAACTGCAACACAGCAACACTATTATAGACAACAACTCTATAAAAATCAGTCATAACAAGGCAAACTAGCCAAGGAATAATACAATGATTGGTTTGTAATTATGAACTTTTCTTATCAATATTGTTAGGTTGCTTATGTCAATTTGTGAGCAATTTATTGATGAATTAGTACTTATTTTATTTTTTAAATGTTTTAAATGTACTGATTTTCCATGTAATTTACTCTTATTAGTAGATTCATAAATACACTACATGACACATGTGTTAGTGTATATTATCCTTGCTATGCTTTGTCAATATTTATGTAAAATACGAGATCAAATAATAAAAAAAAACAGTGAAATCACCATACACTCGGTTCTTTGTGGGCGCCATCTTGAGTACTTACGTGCACGTACATGCACGTGCTGTTTCAACAGGTTTAACAGAAACAACATGGGCGGGAAGAGAAAGTTAACATTTCAATTCTATCCTCTCTAATTACTGATAAATAAATACTAATATTTTATATTTTTCCACTTAGTGACAGAGACATAACTTCTGTAATCCTAGTGTTAGTGTTAGCAATAGCAAAATTAGCCGAGCAGCTAATAAGAAAACGGGTTGTTTTTTGAATATCTTACCTTCTCAAATTATGGTCGTAGATACTGTAGTTTGGTTATTAACCAACTTATAAACTATTAATTTTTAATTTCGTTCCGCAGAATGTTATTTTTTCTGATGCTCGGTGCTCTGCAATCGCAATTAGCGCCGCAACCGCAATACATCCGGTCTCGACCCTTCAGAATAAAATACACATAAAGGGGAAAAAAAACTCATAAAACATCCACGATATTTGTTGGTTGACAGATAACATATTCATCAACACTGCAGGTACATTTTGAATTTTTCGGTAGCTAAATACACGTATCACACTGGTCTTTTTTGAATTAAGCTAACGTTGATAATGTCAACTTCCGGCTAGGTTTCAACTACCAAAATAAAAGCACAGGTTTCTATATCATCTGATTATAACATTTCGGCAAGTTCATAAATTATAGATCATAGTTTTTTAAATTAAAATAAATACAAACTTTCCTCATATATTACTTTAATGCCACTTTTCCGATGTATTCCCTCTTTTGAACAACAACTTTTGAACACATTTATGATGATGAAAAAATGACAAATCAACATAAAACAGTAAATAAGTAAATAAATAAATGGATATGAAAAAGGATATTGATGTTTTTCAGCTGCTCTTCAGTGGGCACTCTGCTCAGCTTATGCTAGCAATATGAACATATGTGTATTTGGCCATCCATGATTAGGTTTTATGACAGGCACTATTGGACGATACCAGCTGTCAATCACAGTGGTTTCCCCTAATATACATATGTGCGGTGCTTGATCAACAAATAATCTGCATAACTCTGATAATTTAATAAACAAGAGGCTTTATTACAAAACTACAACATTAAACTACTCATTAATCATATAATTACGATACATGGACTGGATTTTTATCCAATTTGTCGTCGGTCACTCTGTGTCCATGACCTTTACAGACTCGTCGACCACGTCCAGAGTGAGCGGGGTCACTGTTTTGGTCAGAACGGCTGTGGTGCCGGGTTTGTACCGGTACTGCCCCTCCCTGAAAAACAAAAGAATGCAATTTAGCATACATTTTATGTCATAAAGAAGAGTATTAAGGTAAAATAGCATCAGGTCTCACTGTCCACTTTTCACACAGAGGATTATGAAGATACAGAAAAACTGCAATTCTGCTAAATTCATTGACAAAACACAGTATAGTCTGAGGTTTTCAACAGAATATTGCAGGAGAGGAGAGCTGGAGGAAACATGCCTGTGTCTGAGTTGTGTGGATGTGTACGACAGCTCACCGTTTTCCCTTGACCCCGGGTACATCGTAGCTTCGCAGGTGCTCCACTCCGGCCTCGGTGATGACACACAAGTCCACGTTGCTGCCGGAGCCCAGGTCACAGAAAATCCCTGCAGCGATGGCGTCTCGTACGAGCTGCTTAGCCTCCTTGAGCTGAAAGAGAGAAACGAACTAACAAGTTTATTTTGTATTTTATAAGTGTATTTTGATGTTGCAAGTTTTGTGGTTTTGTTGTTAAATGTTTTCACAGCGGCATTTCCTCAGAATTCTTCCGTCTTTCTTCTCTGTACGTCAGCTGAGACCCTCATGTGGTGGATAAAGCAGTAGAAAATCAATGAATGATGATTTTAATGGGGTTTGGAAAGCAGTCAGACTCACCTCCATGTTTGCTTTGAATCTGTCCTCCAACACTGAGATAGCAGCAGCAGCTCCAGAGCCTGAAACCAGAGACAACAAAAACCCCAGGAAGTTATAGTCATGCTATTATTACTTTTGCTTTACAGCTTGGTCCTGAATCAGTGAAGAGTGAAATGATCACACAGACTCGTACCCAAGGCGAGGAAGGGCAGCTTGTCATAGGAACCATGTGGGAAAACGCTGTACAGCTGAGGCCCAGTCACATCGATTCCTCCGACTATCAGAGACGCACCGATGTTACCCTGGTACCTAAGGAACCACACAAACACTTTTGTTTGTCTGTTTGTTTGTTTGTTGTCAGAGTCATTAAGATTAAACAGAAAACTAACCTGAACAGCATCTGCTTCAGCTGTCGGATTACCATGGCAATGAGGGGCGGCCGCCCGGTATTCAGCATGTGCAGTTCCACGTTGGACGCCATGATCTGTGTGGTGACGTCAGCGTCCGCCGCAACGCCGGCGCCACAGCAGCTACAGAACAAGACAATGGCAGAATTTCAACACAGTGACTTTGTGCTATACTTTAATATTATTATGTCACAAAAAGGGTTAGTTGTTTGACAACAGCAACAGAGGATTGGGAATAAATCTGCTAAAGGTGTTACTTCAAGAGCTCAGTATTTTCTCAGGCGTTACTTGGTATAAAATGTTTGACAACCACTGATGTAGAGAAATAAAACAGTTTATTTTTCTGGTTTGTGAGTCCTCCGTTTGTTGCACTCACAAATCTCACGGCTAGATATCACTAATTCGTGCACAATGACATTTTATTTTATTTTATTTTATTTCATAAGGTGAGTCTTTAGTAAAGTGGCTAACAATTGTCTTGATGTCCACGCTGAAAATTTGCGAGGACAGACAATGAGTGTGGACGATGTCTCTCCTCTGCTTCTACTCACTAGATACTCGGGGCAATGTAATGAATCTTCAGGCAGTTTTTGTCGACCACCACCATGTCGTCTGTGGCCCTGGTGTCTGCTCCTAGGATCACTCCATCCTGAGGAAAGAAGAGCAGAGAGAAGAGTCAAACCACACGTGTCCACTGTGTCCTCCACAGTTACACTCTTGACATCAGGGACTCGCCTTGAAAACAATCCCGGTGATGGTGGTGCCTGTTTTTCTGGCATTGGGAGCTTTGTAGCCGAGTTCTGACAGGCTGGACTCCAGCACAGTGTTCCTGGAAAAATATGATTGAGCATCAGATAGACTCTCCTGTCACTTTGTTAGTAACACTCCAGAGAACCTTCTCACACTGAAGGTCAACAGTAAATGTTAAAAAAGACCCTGTGTGAGGCACATGACTTCTTCCCGAGCTCAGTTTTGTGTCTGTGCAGCAGCAGACAGTGTTTTCTCACCTGCGGCTGTTCTCGAAGCAGAATCCTCCAGCCTGTGGATCACTGGGCTTTAGACTGTGCAGCATCTTTGGACAGAGGACACAGGAGACGAGGACAAGGCTGAATCTGAAATATATAAGTACTATCTGACTCTCTCTGTGTGTGAATGTGTGTCAGCAATTTTCACAAGTTTTTACTTTTACTTTCACTTCTTCAGCACAAGCCTTCCTGTTCTACACTGTAAAAAATAACAACAATGAACTCGACAGTTTTCCTTTTCTGGATTTCCAGCTTCTTAAATGTGAATATTTTCTGGTTTCTTTGCTCCAAATAACAAATGAAAGAAGATCAGATAGTAGAGTAGATCATAATTTCCAGATTTGGTAAACGAGGCAACAATTTTTCAACATTTTCTGACATTTTTAATGACCAAACAAGTTCATGATTTGTCAAGAAAACAATCAACAGATTAATCAGTTATGAAAATAATCATTAGTTTGCTCTCTTTTAACATAATTTATAGGATAAACTGAGAATTATCATATTAAGTGCCATTTCTTAGAGTGTGCTGGACAAACCAGTTCCTGGCTCAGGTGACATGAGTCAAAATAAAAGCCTCAACAAAAAAAGACAAATAATTAATCAGACTTTATGTTGATTATGAGGATTTACTTACAGAACAAACACAGACTGCTCCTTTAATAATACTAATACCAATAATGTGATGTTTGTGTGTTTAGGTTGTTTAAATGACTTTGTGAGGTGATGTTATCTACTTTGTTTATTCCATGATTGTATTTTCAAAATAAGTGTCATAAATTCCTATTTTCTGTGTATGTGCATGAACGCAGCACCAGCAAAGGCGTTGCCGTAAAGTGTGACTTGCGTCAGAGCGGTTTCACTGCGGTGTTCGTTCACCGTGACAGGTTCAGAGTGGTTTAATGAGAGGAGAATAACGGTACGTCACCTAGTCACTGTTGTTTGTCAGCTATATTACACTTTTATTACTCTTGTATTTACAGACACGTACAATTCATTCTTGTCAATAGTTCCTGACTAGCTAACTTGTTAGCCTGTTAGCAATAGCGCCGAGAAGAGTTACGACAGCGACTCACATTCATTGTTTTCCACAAAAATATTTAGCATTGAATAAAAGTTATTTTAAAGATATTTACAGGGTTAAATTATTGTTGTCATTAGTGATTAAGTGCTTGTTTAATAATGAATGAAATACATGTGTGACCTTCAGATAAAATAAGTATAAAGTATCTTATGATAGAGTAAAAAGCATCTTTAATGCTCACTTAATGTAACAAAGTAATACATTTGACAACATTAAACTTTTGAGGATTGAGAAACATTAATCAACATTTTATGGACCAAACAACTCATCGATTAATCAATAAAATATCGTTAGATTAATCGATAATGAAAACCCTTTTGTAAATAAGATTTTATGAATAACTTGTGTACTATGAGATTAACACAACACACAGACTGTGTCTGAGAGCACATTAAGACTGCTATTATTAATCGATGACTAAATTAATAATTGATTAAAAAAAATTCTCTGATATTTCAGCTTCTTTAATGTGAATATTTTCCGATTTTTATGCTCCAGATAAATAAGGATGATTTTTGATTGTTAGACATCTGGCATCATCATTTTCTGACAATTTATGGACCAAAATTGATTGATTATGAAAATAATATGTGGTTGCAGCCCTCGACCACACTCAGTTTATATGTGTTTGTGTGAAAACTACATTAAAAGGTACATTAGGTAAGATTGTTATCATATACTTATACAGTATATCATTTTAATTTAGTCATAATGTCGGAGCCCACTCTCCTGGTTCTGTACGGGAGTCAGACTGGCACGGCTCAGGACACGGCCCAGAGGATTGGACGACAGGCGAAGAGGAAGTGGCTGCAGGTTCAAGTGTTGCCTCTTGACAATTACAATGTGGTGAGTAAAGTTATCGAATAGTTACCGAGAAGGTGAACGCTCCAGCCAGGAGATGACGCTTTGTCCTTCATGTGTCTCTTCAGGCGAACTTGATCTCAGAGTCTCTGGTGGTTTTTGTTTGTGCAACCACCGGTCAGGGAGACGCACCGGACAACATGAAGGTAAAAACACAAACAACTGTAGACCATTAAAAAGTCGACAAAGTATAACAAGGTGGTCGTTTTTGTCTCCTATAAGTTTACCCGTTAAATCCTGTTTTTTCTTTCTGTACATGACTCAAGAACTTCTGGAAGTTTCTCTTCAGGAAATCTTTACCTGCTGGTTCTCTGAGTCGCCTGGATTGTGCTGTACTGGGCCTCGGGGACTCTTCGTATCCAAAGTCAGTCTCTCCACGTTTACACTTATCTTGCTTAAAACTTGCAGGAAAAAAGGCAGACACACACTCAATGTAAATAAGGCGCTTCTTGTGGGAATCTGTTTTTTTCTCCACTTTCTCCATGTTTTGTCAGAGCTTCTCAGTAAAGAGGGCAGTTACCTGTACACTTACCTTTAACTATCCTTTTAATAATCAGAAACGGTTTGATTTAAAGGTTCAACTTTGTGGCTAAGAAGCTCCATAAGCGGCTGCTGCAGCTGGGAGCCAGTCCTCTGCTGCCTGCTGGACTGGCAGACGATCAACACGACCTGGGGTAAGAGGCAGTGTTAGTTCCTGAACATGAAGTGGAAGTTTGTTTTTTCTTCCTCCGAACGTCATATGTTCACGGTCATGTGCTTGAAACAGGGCAGACGCCGTTATTGACCCATGGCTCACATCACTGTGGGAGAAGGTGTTTGCCTTGTACCCGTCTTTAGCTGCCGTGAATCCACTGAGGGAGGATGAACCGTGAGTCTCCACTTTAATTTTAGAAATAAACAGGTTCTCATTCTGGTTTTTTTAGATTTAGATTTGGGGGTTTTATGTTTCAGACTCCCTCCGACGTACACCTTCCACTTCCTGGATGATGTGAAGGAGGAAGCAGACGACAGGTGCAGGATTTCCACCGAACAAACTGTTCCCTCTCAGTCTCAACCCTTTCCTGCCAAACTGGTGTCCAACAGGAGAGTGACCGACACGTCTCACTTCCAGGACGTGAGGCACATCGAGTTCGACATCAGTGGATCCAGGATCCAGTAAGTGAACATCAAAGTTTATTTAAGTGCAATTGTATGAGGTCCTGACACATATACAGGATTGTTTTCCTCCTCCTTTAGTGTGGAAATAGTTGATGTTATAAAGGCTTGAGTTGTCATTATCTGTGATGATGCTGTTGTGCAGGTTCGGTGCTGGTGACGTGGTGATGATGTATCCGTGTAACGCACCTGCAGACGTCCAACAATTCTGCCAACTGCTGAGATTAAATCCTGAGGCGACGTTTGCACTCAGAGCAACAGACAACACTGCAGGTAAGTGTGTGTGGGTTTCCTTGTATTTGTTACCTCTTTACGACCTCGTCAGGACCAGTAGTTCTGTGTGGAATGTAATATTTGTCCAAACTTGATTTCTTTGGAAAAACCTACTCATCTTCTCAGTTCCTGCCAGGCTTCCTCAGCCCTGCACCGTGCGCCACCTGGTGGAGACCTACTTGGACATCGCCGCCGTTCCTCGCCGCTCCTTCTTCGAGCTGCTGTCGACCTTCGCCACCAACGAGCTGGAGCAGGATAAGCTGAAGGAGTTCAGCTCAGCAGAGGGTCAGACTGACCTGCACAGCTACTGCAACCAGCCGCGACGCACGGCACTGGAGGTGACAGCAGAGGGCGCTGCACAACACAGACACAGTATTTTTTTATTTTAAATCTTAAAAGACTGTCTTTTAATGTCCTCACCAAGAATGTGATGCTTGTCTCGCTGCAGGTTTTGACAGATTTCCCTCACACGACAACAGAAATCAAAGCAGACTATCTCCTGGACCTTTTCCCCGAGATCCAGCCCCGCTCCTTCTCCATCGCCTCGTCTCTCAAGGTACCTAAATCATCCTGTGGATGTTCAAACACCTTTTTCCAAGGTCAAATTCAAGCACTTTTCAAGAACTTTCATCGTCCCAAGTCAGGTTTTTCCAGCACCTTACAGATTTGGTAAATAAAATATTTGTAGGAATTCATACATTACATAATCACAATGAGTATTTAATTTTTTCAATGACTTTTAAAGAGATGGTGTAAGGCTATATACGCTGTCAAAATTGTGTTTCATAATATCAGAAAGTTTACATTTACTGTTCTCCACCTTATTCTATTTCTTCATCTACTGTGTGGAGCTGTTTTTATCCAAAATTCAGGCATTCAATACAAATTCAAGCACCTTCAAGGATTTCAAACACCCATATGAACCCTTCTGGAAAGACGTTTTTAGTCCAGTTTGTACTAAACTGGATGTGTTGTGTCTCCACACAGGCTCACCCCAACAGGCTTCAAATCCTGGTCGCTGTCGTCCGCTACAAAACCAAATTGTACAAACCGAGACGAGGTCTCTGCTCCACCTGGTTGGCCTCTCTAGACCCTGCACAAGGTTTTCCACCTCTTCTGACATCATACACATGATAAAGAAGTTACTTAATTCTGATGATCAGTTCACTCACCCAATCAATGATCTGTTGATGCTGTTACACATTCTGACATGTGATGGCGCTGCAGGAGAGGTGTGTGTGCCTCTGTGGGTGAAGAAGGGGAGTCTGAGGTTCCCCACAGACACGGACACGCCGGTGATCATGGTCGGTCCTGGGACTGGTGTGGCACCGTTCAGGTCGGCGTTGCAGGAGAGGAGAGCGGAGGGAAAACCAGGTGAGGTCTTCAACCGCTCCTCTTCCTCATCAGCTGATGATGTCATGTAACAGCTTTGACTCCTCCTCCTCGTTCTCTTTTTTCCCCACTCTTCAGAGAACGTCCTGTTCTTCGGCTGCCGCTCTGAGTCCAAAGATTTTTACTTCAAGTCAGAGTGGGGGACGATGATGGAGGAGGGACACCTGAAGCTCTTCACTGCCTTCTCACGAGATCAGGTCTTTCACACACACACACAAACACACGCTATTCTTCTTAGGACACTGCGTTTGGGCAGCATCATCTCTAACCTTAGCCGTAACCAGATGATGTCTAACACTAACCTTAATCCAAAATATAACCAGTTTTTCATAAATGAGGTTCTTCCTCATTAGGATCAGGTTTTGGTCTTCTGACAAGGTCAATTATTACACATAAAAACACATGTTTTCAAGAACTACTTGTGCTGTAGCAAACAACATTGTCACAATCTCACCTCCTGTTTGTGAGTCATGACATTTGAGTGACATGAACGTTTGTGTTCTCAGGAGGAAAAGGTTTACGTGCAGCACCGTGTGACAGAGAACGCAGAGCTCCTGTGGGACTTGATCGCGAATAAACATTCCTGTTTTTACATTGCTGGGTGAGTCTCAGGTCACAGCACCACACACAAGTGTTTGGTAACTGTGAGCTTCCCCTGTGCAGAGAACCAGCCTGAGACAACAGAGGCTTGATCTCAGTGAACACATGGCTACACAATAATACACCTAATAAAAATCAATGTCGGCTTAGGTCAAAAATATCTAAAAGAGTATGTTTGCAGTCTTATTTTACTGTTACACCATCTTTTCCCATAGGTAACTTAAGTTTGTTTCACCTTGTGAACCACTCACTCTCCCACACCAAATTCCATAGAGAAAATCTGCTATTTTACATCACAGCACACAGGAGTTGTTGATCCACTGCTGCCTCCATCAGTAAATTCAAAGCTGTTATTTTGACACAAACTTAGCAAATAAAGCAGCAGCAAAAACGCTGATTTTCTCCATGGACTTTGGTGTGGGAGAGTGAGCGGTTTACAAACGTCAACTTAATATTGATGCTCGTATTCCACCATTATACAACAGAAAAATCTATTTTTTATGAATTCTAATCATTAAATATTTCATGATAATGATGTTATGATATCAAAATGATGATATTCAACAAGGAAGCAATGATCGGCATACAATAGCAGAACTAATACACCATCAATATCCACTATATTTAAGTGTTTCTGTTTATGTGTCTCACCTCTGCTAATTCTACGTGTTCCGTTATCTACGCAGAAACGCTAAAGAGATGCCGGCCAGTGTGTGCGACGCTTTAAAAGATGTGTTCCGGCAGCAGGGACGCATGTCCACTGAGGACGCCGAGCAGATGTTCGCAGCCATGGAGAAATCGGGACGACTGCAGAGCGAGACGTGGTCGTGATCACGTGACTGAGACTTCATGTTACAAAGAAAGAAGCAGAATAAATGATCAGCAAATAAATTATTTTTTTCTGTTTTTTTTTTATTTAATTGTATATTTCAGTGTGATTTTGACCTTAAAAACCATATAAATATGATCATTTTCACACGTTTCCAGTAAAAGACGCTGCAGACATTCCACTGCCTTGACACAGGACAAATGTTTATATTAAAAAGGGACATAAATGCAGTTCATGTTGATGCTTTTCTGTTTCCAGACTCTGCCATGTAAAAACAGAATTGTTGTATATGATTTAAATATGATGCATCCAAGTCTGAAGAAGCTGTAAACATTGAATTTTGACGTGTGAAATGGACCAATGTCAGTAAACTTGCTCTAAACATGAAGTCACTCCTGAATGGCCTTTTGTTAAATAAACAGGTTTTTGGGGGGGGGAGTTACCATTTTGTATTAAAGGGATAGGTCAGAATTTTTGAAATGTGGTTGTATGAGATACATAAACATAGCGTTTAGAAGTTTTTCATCAGGAAACTGCAGTTTGTCATCTGCTCACCCCCTCCACCAAAGTCCAAATCAGTGTTTTAAGCTCACTGGGAATTGAGGTGCTGATCTACTGCTGCCTCATTTGGTGAGTTTGTGTCACTGAGGTAAATCAAAACAACGGACTTCACTGAAGTGAAAAAAAAAAAAATTGGAGCATTGGATCAACATCTCTTGTGTGTCGTGATTTAAAATCGCTGATTTTTTCTATGGGTTTTGGTGTGGCAGATACGTGTGTCAGTACCTCATGCTACCACACTTCAAATAAACTCAAACTTTCCCTTTAAAATCTGCAGCTGAACTGTTGCCAAGCATGACCTCTGACCTGAGAGACACAAATTTGTCTACCTTGACATGGACAGAAGTCACATGACTGGCGATAACGCACACACTTCACGAACACGTCATTCCAGGAACATCGGAAAGAAACTGCCGACGCGAGAGAAAACGCCACTTCCACATTGGAATCACTCTCTAAACGAGGCGGTGCCACTTCCTGTCACATGTGGGAGGAGCTTCCTCTATCTGAGAGCCAGTGTGTGAACCTGGAAAATTTCTTTAGGGAAGTTCTTTTGTTGCTCCTCGTGGACGATGCGAAGGCCGGCCCTGGCAACCAGACTGTGAACTATGGGCAGGTCGCGGCACATGCTGCTGTCCACCTCGTCGGGGACCACGCCCTCGTATGACACGTTGTCCTTGATGACAATGAGGCCGTTTGGCCGCAGCGCCTTCTGGCAGCGCCGCAGGAACTCCACCAGGTGTTCGTCTGTCAGGTGACCTGAGGGGAGAAGGAACGAAATGTCAGATCTTCAGGTGAATCTTAACGACTCGACATCTGGCCATGCCTCAGACTCACCAATGACCCACTGGATCCAGATGACGTCATAGCGCCCGTTCTCTGGAACAAAGTCCTGCAGGCCACAGCAGAAGTAGTGCCCCACCCTCTTTCCATCCTCTCCCAGGTACGACTTGGCTTTGTCCAGGAACTCCTGTGTCACGTCCACCAGGTCCACGGTTTTGAAGAGCGGCAGCAGCAGACGCTTGGTGATCCTGCCGATGCCAGCGCCGCAGTCCAGAGCGCAACCCGGACTGGTCGCCCCCTCGCCTTCCTTCAGAGACAAGTAATGTAGTTTTTTTTTCTATTGTTATGATTTTTAGTGGCTGCTGTATGTAAACTGCCTGTGATGATCTATGGATTGAACAGTGTTTAAGGTGCAAATTAAATGTATCACCAGACAAAAAGTTAAATAACATAATTGGACATTTGTTTATTGTAAAGAAATGCATCAGTTTTTAATGGAAAGACTTGGAAAGGACAAATATGGCTGATAATCCTTATTTTTGCTTTAGATTTTAGTTCGTCTTTAGGGTTCAGGAAACACCGAGCTGACAGTTAACTGTCATGCCATTGATGACCATCTGAGGGCCACACAATAGCAGCTCATCAGTGGCTTTCTGCCAATTTATCTGGACGTCAGTCAACTCACAGGAGAAAAACCCCATTGACACACAGTGGGGCAAAAACTATTTTTTTCACAATGTGTGAAATGTGGTGATAATTTAGGATATAATTGGATTTTCTTACTCCGAGGAACTTGTGCAGAAATGCTTTGGATCCGTTGAGATCGATGGTGGAGATGGTGCCGTAGCCTCCTAGCATCCCGTCCACTGTGGGGGGAACCTCCTTCCAGTAACCCTCAGCGTTGGAGTAGAAGCTCGCCTCATTCTGTGCGATGTCACCCATCCTGTCAGAGTCCACAGGAAAGGAGTTTTACCCGAACGAAAAGGAACAAGCAAAAATGAAACAAGCAAAGGTGATTTTTATTATTTTCTTTTAGTTTTTCCTAATAAACATATCAACTTGACGACCTTTCAATAGTTTGTATTGGGTTAAATATCACATTTGTATGACATATATTGAAATTACATTTTGTTTAGTGATATCATTTGTTAATTACCATACTATTAAAATGAAAATAACTACCTAAAGCAAAATGGGATTTTAAAGATGTGAATAGTTTCTAATATTGTGCATCATATTTCTTTTTTGAATCGACAAAGACGATCTGTAATAATAGCATTGTTTCAAACTGGGATTTTTATTTGAAAACAGCAGCAGTATATTTATGTGTGTAATTATACATTTCTATATATAGATATATATTCAAACTTCACACTTAGTGTTTTTATCTGTTGCCCAGAGTTTAACGCGCGCACACACACACACACAATGAGGTAGAGATATGTGGCTTCAGTTGGAAGCAGTTCAGCTGTCAGTGACCATTTTAGGACACACACACACACACTCACACACTTCCATGTATTTATAAATATAATCACACACGTAGCACAGGTATTTATTTTGTCAGTTAAACATCATTCAGCTGCCAGGCTTTATAAAACAACGTTTAATTGTGACCGTTAACAGTTAACCATATAATTACTAATAAATGACTCGTATATGTCACCATGACATATTTAATTTAAAGTTAATAAGTTAACTGCACTTAAATTTAACTTAAATGAATATTAAATCTCAGCCTTTAATAAGAGACATTAAACTGCTAAAGTGAGCAGCAGCTACTACTTACACATTTGGTTAATCGTATTTATTTCCTGTAACGTTTTTGAGTTAAATTAACTTGATGCTAAAACGAGGCCCCTGGTCGTGTAGCTTCAGCAGGACTAGCAGCTAGCTACTTAGCAGCGGAGAGCTTCGTTGTTCAGACGGTTACTTTAATTTATTCTATTTTTGAAAGATAAACTTGATCCAAAGTGAACTTTCTACCCGCACTGACCTGGTCTCGTGTCACCTCCTCCTCCTCCTCATCAGCCCGGGTTCTCCGGTATCCGCCGCCGGACCCTGCGTCACTTTCCAATTTGAGACACGGACGACGTCATATCCTTATTTGGTTCAGAGGAGAAGCGGCGGCGGCGACAACAGCTCCCCCTGCTGGTGAGTCACAGCCACTCACCTCTGCCAGGAAACAAACTCATACAGAACAACAGAAATGAATCATGAAAACACAAAACCAAATACACTTAAACTTCTTCATGAGAATATATAAATGTTTTATAGAACATATAACTTATATTCATTATGATTTATTATGATTATGATATTTATTATTATTAAAAGAGAATATAAAAACAAGATCACATCACTTTTACTATATCGAAACTTCTACTTATTGTTGTAATAATAATAATAATAATAATAATAATAATAATAATAATAATAAAATAAAATGGTATATTACAAATATATACACTATAGCTATCTATCTATCTATCTATACAAATCCAACATAGAAAATTAAGTATTAAAAAAAACTGCGCAAACATATTAATATGATATAAAGGTAACACATAACTACATATTTAATTTATCTCATTATCTGTTGTGCTTTAGCTGCAGTTCATCAAACTAACCACAGGAGGGCAGTGTGGTATAAGAACAACCTCCTTCAACCTGTTTTACTTCTGAGAAAAGACTGAACACATAAAACGATGATTAATTTATTTATTTTTAGTTAATTATTAATTAAAAAAACAAATGTTAATGGTGATTGGACGGACTAAGGTACAACAAACACACAAATCATTAATATATTAAATAAATAAAATACATTTACAATAAATAAAATGTACATGAAGTGATTAAAAATAATCAGTCAATCATCAGCACGAGGCCTCTTTGAGGGAGTGAAGATATAATCAAACATATAAACTAATTTCAGGGGCTATAAGGAAAATAACTACAACAACAAAACCTCATATTGAATGAAAGTGCAATGCAGATAAATATATTTAAAAGCATTTAGCCAAACTACTGGCAAAAACAAACTTACATTTGTGTATTATTAAACGTGTTATAAATATTACACACTGACTGACCCAGTGATGAACGTGATGGCTGGATGAATGTCATTACCTCCAGTCACCAGTGGGAGGAGCTTTAGTGCTGAACAAACTGGCTACTCAGCATCATCAGTTCCTCTGGAGGACTTCTTTATTCTGTTCATTTCTGACCTGAACACACAGCAGGCTGCATGTAGGAAGGAGACAATTATAAACATATATATATGTATGTATATGTATGTATATATATATATATATATATATATATATATATATATTTCTTATGTGTTTGTGAAACTGCTCCCACTCCCACACCAATGTCCATAGAAAAAAATCTATGTTTTTTAGTTCACAGGGTTCACAGAAACTGCTGGTCTACTGCTGCCTCATGTGGCCGTTTTGTGTCACTGAGGTAAATCCGACTGAAAGACGTCAAAAGTCGAAGTTGCAAAAATAACACATTTGAACTTTCTGGTGGAGGCAGCAGACGTTTAACAACTCATGTGTGCTGTGATGTAAAAATAACACATTTTCTGTATGGGCTTTGGTGTGGGAGGGTGAGCGGTTTACAAAACAACACAAACTTCAGTTTCCTGTTGGAAAAAAAAAAGTGTAACAGCAGTAAAAATATTCTTATACACATATTGTAGACTTCAGCTAACATATATGCTATTAGCTGAGCCTCAGTTTTTCCTTGTGTCCCCACTGGAAGAGCCTTGTCATCTCTTTAATGTTGGCGTTAGAAAAGGTTGCTAACTAGCATGCTAAACTAGTCCATTTCATGGAGTACACTTCATTGTTTCACACCAGGGACATTCACTTGTAACAGCAGCAAAATACAAGTGACAAGTACAAAGACGGGCAATAAAATAAGATAAGAATTAAATAAATGTATGATTATTTAAAAACATGATTTGCTAGCTACATCGCTGCTCCGCTACTTAGCTATATACAGATAGGTAGGTAGGTAGGTAGGTATAGGTAGGTAGATACTTTATTAAATTTAATTTGTACAGTAAATTCAAGCATCCAGTATCAAAACTCATAACACAACAACATAGACATATAAGTAGCAAAATACACTGTATTAAAGAAAATGTATATAACCATGTAAATAAACTCAATCAAAATAGTTATATACATTAAACAAATCTATATATGTACAAGAAAAAACAGTAGTCTGAAGTTTAGGGTTAGGACAGGATGGAAATAGTTGCATTTTGCACGTGTGTAGAACTAATCAGTTTATCGGTCTTGACCGGTTTAAAAAAATGGAGCCCAAGAAATAGCTTGGAAGTAGCAGTTAGCCACCAGGGGGTGACTTCACCAGTTGCAAATTGAACTCCATTTGAACGGAAGTCTATGGGAAAATGAGCATCAGTAAACATATTCCTGAGGAGTTGATGGTCTCAATCATTAGTTTGAGCTCTTCTTCAACAGAACATGATGTCACGTTTGTAACTTATGTTCCCATTGAGAGGAAAATAAGCAATAAATCAGTGAGACTGACCGCTGGTATTTCCACATTTTGCCAAAACTGCCGCGAACCTCAACGCTTCAGAAAGGGAGTTTATTTTACAACCGAAAGACAATTTCAGTTTATTTTAATCTAGACTACAGACTGTGTTTATAATTGTGAAATTATGACCTCAGAGTACAACTGGAATGCACTTTCATGTCTGTGGTGGGAAATTTCTGAGATGAAAACAATTCATAATACACATTCACACACATGTGTAGGGGGAGATAACGAACCACAATAGCGTTGCTGTGTTTCCTCATAAATATTTCAGACGGGTAAACTCCTCCCCCCTCCTCACCTCCATTCTCTCTTACGGCTGTGGCGATGTACAGAACAAACGCACCTCCATGTTCTTCACGGTGTTTGTTCAAAGACCTGAAGATGATGCTGCTTTTTAATTACAGTTCATAAAATATTACTCTTCACAAACACCTGGAACGCCCCCTAGTGGCTGGATGTACTTTAATTGATACGCCCCACCCTTTTCATGCTCGTCTTTTTAATGGGCTGAGCCGTTATGATTGACAGCTGGTACTGATGACTGGCGTCTTAAGGAGCTCCATCACTAATGCATTGAACATGCTTCAACTCTGCTTCATTCAACTTGTCTCTCATAGCTTTTTTATTTTGTGTAAACAAACATGGCCGCCATGACAGTTCCCAAACACCTGGAACGATAGCAGATAGTTTCTGTTCTTTTAATGGCTTCTTTAATGAGATGTTATGATTGACAGCTGGTACTGACCCATGATTAGTCAGGTGGGGGTGGTGGGCGGGGCCTTGGACTCTCAGCGGGGGACACATGATGAGATGGACAGACAGAGAGACAGAGACAAACAGAGACAGACATATTAAAACTTGTCTTTATTGGGAAACCGTCCACCACTGAGCTCAGCAGTGAAATTAGATATTGATCCGTCCCTCTCCTCTGCCTCTCTCCTCCCACTCCGCTCCTCTCCCCTCCTCCCCCCTCTGCTGTTCGTCTCTCTTTAAATCAAGTCTTCCTCTCCTCCTCTTCCTCTCTGTCATTTATCCATCACTGCTTTACATCCTCTCTCTCAGGACACGAGGACAAACATCAACACTGGTGACTTATTCTGTATTATATGTTTATATATAAAACACCCAGATATGATGCAAGTTTAATCAAACACATGTCTTCTACATGTATCATATAAACAACATACACTGACAGGTGATGTATATTTATACAAACACATGTTTTAAATAAAAAATTTAAAAGAGAAGAAAAAGAAAATTCTCATACTCTCTTTTCTCTTTCTCTCGCTCTCTCTCCCTCCCTCCCTCCCTCTCCCTCGGGCTCACCTTCACTCATCACCTCAGCTATTTTCCCTCCTCTGTTGCTAGGCAACGGACAGGAACAGCATCACATGGAGACGTCAAAACCACAGGAAGAGCTTTGCAGGGAGACACATCGTGTAGAAGTTCCATGAAGGAGGCAGCGTCTCTTACTGACTCTCTCTGTAGAGTTGTTGTTGTTGTTGAAGGACAAATTAAACCGCTTTAAAAATACAGTATATTCATCCCTTCAGCCACACGGTTGCTCGCTCTTTAGCTTAGCATTAGTCACAGACCATCTGTATGTTTGCATGATGTCAGAAGAAAACTAAACACTGTGTTAGTCTGACTAAAACTGGACTAGAACTGGTACTGAATCAAAGTTCTCACAGTCAGACTAACAGACACACTTAATAAGGTTGGCAGTCGAATTTCTAACAGACTGAAACTAGCCCATGAGCTAGGCACATGTTCCTGTTCCCGCCCCGGCTTTTACACATAAATTAGAGAAGAAGAAGAAGAAGACAGCGAAGAAGAAGAAGAAGAAGAAGAAGAAGGAGAAGAAGGAGAAGAAGAAGAAGACAACAGTGAGAAAAACTTTTGGAAGTTCTGAGGGTAATGGATTCTAGGAAAACATAGAATGCTAACAACTAGCTAAAAAAAATGGGGGCATATCGCCACCTAGTGTAGCGGAGGTGAGCACACTCTTTTCAACTTTTTTCTACTGCTGCTGAAAGTGACCAAAGTTTTGTTTAAAAACTAAAATAATAATGCCTATTCTATTCTATCCTATTCTATCCTATCCTATTCTGTTCTATTCTACATACAGGACTGTGGGGCTGCGAATAACGTTTATTTTCTTGATTATCTCAGTACTTTTTTGGTCTGTATAATGTCAGAAAATGTTGAAAAATGTTGATCCCAAACCTGGAAATGACGATGTTCTCACATGTCTTGTTTTGGTCCACAAACCAAAAATATTCAGTTTTAATGATTTCTTTTTTAAATGCAGTAAAGAAACCAGCAAATATTCACATTGAAGAAGATGAAAAATTTGAGAAAATTGTTTTAATTATTGAACCTCAAAGAGATTAATAGATTATAAAAAGTAATAAAAATAATAGATTCATTGACTAACTGTTTCAGCCCTTCATGACTAAAAAGTCATAATTTTCCAGAAAATAAAAATACACTGAATAGCCACTAGGAGGCAACGTTGCTGGTTTCAAAAAGGACTTCACTTAAACCGAGACTTACATTTAAAATTAGCTACTACTTCATACTTGACTTCATTTTCCTGAGGAGTTTATGATGTCAATCACCAGTTTCAGCTCTTCTTCAACAGAACATGATGTTAATTTACAAGTATTTTAAAAGTCTGGTTTTTGGTCGAACTAAGACAGAGTTTCTTTCCCTAACGTCATCTTCTGATCCTCTCAAGTTGTTCAGCGGGGGATTTTTGTCATAATCAGAAGCAGTGTGCTTCACACACACACACGCAGACACAGACACACACACTCACACACAGGTTTGCACAGCTATTCTCCTTAAGACACTGCATTAGGACAGACTAAACAAAGCCTTATCTCAAACCTTAACCATAACCACAGTTATGTTATAAAGTAATAATACAAATCTCAGTCCTAAACTCAGTTCTCAGTTCCTAAGAAAAGAGGTTCTGCCTCATTAGGACCAGGTTTTGGTCTCCATGAGGACTACTGGTCCTGATAAGGTAGTGTTTTTTATTCACAAAACGGTCCTAAAGAGGTAACACATACAGGAAACACACACACATATAAACTTGTTTTTATATCTTAGAGAGGACACCTCGTCAACATAATACATTTCATAGCCCCTTACCTTAACCTTAACCATCACAACTAAGTGCTTAACTCTAACCCATAAACCAGACAAAATGTCACCGCAAAGATATGTGTGTGGGGTTTTTTGGACCTCACAATGTTATAAATACAAGTACAATACACACACACACATACACACAGGTTTGTGCAGCTATTCTTCTTAGGACTCTGCATTGACTTCCATTTATTTGGACAGACTAAACAAAGCCTTATCCCTCACCTTCACCATAATTTAAGTCTTAGTCCTAAACTTAACCAGTTCCTCATTAAAAAAAACTCTGTTCTGCCTCATTAGGAGCAGGTTTTGGTCTCCATGAGGGAGACTGGTCCTGACAAGGTCAGTGTTTTCTTTATTCACCAAAGGTCCTAAAGAGGTAACACATACAGGAACAAACACACACACACACAAACCCGTCAAACTGCTGTGATTCAACTGCCTTCCCCATTCCAGAGCTATCACCTCACAGAGCAGTTTCACACAGACAGAAAGAGGGTAGGGTGTGTGTGTGTGTGTGTGCTGCAGGGAGGGAGGGAGGGAGGGAACATTCCAGAGATAGTAGACAAAAACAGAAACAGAGAGAGACACACATCACTGTAATGATACTCTGCATACTGAATATTCCCCCAGAGGCTTTTTCCATTACACCAGAACAGAGGAGCTGTTCGCCACATCCAACACACATTTGCCTCTCTCTCTCTCCCTCTCTCTCTCTTTCTCTCTCTCTTTCTCTCTCTCTCTCTCTCTCTCTCTTCTTCAGACACATTGTGCAAATGTAACCTTTTGCAAGCCCCAACCTCCCCCCTCCCCCCCCTCACCACCACCCACCCCCGCTCCCCCATCCCCAGGAAGTTGGTTAGCCACTTTACTGCCAAGAAATATGAAAAACTGGCAGGCTGCCCGTTTCATCTGCAAACACACAGCTAAAAGAAAAAAAGAAAAAGAGAGGATGGAAGCAGCGGGAGATGGAGGGAGGAGGGAGGGAGTGGGGGAGGGGGAGGGGGAGGGGGTGGAGGTGACACAGAGGAGAAAGCTGCTGCTGCTGCTGCTGCTGCTGCTGCTGCTGCCACGAGGAAGAAAGAAAGAAAGCACATTAAAAGCAGAGCAGAGAGAAAGAAGCTGCAGAGATAAGGAGGAATGTTTAGTGTGCTGGAGGAGGACTGAAGACAGCGTTTACACAGCACAACACAACACAACACACTGATACACAACACACACACACACACACACTGATACACAACACAACTCACTGATACACAACACAACACACGCTGATACACAACACACACTGATACACAACACAACTCACTGATACACAACACAACTCACTGATACACAACACAACACACTGATACACAACACAACACACACTGATACACAACACACACACTGATACACAACACACAAACAGATACACAACACAACACACACACAGATACACAACACAACACAACACACTGATACACAACACACACACACACACACACTGATACACAACACAACTCACTGATACACAACACAACACACGCTGATACACAACACACACTGATACACAACACAACTCACTGATACACAACACAACTCACTGATACACAACACAACACACTGATACACAACACAACACACACTGATACACAACACACACACTGATACACAACACACAAACAGATACACAACACAACACACACACAGATACACAACACAACACAACACACTGATACACAACACACACACACACACACTGATACACAACACAACTCACTGATACACAACACAACACACGCTGATACACAACACACGCTGATACACAACACACACTGATACACAACACAACTCACTGATACACAACACAACTCACTGATACACAACACAACACACTGATACACAACACAACACACACTGATACACAACACACACACTGATACACAACACACACACAGATACACAACACAACACACACACAGATACACAACACAACACACACACTGATACACAACACACACTGCTACACAAAACACAATGCTACACAACTTAAAACACACTGCTACACAACACAACACACACTGCTACACAACTTAAAACACACTGCTACACAACACAACACACACTGCTACACAACTTAACACACACTGCTACATAACACAACACACACTGTTACACAAGTCCGATCAGAGAATCTTCTACATCAAAGACTTGTGAAACAACAGTTGTCGTCTTTGTGACCTTAACGACCTTAAACTGAAGCCAGTGTTCAAGTGTCTGAAATGTGTATTCTCTTGAATGTCCATTAGAGGGCGAGCCCAGGTATTTTGAATGAAAGCGTCTATTGTACTTCTAATGATTGCTAACAGCTGCTAACAGCTGCTAACAGCTACTAACAGCCACTAACAACTGGATTTCCATTGTAAATATTTACGAAAACAAGTTCAGGAGAATAAATTCGGCTTTAAAACAATCCTGAAGTGAAAAAGAAGAATATTTTAAAAGACTTCTTCTTCTTCCAGTGTTTGTAGTCTGTACACAGTGTGCTAGCTTTGTGTACGTGCTACACATCTTGATCTCTGTTTTTTTTGGTGCATTTCTATGGCAGCGTTACAGCGCCACATACAGGAATGACATGTGATTTTTTGGGTGTATGAAGAAATTTCTTGGAATTAAATAACTACTAAAAGATAATGTTAGTGACAACTGAGTGGAAGTTTAGGAACCGGCTTATATACATCTTTATTTACAGTTTAGTCTGTTTCTGCATCACCACCACCTGCTGGACTGGAGTGGAACACCTTGTTGAATTCATTTAGGGTTTTGCATTTTCTTTTCTTTTTTAGTTCATTAAAGAAAAAAAAGTTCCAGGTTTTATTAGGGCTGAAATAAAAATTATAAAATTATAGTCGGGGTTTTTTTCTTAGTGTGGATATATTTAAGTTTGTCTTACAGTGTCCACAGTAATTTGACTCAAAAAGAAACGAACTCTCAAGGGCCGTTGGTCAAAGTTTTAACGTGGGTAAATCGTGAAAAATAGCTTGAATCAAAAGTATTTTCAAAAGTTACCAGATGGTCCAACCTCCACAGTGACTATTTGGCCCCGCCCTTTCTTCCCTCTCTTTTTCCACCTAGCTTGCGTGTGGTGTGAGCAACTGTCCTCTATTTGTGGACATCAGGACGCTGGGACGATCTCAGTGTGCCGGGTTGACTTTCTTAACGCCAGTTTAAAAAAATAAAATAATCTTTTCTTAAAGGAAAATCTGTGTCTACCCCACGTCTTTGTATTGAGTTTGAAAAGTGATCTCATTGCGCGAAGAGTGAAGAAAAAAGGAAAAAAGTGTGCGTTGAGTGTGAACGCACCATCACACATGTTACTGCTCATTACAGCAGCGTGAGAGGATGAGGCTCCAAACCTACTTTTCAGCAACGCCTTTGAAATAACAGCCTCCACAGCTGAACACACACACACACACACACACACACACACACACACACGCACACACACGCACACACTCCTCTCTGCTGTATTGCTTCTATAATTCAAATTCTGTCATGCTTGTTCCAGACTGCTGGCTCCAGTCTCCCTCCCTCTCTCTCTCTCTCTCTGTTCTCTCTCTCTTTAGGAAAAAGAAGCGGGGGAGAGGGAGGAGGAGAAGGAGGAGGAGGAGGATGGGGGGAGAAGAAAAGCTCTTTGAGGGACAAAGCTAACAGCACCACACACAGACAAATATAGCGAGTGTGAAGAAGCTGCGGGAACACTGAGCATCATTTGCTCGCTCCATCTCCAACTCTGTTCACAGCCTTAAAGGGAAAATCTGCCAATTTACCCGTGCACTTCTGTACAGTTTGGACCAACAGTGTAAGTCACAGGAATATTATCATGACCCGACGTGTGTCCAAAACATACCAGTCTCTCTCTCTGTCTCTCTCAAACAAAGCTCCTCCACAGACTCACAGTCGTCTGACTGTGGTTTCAGTTCAAATGTAATCTTAGCTGTGTTTGATCACGTCATTGTCATGGTTACAATTATAGCCACATGACTAGGTTAGTTTAGTGTTTGACTGAGGTGACACCAACCCTGTGTCAACCTTTACTTACGCTCTATCCACACGGAAACGGGAACCAACCCGTAAACGTTCTTTTGTTTTTTTTTGTCGTTTTGAAAAAGTTTCAGGAAATGTCTTCATACAAAGGAAAACCCACCAAAATGCTGTAGTACATATGCCAGGCCTGTATGTGGCACTGTTGAGCTGCTACACCAAAACCAGAGAAGCAGATGTTGAGCATGTGCATATATGGCATATGTTGCTGTGTAGAAAGATGTTGTTTGTTTTTGTTTTGTTTTTTAAATAAAGCTTTATTTGAATAATCACAGAAACAGAGACGGAATGAAGGAAGTTAGGGTGACTTAAGATATTAGTGAAAAAGACAAAGACAAATGCAAGCACAAAAAACTGTGGATTCTTACTTGAGTATTTATGAAAGGAACACAGCTGGGAACCTCACATGTACAACCACACTTCTTCTGGTGAGAAAATGGCCGCTAATGGTACGGGAGATCGAAAACCTAAATGTGGACTGAAGAGGACTTTCATTTAAGTAAGAATACGTGTGCAAGTGGAAATGTATGACCAACCAGCCGGTATTTTAAAAATGTAGAACATCGACACATGTTACCTGGGGGTGGGGGGGGGGGGGGTCTGGAATCCTGCTAAACAGCTCGGCTGCAACAGACAAACAGACACACAGTCATCGGGTTCATAGTAGGAGAGCTAAATAGTATTTTAGTCTAGTTTACCTGAAAACAGGTGAAGCCCCGCCTTGGTTTGGGTCTTGTAGCTACCGTAGCTTTGACATCTGCTACTGTAGCTGCGGTAAAGCTGCTAAATAATGGCACAGCACGGCTACACTAGCTGCTTAAAGATTCATATGTACTGTATATCACATAAAAGACAGTCCGCCACTCCAATAGCAAACAAAAATCTTGGGTTGTTGCTAAAGCCAAACTTTTATTAATAGTTGCTAACGCCAAACACAGGTGCTACAGCAGTAGCTAGTAGTTTCAGAAGCTGCTAGCTGTTGTTAGCTCTCCTGGCAGGAAACACATGAAAATTAAGGAGTTTAGTGCGGTTAAACTCACAAAAACATCAGGGGACATCACAAATGAAGACAATACATCACTTCACATGTTACTGTGAGCGTATAGTCAGCTCTAGCATTAGCCCCAGGAGTAGCAGTCAGGCGTTTTTGTCTACTAGCACCAGCCTTGTGACACATATGATCCCCGTGGTCGCACTTGTGAGAGTCTACGGCTTTGTCCCGCACAGCGAGGGTCGCGGGGAGCCGGAGCCGACCCCGGCTGACACTGACACAGGCCAGGGTGAAAGGCGGGGTCACACCCTGGACAGGTCACCAGTCCATCACAGTGACAAACAACCATTCACGCTCACAATCACACCCATGTACTCCATTGTGGACTGTGGGAGGAAACCGGAAAACCCCGGAGTAAACCCACGAGCACACAGAGAGGCCGTCTGTCCTGAACATGGACCTTCTTGCTGTGAGGCAACAGTGCAAACCACTACTCCACTGTGTGGAAACGGTCACTTTGTGTTCAGTGTGAATGCACATTTATGTCTGGCCTCAACAGTCGTCCACACTAACTGCCCCCCCCCTTAAAAATAGACGGCATCTGTGGACTTCACAAAAAAACAAAAACCAACCCATAAAGTCTTATTTTACCTTCCCTCAGAATAGATTTGATAACGTTTCTTAACGGCTGCTGAAACAGACCAGCAGCAGAAACAAAGCTGCAGGGCCCTCCCCCTCCCTCCCATCTCCTCCCCCCTCCCTCCCTCCTCCCCCTTTAGCTGGGTACACAAACACAGCGGCTGTGTGGAGGAGAAGAAATGGAGGCACAAACACAGGCACACAAAGGTAGCACAACCTGCTCCCTCCATCGCCAGCTCACTAATCGGCGTCTCTGCTGCGCTCGATCCATGCCTGTCGCCCGTTACACGGCCACATTGCCATGGCGACCAGGGTCTGAGTAATCATTTGTGCAATGACCCCTATTCTCCAGAGGAAAGACGGAGAGCTGGAGGAGCTGGAGGGGGGAGGAGGAGGAGGAGGAGGAGGCTGGAATGAAAGCAGAGCCAGCAAAAGCAGAGGAAAGGAGGGAGGGAGGGAGGGAGGGAGGAGGAGGAGGGTGAGCAGCCGAGCAGAGCAGAGGGACCCAGACAGAAAGAAAGAAAACAGATTTTCTTTCTACCAGCAGCAGCAGCAGAGAAAGACGCTTTCATGTTTTTATATCACGAACAGAACTCGTTCTCTAACAGCAGGGAACGCAGCGACGGGTCCAACAACAGTTTGACACATATGTGCTTCACACACACACACACACACACACACACACACACACACAGTCGACAACAGTGCAGCAACTTTTCTCACTTTTATCTGAACCAGTTTGAAATCATTCCTCTTAAAGGAAAAGGTTCAGGGTTTTCAGAAATCGTGGCTGTACGAGGTGAAAACACGGCTGCCAGCAGGGACACCAGGAAAAAAACACTTTTTCTACAATTCCACTATTATGCTCAGAGCATGTGAAGTACGTCATCACTCTGTTTAACAGCCTTTTTGATATCATGCTGCAGTTAATGTTGATATCAGTATCATTTTTTATCAACAATCTCTGCTGCTGCTGCTTGTATGGTTTTTATATTTATATTTTTCCTTTCACCACAACCTGTCTAGGCAGATGCTGCCCATCATTGAGTCTGGTTCTCTCAGAGATTTTCTTTTTCTGAGAGTTATTTTCTCTCCACTGACCCCTAGTGTTTGCTCATTGTGTGAATTGTTGGGTTTCTCTTCTCTCTATAATATTGTTTATTGCCTTATTTTTTACAGAGCCTTGAGATAATGTATGTTGTGATTTGGCGCCATACAAATAAAATTGATTTGAATTGAATTTTCCAGCAGAAAACATTAGCAAACCTTGCTACACCTCCAGCACTAGGTGTCAGGCATGTCCAAACATGCACACGTGTTTCGATTTTCTTTGTGTTAGAACTTAAGTAATCCCTGGTGCTTTTTTTATTTCCTCTTTTTAACCCATTTATTTTGGAGGAAGCAGAAGAAACAAAGCTGTGAGCACATGATGTGAGCACAGATAACACACCAGAGTGATCACGTGGAGTCTCTGAACACAACAAAGGCTGGGCCTTTTTTCTTTTACTCGGCTGGTTGAACTGGTTTGTTCTCCACCGGCTCTTTCTCTGGAATGACACACACTGTTGTGTTCACACGGAAAACACAGAGTCAGAGCAAAGAGAGACTGAAACCAAAACAACCAGCTGGAAAATACAAAAGTGCTTCATACAGTTTACAAGTTAGTTTTCTGAAAGTTAAGAAACGCTTCATTTGTGAAAAGAAAAGTAAACATTAACCTGATTCTGGTGACTTATAAATGGGTTGTAATTCAACTCACGATATAAATAAATACACCAGACTCCTCTGTTAAATATTGACATTTTACATTTGTTTGATTCTTGTGTCAGACGTTGCGCTCGCGACTCTTCCAGTAACGACTCTCCTTGACCAACCAGTGGCCATTTTAGTATCGGCTCAGCTCGCTTGGAACCTCGTCGGTGCAGGTACTAAAAAACCCCTTCAGGTACCAGGTACTATCACTGATGGAAAAGCAAAAACAAACAAAACAAGTAGTGCTAGAACTGTATAATGGAAAAGTGCCAAAACAGCACAATTCTAACATTTGAACGTCAATCACGTCCAATAATGTCCCCATGTCATAAACACATGTCTACGAGTCACCAGCACTAATATCCTCTTATTGATCGGCGCAGCTTTATTATCAGTGACAGCTCAATATATGAAATTATTTATGTATAATATTTAAAGAATTATTATTGTTGTGACCTGAAACCTCAAACCTCAGGGGAGCAATAATCGCTTTTATTAAAAACATATTATTAACGACCACCGGCCGACGATTTATTAACCCTGAGGCAGAACCTCAGTCATTATTTGGTGTGACGCGCGTTGAACACGATTCTGGACAAAGTCATTAGTGTAACCACAGTGTCAGCAGGGGGCAGTGTTTTTTTCTCTTGTAGTTTCTGCCTCGTGTGCCACACCCAAACTACCCAAACTACCCAAACTACACCAGCTCAGAGCGTGTCATCCTGCAGTGAGTGGACACTGAAGTTTGTTTCTCCATGTAAACAGCTCGTCCTCCTCCACACCAACGTCCACTTGTATATCATGACACACACAGGAGTTCTCGATCCACTGCTGCTTCATCAGTGACTTCAAATGTGTCATGTTGTGATGTCGGCGTTTAAAAACTCTTTGTTCACATTTACACCAGTAACACAAACTGACCAAGCGAGGCTGCAGTGGACCAGTAAGTACTGGTAAAAACACTGGTTTTCTCTGTGGACTTTGGTGCAGGAGAGTGAGTGAACGACAACGCAACACAAAATGATTTCTATAAATCATCGCAAGCGACAGGCGAAAGTTAATGTTGACTTTTTTGGCCCGTATATTTAGACAATTCTCTTTTTAACCTTCACCTGATGAAATAGAACTGTTTATATTAATATAACTAGTTATTAAACAACACTAATGGTCGGTCTCATGTAGACTGGGTAGTATATATATATATATATACAGTATATATATACTGTATATATATATATATATGAACTAAAGATTAAATACATGAAACTAGAGATTGATCATGATCTGTTCTCAAATGTCTTGTTTTGTCCACAAACCAAAATGCTTCCATTTGAATGATTTCTTTGTTACATGGAGCAAAGAAACCAGAACATATTCACATTTAAAAAGCTGAAAAATGTCCGATCCCAAACCGATTCATCGAGGATCAAAACAATTCATTTACTAATCGATTAATCAATCAATGAATTGAATAATGGTTGCAGCCCTACATGAAACAGGTCAGAAAATAACTTTTTTATAATAAGTCTATATATAAGTCTTAAAGTATAAGACATTTACTGTACTTAAGTAAAGTGTGGAGTTAGGATTGATGGTGGCTCAGTGGTAGGGCAAGATGTCGACTGGAAGGTTGTGGGTTTAATTCCTGGCTCAGCAAAGACACTTAACCCCATGTTGCAGCTTGTGAATGAGTGAATGGGTGAAAACTGTTATGTAAAGCAGCTCATCAAGCTGTATATAAATACAGACCATAATACCAACTCTGCTTCTTCTTCTGATTTAATTTGGTAGTAACGAGTGACAAAGATAGTTCGAGGAAATGTAGTGGAGGAATACGTGATTCCTGTACTTGAGACCTTCGCTTTAGAGTGTGGGGATTGGGTGCCTTGCTCAGGGGTAGCTACCCCAGCCCTTGACCTGGCAACCCTTCGTTCACAAGCCAGGTTCCCTAGCACCTCTGCTGGAGGACCTGTGTAAGAGCATGTGACTGCAGCTGGGAAAGTGTCACATTTCTCTAACTTCTGCCTCGTTCACCACGAGCAGAGCAGAGCAGAGCAGAGCTGAGCTGAAGCTCCACAGAGAAGTTCATCAACACGTGACGCCGCCACATTCAAACTGAATGAGCAGCATTTCCTCTTCTTTCTTGAAGCCTCCAGCTCATGTACGCCTGAGCGCAGCGTTAATCTGCTTCCAGAGCTGCAGACCACGAGAGAGAGAGAAATGAACCAACAATTGAAACCACGTTTCCATCGATTGTAATATTGATTTTGCTGTAATTGGCAGCAGCTTATGAGCAATAAACCCATCATTGACTTATGGTGGAGGAGTGGGCAGAGATTATTACACATGTCGTCCCCCCTTTTTCTGATTGTACTTGTCACTCAAACGCCGTCTCCCCCTCAGGCTGAAGAGCGACATGGATTCTTCCCTAAAGAATGATGAGAATCTGATCATCAGAGTGTGATGTGTTTGACGCGTACGGGAGGAGGAAAGGAGTGATCAGGCTCCATGGTTCCTCCTGAGCGTCAGTGTGGGGAGAAACTGACTCAAGTCTTCATCAATAAATCATCACTTTTTCACGTTTCGCTGCTTTTCCCTCTTTGGGATAATGTGATTGGCTCTGAAAGCTGCTGTGCGAACAATCGCCCCTCTGCATTTAAAAAATGTAAGGGTTAGGAAGCAGAGAGGCGGTAACCGTGGCTACAGATGCAGCAGCAGCAGCAGCACGGACAGATGCTTGTGGACAGTGGTGGTGACCACACACACACACACACACAGGCAGGCGAGGAGACAGCGGCATCACCTGCGACTGTGCTGCAGTGCTGCAGAGAGAAAGAGAAGGGGAAACAGAAGAAGATGAAGAGGGTTTTTGTCAGTAACAGTGGAGCAGTGAGGCTGAAAAGATGAGGGAGGACGGGCGGTGCTGCACATACACTGAGGAGAGGCTGAAAATAGAAAGAGAGAGAGAGACTGCAATGGAATGGAAGAATGAGAGGAGTGATGAGAGCACAGGGAGAGAGGGAGAGAGGGAAAGGAAGGAAGGAACACAGACTCTTTCTCTCCCTGAAACTGAACACAGCATTAATCATATTTGCTGGCAAAACTACATAAACACGCACATTCTTCACAGAAACAAACACTAAAGAATAAAAATGGGTGATAGTTTTCAGTCTGTCATTAAAGAAACTGATGAAAATCGTCTAATGTTGTTTAATGACATAAAAAAGTACAGAAAATCTGTCTCATGTCTGTGGTAAATACAGTGTAGGCAGATTAAACGTGTGTTTAGCTTAGCTTAGCATAAAGACTAGAGGACGTAGGAGGTGATAAAGTCAACTAAAAATGATGACATCACATCAAAGTTAAAGTGTCTTAAAGTTTCCGCAGAACTCCACTCGTTACAAAATGGTGCCGACTGTTAGCGTCACAGCTAGGTTGGCTAACTGGCAAGCTAATCTAACGTTATACAAACATTATGCGATGTTTCGTACGTAAAGACACACTCGCATCATTTCTACAGACAGCAGTAGGACATTACTGTGTTTAAGACTTTAAAAAGACTTTAAAAAGACTTTAGAAAGTGTGAAAACAGAGAAACATTAAAAAAAACACAGGTTTCACCCTGTCGATGCTAAGAGCAGCCATTTTGAATTGCGAGCTTGGGACATGAAGGAGAACTGAGTCAACAACTTCAAACGATGGTACATTCCAATGACATCGGAAGTCAGAACTGGGAGTTACTGTACGTCAAATCTGAGTTGGTCGTGTTCTAGTTAAGAAGTCGCAATACAGACTGCACACAAACAGCATTAAAAAGTACTTCATGTGAAACAAATAAAACAGAAGTGTAATTAACAGTAAAAGTGGCAGAACATTTTTACGATTTTCTTTAGCCATTTGGAATCCTGTGTCAGGGTTGGTGAGGTTGCTCTTGAGAACGCGTTCCAGTGAAAATTCCCGACTAGGAACTCGTAAATTCCTACCCTTGACTACAACTGGAACGAACCATTATTTTGGGGTTGCTCCAGTTAAAACTTCCACCTACAAACTCGGAAATTCCTACTTCTGACTACAACTGGAACACACCATTATTAGCTTTATCTAAACTGACGTTATGTGATACAGAAAATGCTGGAAAAGAAGTGCCTTGTGGCGTCATTAAAGGTCCAGTTTGTAACATTTTGTCAGAAATGTAACATATTTGACATAAATATTGTATAAATATCACATTGCCACAGCTGCTACATTAGCAAATGCTAACATACGCTGTGATACATGGGCTGTCGTTTTGTTTATTTATACTTTACACAAAATGTACTTGTGTTTGTTGTGACTCACTGTGTTTCATGTACAAATGTACGTGTTGTACGGGGGGGGGGGGAACTTTCCAGAATCTCAGTTCCATCACAAGCCTTTACTTTACAGTGTGTGTGATTTTGTTGTTCCTTGAATTTATTTTTAGGATAAATCAGAGGAGACTGGAGGCATCACAGGAACATACTCCTCTTTGCAAACAGCTACCCCCGATGGAAGAAAAGAAGAGTGTGCCGTGTGTCCTGTTCTGCATCGTTCATTCATCATTCACAGAGCCTGTTTCACCTCCCCCCTCCTCCTCCTCCTCCTCCTCCTCCTCCTCCCACAGACGTCCCTCATCATGGTCCCCGCTCTCATCCTGCTGCATGAGATTCCACATCGACGTTCTCCCCTCTGCTCTGTCCGGGGTGAGAACAATCCTCCTGTCAGTCTGAGCAGGAGCAGTAGCTCTGTCCCACCTCACAGCCCCAATTTAGAAACGGCAACAAAACACTAATCACACACACACACACACACACACACACACACACACAGAGGACAGAAAACTGATGCTGCACTGGCCTCTACAGGTTCAGCACAGGTTACTGCACTGAGGATCTGACAGGAGGCCACTGCGGAGCTGTCTCACACACACACACACACACACACACACACACACGCGCACACACACAGGTTTGTGCAGCTATTCTTCTCAGGACTCTGCACTGACTGACATTCAGTTTAAATAAAGCCTTACACCTAACCCAGATCATGTTTAATCCTAACCTTAATCTAACCCCCAATTAAATCGGAATCCTCAGAATTAAACGTGTGTTTAGCTTAGAATTGCTCAGTACCTCAGGAATACGGGTTCTGCCTCATTAAGACCAGGTTTTGGTCTCCATGAGGAATACCGGGCCTGACAAGGTCAGTGTTTATGCCAGAAAACATGTCCTAAAGAGGCAACAAAGACAAGAACACACACGGCGTCAGTAGCGACAGTTATCCGTCAATATCCATCTATCAACGACAAGTTATGTATTATCAATAACTTCATTATTATTCCGTCAGTGTTTCTTTCCACAGTGACTCATCTACTGTGTGTCTCATATCCAGGGGCGTTTCAAGAGATTTCAGGGGCTCCCGGGGAGAGATCACCAAGTGTGTGTGTGTGTGTGTGGGGGGGGGGGGGGGGGGGGGCACACAAATAAAAAGTGAAGTCCAGGAGTTTGCTGACGTCCAGGTTATGTAAACATCATCATCCACTCGTGACTGTGACCCCCTATAAGGACAAGGTTTTTGTGACCTTATGTGTAGGACCTTACATGGTCCAGGTGTCAGGACAGAATAATGGAGTGGAGGAGAATTTGGGGTCAGGTTAGCGTGTGGAACACTAGACTGATGCTGGAAGTGCAGGCGTGTACATGAACGCAACTCTCTCTGGACACAGAGTTACCTCTGCAGGTCTGTGATGGTTCACTTATGACGCTTTTCCACTACACGGTCCCCGCACGCTTCGCCTCGGTATGGCTCCACTCTTAGCGGTGTGGTTTGTTTTCCATTACTATAGCACCTCCTCAACGTGGGCGGAGTCATCATGGCACGACTGCGTGAAACTGGGTTTTAGACATTTCCTTTGTTAAATGTTGGAGATGAATGCATGTTAATTAAGGATTTTTAAGTCTTTTTATCTTTAACTTTGCTTTGATTCTAGTGTCGGACGTCACACTCATGACTCTTCCAGTGACGACACTCTCTGACCAATCAGTGGCCGGCAGTCTGTCGACGTCATATTTTAGTATCGGCTCAGCTTCCTTGGAACCTCGTCAGAGCAGGTAAAAAACCCACCAGATACCAGGTACTATCACTGATGGAAAAGCAAAAAAAAACAAATCACATGTCGAGTCACATCCAGTCATTGTCGTTAGTGCCACTCTGAAAACCACTCACTCTCCTGCACCAAAGCCCAGAGAGAAAATCATCATTTTTAGCTCATGGAGACACAGACGCTGTTATCCTTCTGCTGCCGTGTTTGGTTAAGTTTCTGCAACTTAAATAAATCTAAATTAAGAATTTTACACTCAAAGGGTTTTAAAATAAAACATGTAAAATTACAGATGGAAGCAAACGTGGATCAACACCTCCTGTGTGCTGTGAGGTAAAGCCCATGATTTTCTCTATGAGGTTTGGTGTGGGATTAAGAAACTGTTGAAGAGTGAGATAAAGCAGCAGATTTTTGTCTTTTGTTTCATGGTTGAACTGCGTTTCACTGCCTGCTGCTGCTGCTGCTGCTGCTGCTGCTTCTTCACAGTGTTCAGTCACCTGTAGGTAAATCACTAACTATGTATAAGTGCTTCTTTTAAAAGCATGGACTATGCCTTTAAGCTCCACCCTCATGAAGAGGTGACCTCAGAGCCTGGGTTTAAGAGAGTGAGTGTGGTGGGCGGGGCATGCTGTGGTTCCACTGTGGATGATTTTTTTTTCTTTCTTTCTTTCTTTTCTTTTTTGGGAGGAACCACCTAGTGGTCGGTAATCTGAATCACTCTTCATCTGTGTTTCCTTAATCCAGACTGAACTGTTTTAGAAGAATTTTTTCCTTTAATTTCTGGAAAAGCTCTCACAAACACTGGGAAAAATAAAATCTATAAATGTATAAAATATCTGCAGGATTAAACAGAGAATATTATTGATTCCTTTTTGTTTGAATATTCTGCATCCATGACTCTGTTTTTGCAAACACTTTAACTTGTCATAATAACTGATCATAATTTGTGGAATAATAAAAGGTTTGATGACAAATTTGTTTCAGATTACAAAATAAAGTCACAATTTCTTGTTATTTTGTAAAATTAAAAACACAAGTCTTTCAGTCTTTTCATTCATCATTATAATTTGAATTAATGATCATAAATTGAGGAAACTATTTTGAGATTGACAGGATTTATGATATACAACATTTTATTGCTGAAACTGAGATAAAGTTAAAGTTTAACAAAAAGCAGGAGACAAAAAACAGTCAATTAATTATTTCTATTATAGTACAGTAACAACATAATAATAATTGTGTAATAATGTAATAATAAAGAGATAATAATACCATTAAATATACAGTTATTAGCTTTGCAATAAGTGTTTTAATTACTGTGTAATACCTGCATATGGAAATATTAGATGTTATAATGTTTAAATTCATCCTGTCTTTTGTTCCATATACATTTTACATATTATCACTGTTGGAATAAGATGGTAAAACTATAATATTACTTCTCTATTATAAAGGTTATAACCTATTGTTGTTTTATTGATTAAAAAAAATCAAATAAGAACTAAATATGAATGTTTATATGTGATGTGCAGCTTTGAGCACAGCAGTAAAAGTGTGATTTCATTTATTTTTCTTGTTTTTAAAGTCGTCTCTCTGTGTGATTGTGACATGTTTTTGTTTTTTTCTCGCTGTGTTCCTGCACGCAGCTGAAATGTGGACTCTCCTGTTTCACAGCTTGTCTGGAATTTGAATAGAACACAGGAACCGCCGGACGCTCATTGGTCCTGGAGGAAATAGTTCCAGAGCGCGCGCCTGTCACTCAGCGCAGCCCGCGCCGCTCATTGGCTCGCGGTCAAGTGGGCGGGCTCTGCCTCTGGACTATATACAGATTGTGGTTTGAGGACATCTGCAAATGATCGCAGACTCTCACAGGGAGGAGGATCTGCGATTCAATGTTTCTCCACAGAGCTCACTGGAACCTTTCTCCCCGAACATACACACTCTCACAGCGGGCAGGCGAGCGTCCTCTCCCGGTCAAGAGCTGGTGGTGGGCCTGGAGAACGGGTCCATCATCACCACCATGGAATGCGCAGTGGACGCGCAGAGCCTGATCTCCATGTCGCTGATGAAGATCCACAACTCCAGGACTCAGCGAGGAGGCATCAAGCTGCACAAGAACCTGCTGGTGTCCTATGTGCTGCGGAACGCGCGCCAGGTCTACATCAAGGAGAAGTACGCGGAGATCTACCGCATGCAGCAGTATGAGGAGGTGATGACCGTCTGCAACGAGATCCAAGAGCTGGACCCGCTAGAGCTGGACGCGGAGGAGGTATGCGGAGAGGAGCAGGAGCAGGCGCGCGCTGCTGCTGCTGCCGCTGCGTGCTGCGGCGAGGAGGCGAGTCCGTGCGGGGACAGAGGCGCGGTGGCGGCGCACGTCCGGGCAGCGAGCTCTCTGCTCGGCTGCTCTCCTTTCCAAGACAGCGACCCAGAGCCGGAGCCGTGCGACTACCGCAGCTGCTGCATGGAGGCGTCTCCCGGATCGTACTGCAACAAAACCACCGTGCTGGACTTGGACACTCATGTGGTGACCACGGTGGAGAACGGATACCTGCACCAGGACTGCTGCTGCGACGCGCTCCACTGCGGACAGGGCGCGCAGCCGCTGCCTCTGCCGGTGGCCAGAAAGCGGAAGGTTGAGTTCGGCTGCTGCGTAAACGACTCGGAGGACGCGTCCGAGTTCACGGCGGCTCGGAAAAAAGCGAAGCGCGAGGACTGTTGCGCTTTCTTCTCCGGCGACAACTACACGGACACTTCCAACATCTCCAACCTGATCTCCATCTTCGGCTCGGGCTTTTCGGGGCTGCTGAGCCGGCAGGCGGACCTGGAGCAGATCTGTAGCAAACAGGCTCTGGCCAGTCTGGGCGCATGGACCCGGGCCATCGTGGCTTTCTAATCGGACACTTTATGTGTGACAGAGACCGGGTCCGGTTGTTTCTCCACAAAGTCCCAGTGAGCGGAACCACATGGAGAAACCAGCTCCTGCTGCTCTTTGGGAACAAGGTCCTGGGTAGAAATGACACAATGCGGTTCACAATATTATTGTGATAATTGTAAAAAAAAAGAAAAAAAAGTCTACTTTATTTTTTAAAAAGATTCTTAAATGGGCGGAGCCTTCTGCTTGTATGTGTGCACATTTTCCTAAAGCTTACATATTCGAACAAAAAAATACCTTTAGTGACAGATTTTGGTAACATTTTGTACCATTTTTTTTAGTTTCTCTGAATATTTGTATTTATTTACAGATGACTTCAGATTAACTCATGTTACAAATGTTACAAAAACTACCTGAAAATGTTGCAAAATGCTATGAATATGTTACAAAAGATAGAATAATTGGGAACATGCTGGCTCCCCCTAGTGGCACATCAAAATAAATCACTACGACTGTACGTTGGTATAGGCAGCGTTTTTTAAGTCACTTAATTGAAATATTGACGATTTTCTCTTGCGATAACGGAAATTTAGCAAATTGTTGCGAGTGCTTTTTATCGCAAAAAAGTGCGATAAAAGAAAATCTTGAGGTTCATGTTCCCACAGACACAGGAGCTAAAGGTTTTTTCATGGTTCCACAGTCACTGAGGAACTTTCAGTAAATGCTTTGTGGTTTTTTTCCTTCAAAACAAAGAAATGTTCTTTTCAGGCAAAAAAACAAAACTTTACAAAACAAATTAAACTCATTGGAAATGTCGCGGAAACCTTAAAAAGGCAGATTTAATGGGATTTTATACAAAAGAAAAAAAACAGATCTATCCAGCAAACAATCACATTAAATAAGATTATTTGTCTTTGGTGACATCACTCACTCACACGTCTCCTCTGATTGGAGGACACGTCGGCATCACACCTGGACCCGGTCTCCGTCTGCGGTGGAGAAGAGAAATCAACTTTATTTTTGCAAGAAAAAAAAAGAAAAAGAAAAGTTATTTAAAATGGAGGGAGGGATTTAACGTCGATGGAGGAGGAGGGCGGAGCTTGTGCCATAAAAAAAGAACACTCTGTGACTTAAACCCGATGACGTGGATCAACTGTCGTTGCCTTAAATCCATGCACACCGCTGCTCTCTACTGACACCAGTGGACGCACAGTGAAAGTGACTGAATGTCTCTGTTTTTTCCCCCTTTTCCTTCAAAAACAAACAAACAAAAACAAACCTGGTCTTTGCACATTCTGATCAGTGGGTGGCCATGTGACAACGGTACCAGCTCACGTCACATGACCCCTCCCCCTTGCAGCGCGTCATCAGGTCATTCTGTGTGACATCATCATCATGATTATTGATCCTTTTGTTTTAAAAAGGTTTAGAAACATCTGCGATATGAACCAAACTACACAGAGTATTCTGACGTATTCTCTCCATATCCTTGTTTTTCTGTTCTGTTTTTTTAATTTGAGTGTGTTTGATAAAGTGTAGCTCTCTCCGGGTAAAAACTGTTTCAGAGAATATTTGTAAAAAATTTATAATCTTAATAAAAAAAATATATAATAAACACGAGCTGTTTTGTGTGACTTTGTGTGTTATTATGAAGCACTTTCTTGTCCATACATGAGTTTTGGTGACTGATCAGGTTTATTACTAGTTAATTAAGCATTCATTAATCTTAATAACATGTTAATAAGACATGAATAGGACAAACTTCATTGTAATACGGTACAGTTTATGTAATAAAGGTGGCAGATGTAGTTTTGGAAACAGTATCATTTACTTCCTGGTACAGATTAGAAGAAGAAAGTGACAACAATACAGCCATTTAGCTTAAGCTTAATGTTGCATTTATTAACCTTTAATTAACTGGTTATAAACACATTAATAATACAAACTTATCTTTAGTAATATGGTGCAGTTACATAATATTTTAAAAAAGTTGGTTGACGAAGTTTTAGAAACTGCTATTTACTTCATGCTAGAGACCAATGAACAATATAGCCATTTAGCTTAGCATAGTGTAGCAATCAATAAGACATTAATAAGTTGTACGTGCAATTACAGTATATTGAAACTGTTATTTACTTGGTTGTAGAGATTAGAAGAAGAAAGTGACAATGTTTTACGGCCATTTAGCTTAGCTTAATGTAGCATTTATTAACCTTTAATTAACTACTTATAAGACATTAATAAGACAAACCTTTCTTCGGGTATTATGGCGGTTGTAGTAGTTGTAGGAAACTATTGTTTACATCCTGGTAGAGATTACAGGAAGAAAGAGACAACAACACAGCCATTTAGCTTAGCTTTTACTAATGCTTAGCTTTAACTAAAGCAAGTGGTTATCAGACAGTGATAAGACAAACCTTTCTTTGGTAATATGGTGCAGCTATGAAGGTAATTGTAGTTTGGGGAACTATTGTTTAATTCCTGGTAGAGATTAAAAGAGTTAAAACATTACAGACAGCAACCATTTAGCTTAGCATAGTGTAGCATTTACTAATGTTTAATTAACTGGTTATAAGACATCAATATTAATAACATAACTATAAGCACAATAATGCATTCATTTCGATATCCAATCTAACTTTATTTATAAAGCACTTATAAAGCAAAACAAGAGCTGAAACAAAGTGTTGTACATCAGAGCTAAATAAAACAAATAAAATATAAAAACATGTGACCTAAACCTCAACATCCACCTAATGTTTCACCCTCACGATATTTGTTTTATTGTCAAGTCGTTAACATTGACATATAGTGACTTTACTTTGGTGTTTTTGGTTCATAACAAACAAGAAAATAAGAGTAGAGAAGAATCAGTCAGTCAGTCATCATCTACCGCTTTATCCTCCACCAGAGTATCGCGGGGGGTGCTGTGCCAATCTCAGCTACATCAGGGGATAGGCGGGGTACACCCTGGACAGTGCGCCAGTCCATCGCAGGGTTAGGGTTAAATTGACTCCTATGGTCGATTTAGAGTGTCCAATTTACCTAATCCCCACATTGCATGTTTTTGGACTGTGGGAGGAAGCTGGAGAACCCGGAGAGAACCCACGCACACACGGGGAGAACATGCAAACTCCATGCAGAAAGGCCCTTGTTCCAACTGGGGCTCGAACCCGGGTCTTTTCGCTGCAAGGCGAGAGTGCTAACCAATCCCCCACCGTGTGGCCCTAGAGAAGAATCAGGATTAATAAAAATAAACTGAAGGCGGATTAACTTAAGGAAAGTAATTACGGTTCAAGAGAGAAAAAGGTGACAAAATAACAGAGAATTGAGATTTAAATGGAGTAAAAATATGAACAATGCTAAAATCTGTGTAGGATTTGGAAGCATGTCATCATCAAGTTTTTATTGTAGCATTTACGTGGTTTGTCACATATGTATGTTATATATACACCTATATATATATACCTTTATTTATATATATACATAAAATAAATGCTGATGGTGCAATGTTTGCTTGTCTTTTTCCCATGATGCACCACCTGCTCCTCTCAGTTAAATTCAGAGTCCTGTTATCTCTGCTCTGTGCCACATGGTGGTGTTCTTTAAAATCAATGAATGAAGATATAAGCACAGGGCTGTGAGCGCACGCAGCACAGAGAGCCACACGGGGCTGACCCTGACACACACACACACACACACACACACACACACACTCACCCCTCCTCCTCCTCCCTCTTCTCCTTCACTGCTGCTGCTGCTGTTCCTGCTGCTGCTGCTGCTCTTTGCTCCTGCAGCTCTGCAGACCATAATAACTCACAGTGGGTCGGTCGTAATGGAAATGATGAGGCAACATGAACGGCGATGTGTTGTGTAACTGTGGAGAATGGGACACAGTATGAGGAGGAGGAGGAGGTGGAGGATGAGGAGGAAGTGACATCTGATTATTCACAGACAACGACATAAAAACACCTAAAAAAACAGCTGTGATAGTGAGCGAAGCGGTGGAGAAATGGTTGTGGTGAAGACACAGCTCCTCCACCTGGACTGACAAAGACTGACACCACGTCTTTTAACCCACCCATCCTTCATAATCATTATTATATACACGTATTATTGTAAATGTCCACATTTTCTGCTTATAAATACATTTGTCTTCATGCTTATTTAGTTCAGAAAAACACATCTGAGGTAAAAATGTGAAATAATACATAAAACACAGAGAAACTCATAAAATAATATGTTGAGATGTGACTTTATACGGGTTAAAAAATGAAAATAAAAGATGAAAAAATGAAAAAAAGGAGTATTTTTTATCACCTGGTCCACATTAAAGGACAATACCAGGTGGCGGGGGTGACAAAGGGGGGAGGGGGGAGCATTGTTGTGCTGTGTAGGGTTACTGAGAGGAGGTGGTGGGAGGGAGGGGGAGGGCAGTCTGGAGGGGAGAGTGGGGGGGGCAGGCATGCTTTGTCAGGAGAGGGGGTTGATGTGAGGAGGAGTGAGGGAGGGGGGGAGGCCACATGTGACAGCAGGAGTGTGTGTGTGTGTGTGTGTGTGTGTAGTGGGGTTGTACTGTGGGGAATAGGTTTGTTGGGGCGGGGGTTGGTGGGGGGGGGGGGGGGGGTGCAGACAGGTCAGCCAGGTTACAGAGGTCTGTGGGGGGGGAGAATCTGTCAAGAGGATCTGATGCAGACCAGGTCCAGGAAGACCAGTTCCAGGTCCAGGTGCTGGACCACCCTACATTACAAGAAAACAACAAACAAATTAACAAAAACAAGATCACAAAAAGAGAAGGAAAAATAAAATAAAACAACAACAAAAAACAAATGTATTGTGTTAAAAATGACTCACAAATAAGTTATTTAATAAGCGACTTAAAAAAAGGGTATTGTGAGGTGCCACAAGGGGGCGCTGCATCTATACAGTCATTTCAAAACCTCAGGATTTACAGATTAATCTAAATTTGAGACTATTTGAGATTTTTTTGTAAGTTACATTGAATGTTTGTATGACGAAATATAACGTTACAAAAGCATGTTGCTAGGAAACAATCAAGAATCTTATATAAAATCATTCTGCGCTGACTGGAAAGATGGAGGCGGCCCCTGGTGGCACCTAAACCGCTGGATGCTACATCACTCCCAATTCCGACTTTTGATGTAAATGGAACACACCATGAAAGCCCATATGGACGAGGAGGTGGCGCTGTAGAAGTAGTGAGGGGAGGAGCTTAAGACCCCTCCCTACAATATCCCCTGCTTTTCAGTTCTACTTGACTGGAGTAAAACTCACAAAATGGCCTGAGACGAGTGATTAAGGAGAAAAACTCGTCAGAAAATGAATCATCTTCTCATGATACTTACATATAAACCAGTGGAGTCGCCCTCTGTTGGACAACCAAGAGAATACAGGTTTCAGACCCTTGTAGTGTGGCAAGTGACTTCACATTTTCTGGACAAACAGACAAAATGTCCATGTCTGTCCATAGTAGAGAGAGACATTTTCTGTGTGCACTGGAACGTACCGAAAAAACAAGATAAACAGATTTTTGTCTGTTTTATTTTCAGTGTTTTCCAGAAGGTTCTTTTTTCCTGAAAATAAAATGGACGAACAGAAGGTCCAGACTTCAGCCTAATTTACATATTCAAGTCAAACGAAGCATCTATTTGCATATTTAACGAGGAGCAGTGGAATAATTCACTCATACCAGGTCACAGTCTTATTTATGCATACTGTTAAAAAAAGGGGAAAAAAATAGACCACACCTTGATTCATATTTGCAAGTTAACAGAATATTTGACTGCATCTAATTTAAATAACAGGCCACCATGAGCTCATTTACATAATTCAAACACAGCATATGCAAGCGAACCCACACAAGCCACACCCACTTTCACACACAGACAGAGCGACTGGTCACGCCCTCATTTGAATATTTAAAGAATATTATAAGAACACATGGAAACTAGGTCACGTCCTATTTATTCATAATTCACACAAACTGCAACAGGTTATATTATAATAACGCCACAGGGGGGCAGTGTAGGTAAAATACTGTGGAACAAACGAAATTAGATTTTAATTAACATCTAATCTTAACTGTTTCTTATCAAGCCTTTTTATTGTTTTAATGTTAAAATCAAATAACATGTTTTATAAAAGTCACGAAAATCTGGTTGCTCTGCAGCAATGACGCCCCCCCAACGTCACACTCATAGAGAATGGATATAGCTAGAGGAAACTTCACGTAAAAGTTTTTTGCAGCCAAATTAAACAATTCCGATTCTAGTCCAATCAAAAATGTTGCAACTTGTGAATTTTGAGCGTAAATGAAACTTACGATTTACGATATTGTGAATAATGCAACACAAGGACTCATCTCGTAAACATCTGTGGCGCCCCCCAGTGATATAGCTGCGGCGTCACATGGTAAATGGAAGGAAACACAAGTACATTCCTAATATGTACATTTATACAGTTTAGGGCTACAATGATTATTCGATTATGTTCGATAACTAATCGCCAACTATTTTGATAATTCATCATTTTGAGTGTTTTTTTTTAAATAATTAAAGTTTACAGATTTTTCAAAATCTGAGATTAAAATTCAAATTCTGATTTTAATCTCAGAATTCAGACTTTCTTAGATTAAAGTCATAAAGTCGAAATTCTGAGATTAAAGTCGGAAAGTCGGAATTCTGAAGGAAAAAAATCAGATTTGAACATTAATCTCACATTAATGTCAGAATTCTTACTTTTCTCTCAGAATTCATGCATTTTTCTTTTTTCTTTCTTTCAACATTTTTTTTACATGTGGGCCTTATACTCAAACATTAGTACATAAATCGCATAAATAATGAAGTTCTTTATAAACACTTTAGTACAGTTTCGAGTTACTTTTCCCTCCATTTTCAACGTGTCGCTGTGTCCTGTTTCACAAAACTGCCTCCAATTGACGTCTGCACTTCAAGCCCAGACGTGTCGCGGCGGCTCGACTAGACGCAGCTGTCCCATTCCAAACATTCTTCCAAGTGTTTGTCTGAGAAACGGAGCCTTTTTTCTCCTCAAACTCACGTTCATTCATTCACTCACTCACTCACTCTCTCACTCACTGGTGAGGAGTGAACTCAGTAAAAGGGTGAAACTTTTCCACAGACTCAAAGTATATATACTGTATAACCTCTGGTGTGTGAAGTTACGGCTTTAATGTGCCTTCATGAACATGAAGCTGTTTGATATGCTGTTGAGAATCAAACTGTGGTGTTTTAAACTTTTTAAATGGTGGAAACCAGGTCATGTGATCTAATTTATTTACCAATGACTGCTCCTTCTTCTTCTTCTTGCTTCTGGAATTGGACCCAGCTGTCGTCCTCCAGTCGTCTTTTGGAGCGGTTGCTGCTGCTGCTGCTGCCCTGTATTCCGTCATTCCCGGCTCCGTAGACCAACTTCCTGGACGTGCCGGGGAATTCCACCACTGCTGCTGCTGCTGCATGTTGTCAGAACTGTGAAATTGAAATAATACTCCAGGCTCTTCTTAACCTCATGTTTATCAAAAAACAACACCATCATCATCATCACCACAAGCACAAGTAAAGATGAGAGTGATGTTTTGTGACTCATGAAAGATTCAACAGTTATCAGAGAGTCCTCACTCTGCCTCAGTGCTGGTTCACATGCAGGTCACAGCAAATAAAACATGAAGTCTGCAGTGAAGTGGTGTCCATGTGAGGAAGCAGATACAGTATGAGGCAGTGTTTTCAGACTAAAAAACAACAACGATGTGCATCTAGACCAGAGCAAACGCACAAAAATACAAAGTTCAGATTCAGATTTGGATCCTGACACGTCAAATGCTAATGCTAATCTCAATTTATTTTAGTAAAACAGAGTAAAACCGTTTTTTCTTTATTGCTTTATTGAAGATATAGTGTGGGCATTCGATAAATTGTTGTATAATGAGTAAAAATAAGTAAAAAAAACTCAGCATGTTTTGAGTTTTGGAGCTAGAGAAAGAGACGCACAATAATTTGTCATCTCAGAATAAAGCAAATTTATACCGGACTCTGAACATCGTGGACCGATTGGTGCTAATGGTGGAAAAGAATAAAAACATACTTTTTGCTTCTGCCATGGTTGCCATGGTAACCCACATACAGATGAAAGGAAGGTGAGGGCGGAGCCTGTTGTGTGGCTAGTGGGAACACGAAATGTGAAAACGTGTTTTTAATTTTTATAATTCAGCAAAATTCCTTACGTCACTCTAAAACTCGACCAGATCACAATGTTCGCAGGTCCTGACGTGAACACCGAGTTTGGTGAGATTTAGTGTGAACAAAACAGGTTAATTCCATGTTCTTTAAGTTTACTCTTCAACATCGCATCAAACTGAATTAACTACAACAATAATAGTATAATGTGTTTAACTATAGAAAGGGGAATGGATGAGACTGGATTTCCAGGTATCCCGGTTTGCTCTGCGCTGTGACGTTGGTCGCTAAGCTCTATTCTCTCAGGCTCAGACGGAATCTAGGGTGGTTTTGGTTCAAAGTACTGACACAGAAACCACCGACGACGGCCCCACACTGGGAAATCTTCACATGATCGCAACCAGGAAACTGAGAAACGAAACAAAACACAAAATAAAAGAAAAAGATATTTATTAACTTAGGTTTGGTAGGTCAAAATAATAACATAACATTTGTGTTTTTGGTTAAAAAATGAAAAGGGAAGTCAAATGTGTGGGGATTTGACTGTGGGGGGGGGGGGGTTTGGGGGGAGAAACGCCCAGAGCACAAATAAATTTTTATTCAAGTATGAATTCCAGTTTCAATCATGATTTAAGTTAAATGCAGGAATATCTGCCGCTGAATGCATTTATTTGGCCTGTGAAAGAAAAACTGGATCATAAACTATGGAGCAAATTAGGACTTTTTAAAGATTCACACAGTTTTTAAACTTTCTTCACGTTACTGTGAATGAACCAAGTGCTGACGAGGATCCAAACTCTTGAGGTAAAGTCAAAGCTTTAAGCATCAGTTAGCAAAGAGGACTACATGTGTTGGACTGTTGCTGCTGTCGTGTTTGCTCGTGAGGATACCGGAGAAATGGGAAACGTTGGTGGGTTTTTTTCCGACCGACTGCCGGAGTTTGGCGTGTCCCAGTCGTTGTGAGCGTAGATTCCCCCGTTCTGCGAGAGTCATGGTTTCACCGGCTCGATGGACAACAGGCTGCCGAATTTAAAGTGCTGGATGACGGGGAACTTCTCCAAACACTGGGGACAGAAAAGACAAAGTTCAGTGTGAAAACACAGGGAGCTGGCATCGCTAAAGCGCTTTCCACACATGAACATGAATTGGGTCCAGACAGTTTTCCAGATTGCATCCAGCAGCAGACTCCGCCTCTCCGGTGAGCCCCTAACGACCAGTTCACACCTGCCTCAGGTGAAACCAACGACCTGAAAACTGGGAGGGGTGAACGATCTGCATTGTTCAATTAAACGACTCTCTAGACCGCGATCAGCCTCAGAGGTTAAGGCCACGTCCAGACGGAAACGGCACAAAACGGAAACCATCTTTTTCTTTGCCGTTTTCAAAAGTAAATCCACCGAGACGACGAAATAAAGTCAGTTTACGTTTAAGAAAAGACTTGCGACCAATTTAGCGACTTTCTGTCATAAACCTAAATACTTCACAAGAAAGAAATGCACCATTAAGACAAGAACGAACTGAAAACTAGTTAAATTAGGTTTGTTTTTCTCCTCTCTTGATTTTACGATTCACCACTTTTTTCACCCCTGTGTGTGAAAGACAGGACGTGTTCTTGTGACATGTAGCGTGTTTTTAGACTGACTTTAGTTACTTTTTCATTGACAGTTGGTAACACTGTCAAACCATCTCCAAACACAAGATAGTGAATGACAGCGTAAGAGAGAGAGCTGGGAATGTGACGTCATCATAGCGCGTTCTCTGTCTACACGGAAACACGGAGGCCGGCGTTTTCAAAAAATACCGCTTCAGCTCTGTGTGTGTGGACGGAACATCTCTCGTTAGAAGTGAAGAAGCTTCTTGGATGAGAGGGTGAAACGTCTTCAACCGCAGCTTAACTACAGAAGAACAACTGTTCCTGCAAAGTCGGCCATGATAGACTCTGCTAACTTTCCGATCACCGCCTTCAGGTCCAGGAATCAGGCATTAAAGCAACATGTCCTCGTCTCTGATTGGCTAAAGTTGGTGCAGACGCTCATGAGTAACTCAGATCAGAGTCTACTACTCGTTAGCTACATGTTGTTAAGCCTCTCGGATCGCGTCTTTGAGGAGTTCAGTTACATAAGAAAAAAAAGTTATGTGAAAAATCAACGCTTCATTTTCAGATAACAAATCAAAAATTAAGTTAAAAAGAACATAGATTTAACCTTGTAGGGAGCGTTGTCGTGAACTCTTTCCACCACGTGTTTAAAAACGTCCACGTTTGAGTTCAGAAAGGACACAGTTTTTGGGCCGCAGGGGTGTGAGGGTGTGTGAGGGTGTGTGAGGTCTGAGGTGGGGGTTGGGGATACTGTGCTGGTGGAACAGTGGCAGTGAAGTCTGGACTGTTCTTTGAGTGTGAGACACGGCAGAGTCATCGATTAGCTCACACAGAGGAAAACGTGCTTCTTTCCATCAATGGTCAAATCAGAAAAGTGATCTGATTAGACTGATCAATAATCCTGAATAGAGTCAATTGTGTGTGTGTGTGTGTTTTCATAATTCTTTTCACATTTTAATTTAAAGCAGAGGCAGAGAAAGTGAGGAAGGAGTCGAGGTCGTGAAGTAGTGAAGACGATGAAAGATGGTTATTGGGCAAGAAAGGCTTCAGACAAACGTACCGTCCACATGAAAACGTAATCATATCTATGTTTTATTCACACGCAAACAGCATTTTGGGATCATTAAAGCTCTGCCATTAGCATTTTCTGTCTATAACGCACACGTATACTCGATTTTATCGTAGTGTTATTGTTAATATCTTTCTATGCTGTAACTTTCACATTAAGTGGAAAGGCATGTTTATTATTTATTTTCTTTACTATCTAGGCTGCTGTGACAATGTAGATTTTCCCCACTGTGGGACTAATAAAGGACTCATCTTATTTATGTTTTCATGGCCTTCACCATCACTTATCGTCATCGTTGTTGTCGTTGTCTTGTTCTTCTGGTGTTGGGAGTTTGTTTGGTCTTTTTCTCTTTAGGATAACTTTTATTTTATGTCCTTAGACGTCCTCTGTCTCTGTGATTGTACACACTGTAATATATGTATACTTAAGCTTTTTAAAAAAAAGCTTTGCACATGGCACATGTGCTCAACGTCTTCTTCTCCAAAACTGTTCTGGTGTATTTCTGTAGCGGTGCCACCTACAGGCCTGACACGTGTACTGCAGCGGTTTTCATGTGGATGAAGACCAAGTTTCCTGAAACGATGCCGTGTTTAACAAAAGAAAACTATCGTTTATGTTTCATAGCATTTCTGTGTGGACAGAGCCAAAGAGAGAGAGACGAGATTAGATACAGCGGGGCTTTGTGTATCAACAAATAATAATACGTTTTAGTGTGGATACGGCCTAAAACTAACATTTTCAGAAGCCTCAGCGTGGACGTAAAACACAGTGTCGAGTATTCAAACTAAAACATTTTCACATAGATGTTCATTCTTCTTCTTCTTTACGTTTCACAGACTTTCCGTCTTTTCGTCTCCGAGCGAAACAGAGAACCAAATGTGGATTAATCCCTCCGCTGAAAATAGTCCAACAAACACACAGTTTGATTCATGTTAACAGCGTGCAGCTGTTTGAAGAAGGGATTTAGCTTCTTTTTTCTTTTTATATATAAAGATTTAAGTGTATATATACTGTATGTGTGGCCTGGTTTAGATTTACATCCTCACTGGGAGCTCACTGGTGTTTGGGCCCAGAGTCAGAGAAGAGAGAGCTCAGAGACGGAAAACTATATTTGTTCAAGTAGGCGGGACTTTTTTTGTCATTATTGATCAGTTGTTCCATAGTAACCTTTCATCACAGGGTAAATCAACTTTTGAAGAGTCAGAACGGACATGTGATTGGTCAGTCCCCTATCATGGGGGCCAGATTTCCACAAGGCTGGAAATAGAGTCTAGAAGAAGAGGAGGAGGAGAAAAGAAATCACTTGACTCACATTATGATGAAAAGGTCACAGTGGAATTATTGATCAATAATTTATACTCCAGCTTTTACTGTTTTCATCGTCTTAAAAAACACACACGGGTAGTCTTAGATTCAGCACCGACTGTGACGGAAATCTTAACTTTAATTAATGAGTAAAGTAATAAAAGTGTTCCTGTTGCCGAGTCACTCGCTCCTTTGTCTTTGACGCGAGTGAAAACAGACACTGTGATGAATTCAGTTTCATGTCTGTGCAAGTCCACTCTTTTTTTTTCTTCCTTTTTTCGCAGCTAAAACAAACAAAAGTCTTTCAGTCGGAGTTTTTGTGCGGAAAGTTTTGGTTTTTAATCTACATTAAGGTTATTTAAGGCGGCCTGGTGTTTATTGCCAAGTACGGACGAGACGTGGGACGGAATAAACCGCCAAAACTGTCCACCGGCGGGTTTTTTTTCTTTTTTTGTCCTCTCAGACGCTCACAACTATCGTCTGCTCTCAGACGGACAGAAAGCGAGCAGACGGATGGACGGACGGACGGCGCTTCGCTCTCGCTCGGTGCCTCAAACCCCTGAGTGGGGCCAGGAAAAGGGAGAGAGGAATGCGAGTCTGCTGATGGTTGCTCCAGGCTGAGAGGAAGGTCGGGACACAGAGAGAGGGAGAGGGAGGGAGGATTTAATGTAGGGAACAGCAAAGGGAGGGAGGGAGGGAGAGAGAGAGGGAGGGAGGGAGGGAGGGAGGGATGGGGGGGGCAGGCAGACAGCTTGGCCCCTCAGCTCTTTGGGAAGACTCACAGGCTGCTCTGGAAAACACAGGATGTGGGCATGCAGGCGGGGAAAGAACGAGCTTAGACATCCCCCCCACCCCCCTCCCTCCCTTCTGTAACCCCACCCCCCTAACCACCTCACACACACACACACACACACACACACACACACACACACAATTCCATTCTCTCTTTTCTAGCTTAACCCTTTCCTGCCTCGCTCCCAGTCCACACGGGCGTTTGGCTGTTTGTCACAGCTGGCGTTCAGCACTAACCCAATTTCTTAAATGTCAACGTAAACACGTGAAGCAGTTTTCCCATAATTAACGTTAAAGTCAGAGACGGCGGCGGCAAAAGAGTTTCCTATAGTTTATGTGTTTTTAAATATATATACTGTATGTACTGTATATTTTCTTATTGAAGACTTAAAATAAAAAATAGTTACAGTTTCAAGTCAGAAACAAAAAAATACAACAATCTTCGTGATTTACAAGTAAAAAAAAACTGGAGCGGGCGGCCATTTTAAGAGCTCCGTGTGGTTGTACTGATGCTCGTGTTCCAGACGACTCGGAATCTGGAAAGTTCTGACCTTCTTTTTTTTCTTTCTTTTTTTGTGTGAATAAAATGAAACGGAACACTGCCGCTCCAAGTCAGAGTTCCTGCTTACAGAATCGGGAGGGGAGGGAGGGGGGAGGGAGGAGAGGGAGAGAGACACAGAGAGAGAGAGAGAGACAGAAAGAAAGAGAGACAGAGAGAGAGACACAGAAAGAGAGACAGAGAGAGAGAGCGAGAGAGAGAGAGAGAGGTCCATTTGGTCCTGTCCTACTACAGAGAAGCAGCTGGTGTCACAACAATGACTGCACTCCATGAAAGAGCACACAGTTAAACACAGTTAAAAACATAAGAATACGTGTAATATAAAGCACATTTAAAACTGTCACATAATAACACTAATTCTGTCGTAAAGCTAAATACCAACATCTCTGGCTACAGGTGGACATAATGAAGGTTGTACCTCAGCTTTGTACATGCGGATCAGGCCCTGGTTCACTTTGGACCACAACGGAACGGCGCTGATGTTCCACAGCTGGTTGGAGTGTTCGGCAAACGGACCCGTCTTCATCTGCAGAGGTGAAACAGGGACAGTGAGTGGAGTGACGTGACATCATGAGATAATGCATGCATTAAAAAGGTGAAATATGAATCTGTGGCTGCTACTGCTTCTACAGTAGAGGCAGCACCGAGGACCCGGGCCCAGACACAGAGGCTCGGTCTCGGTGAAAACGCGGCTTCCGGGAGGGACAGAAGGAGAACAGATTTTAACCACTTTCGCCACAACAGAAGCTTAAGTCAAATCTACACCAGCTTGACTTTCTCACTCTCTCTCTCTCTCTCTCTCTCTCTGTTCAGCAGCCTTTTATGTCCACAAACTCAAGATCGTGAACTGCACCAAATCCCATAGAGAAAAACATCAATTTTAGCTCACAAGGAAACTGGTAAGTTTGAGTCACTGAGATAACTGTGAAGGAAGATTTTCAAACACTGAAATCACCAAATAACACATTTGAGTGTACTTCTATGAGGCAGCAGTGGATTGTCAACTCCTGTGTGCTGTGGTGTCAAAATCACTGATTTTCTCTATGGGTTTGGTGTGGGAGAGCGAGCGGCTGACAAACTCCAGTTTCTTGTTGTCAAAATGGCAAAAAATAAAGAATGAAACACAATCTTAGACTTGTTTTCACTTGTGTGAGCTGTGACTGGCGTGTTGTCAGCTGAGTGTGTGTCAGTACCTCACATAATCACACTTAAAAATCCTGACCTATCCCTTTGAAGCAGCAACTACCAAAGCTTTTTTTATTATTATTACTATAACCAATGTTTAGTCATGTGACGATAGGGCTGTATTTACACCGCATGGTGCAAGTGACCCACTTCTGATCTGTTCCTCCCATGTGGCACAAATCAGATATGACTCACGACAGTGTGAGCAGGGGGGAGAAAAAAAGAAAGCACATGGATTCAGTTTTAGGCCTCGTTCTTATGTGGAAATAAATCCGATACAAATCAGATATTCATTCATTTGCGTCTACAATGTAAAAGCGGACAGATCAGACATCTTGCTTCCTTAAAAACAGGACAGTGTACACTATCTATAAAACACATGACTGTCTTTTTAACCAGTGCAACAGAGGACAAGATGTTAAACCAGAGGATTCATGCTGAGGTTTCATGTCTTTAAAGCCTTTTCCAGCGATGGATTTCTACATTTCTCACAGAACCATCACTTTCACTTCACTTCTGTTGCCACGCCCACCCCGTGGTTTGTGTTCCCCAGTGTAAATGCAGATCTCAGATAGGAGTCACTTTTGAAAGACGACATAAGCAAAAATCAGGTACGGACAACATATCAGGACCCACTGTGTAAATTCAGCGGAGAAAGTTGTCACTCAATCAGACAAAACCCAGACTCATCTGCATCTTTCCACGCTCAACAAAAACAAAATCAGCATATTTGGAAAATCTCGAAAAGGACACCCTTGTGTTTTCATGTACACAACCAATACGCAACTTTGGGAAAATGTTGATGATATAGGTAGGGATACATGATATTGGACTTGCTCAATGAGTCCATCACATGCTATACATGTTATATGTTTTTCTTTAAGTAGCTCCTGTACTGAAGTTAACATAACAATTAGCAAAATCATGTCGCAGAAGATGTAAATATACATGTTCTTCAAAAATAATAGTAGTTAACAGTGAAAGCATAGAAGTCATGGAGATAGCAGCTTAATTTGACTACATTTTTAGCCGCTTAACGACATAACGGTGGATCTTTAGCATCGTCTTCCACTCTGTTTTAGGTGTACTTCTGAGGCGGCGTTACAGTGTCCCCTACAGGCCTGGCATGCACATACTATTTACATTTAAAGTCATTTAAAAGTCAGTTTGTGTGTATGAAGACATTAGGGATACACAATATGGGTATCGTCTGATATTGGCTTTAAAATGTATTATGGTAGATCGGCGGCAAACACGCCAAGATCCCTTGATTTGACTAAGGATTAAAACAGTAGTCTGAATAAGCTGCTAACTCTTTGACTTTTATACTGGCGTCCTCTACAACTACTATGAACAATGAGGAAAATGTATATCTACATCTGCTGCTACACGACTACACAAAACATTGTGCTAATTAAACTACGGAAGAGAAAAAGTGTGTGTGTGTGTATATATACTGTATATATATATATATATATATATATATATATATATATACATACACACACACACATACACATATATGTGTATGTGTATGTGTATATGTATATATATATATACACTGTATATACATACATACATACATATATACATATATATACACATATATATACACATATATATATATACATATATACATATATACATACATATATACATATACATATATACATATACATATATACATATATACATATATATATATACACATATACATATATATATATACACATATATACATATATATATCGGTCCAAGCTCTCCCAATATATCGGCAAAAAGACAGTTATTGAAACAATGCCATGTGTAAAGAAAAGTTTTAAGAACAAAAAAATAAAAAGAGGATACAGAGATAGTTCTGTTGCCGTGGGGATAAAGTCTTAGTTGACGTTTACACGGTCGACTCTTCTTCCTGCAACAATCGACACCACCCATAACAAAAGGCTGGAATCAGCAGTGAGCGTATTCATGCCCAGACTAATGGATAAAGACTGTAAGTGACACATGTATGAGTTAATACATGAATGAATGAATGAATGAGTGAATGAGTGAATGAATGAAGGCAGGACGTCAGACCGTTTTCCCACCGTTTTCTCCCAAGAGGCAGTCGAACCCAAACCCAGACCCCGGGGCATCAATCTAACAACCCTCTCCTTTTTCCATCCCCCCATACACCAGCCTCCCCCACAGCCTCCCCCTCTCCCTCCCTCTCATCCCCTCAAACCCCCACCCTCCCACACACACACAGAGCTCGAGACACTTTCCAGGGCCTCACATGAGAACACATGGGGGGAAGGGCATGACGGGAGGGAGGAAAGGGGGGAGGAGACAGACCGTACTCCCTGGAGGAAGGAGTGATTCACAGCAGCATGTGGTGAAGGAAGTGACTCATGTTCGGGACGACGCACACACGCAAGCACGCACACTACAGCCTTGTGTGTGAATTAAAAAAAGAACAGGAGTTTAAGTATCCTTGGGCTTGTGTGCGTGTGTGTGTGTGTGTGTGTGTGTGTGTGTGAGAGAGAATCACAGGAAAATACTTTCAGGCCCGTCTGAGCAACAGTCAACAAGAGACCAAACAACAAGCGAAGACAATCAGGTGAAAAACAGGCTGCCGGGTTCGGACCTGATAATAAAAATAATAAATGTTTATTTTAATAAACATTTATAAATGTTTAATAAACATTTATTACTAACATTTATAAACTAAAAGTTGTTTCCTCCGCACACTTTCAGACTCATCTGCTCAAAAAATTTTGAATATCTGTGATTTTAATGTTAAAAAATATGCTATGAGAGGCCACCATGTCGGTGACCTTTGCCCCCCCCTCCACATATAAACACGTAATCCACGTGTCCGTGTGAATGTTTGTATCACATCTGAAAGGGTTCCTTTCACGTGTTCCTATTCACGAGGAGGTCACCGTCACCTTTGACCATTCAAATCTAATCTGAGTCCGAGTGAACATCTGCACCCAATTTGAAGATATTCCTGCCCGGTGTTCCTCAGGTGTCGTGTTCATAGAAGAGTGGGTTTGACCCCAAAAATCTCATTTTCATATTGGTATTTTACAACGCGTTCAAAGGATTTTGTGTCACTTTAAAAACCACTAACGCTCCCACACCAAAGTCCATAAAGAAAAGCGATGATTTTAGCTCACAGGAAAATATGAGCTGATGTTCAACTGCTGCCTTATTGACAAGTTTTAAATCCCTCTTTCAGATTTACCTCCGTCACACAAACACCAAAGACATAAAACAAGACATTTTAACACAGTTACAGAGGCAACAGTGGATCAACGACTCCTGTGTGCTGTGTTGTAAAATTGCAGATTTTCTCAATGGGCTTTGGTGTGGGTGAGTGACTTTGGCCCACAGGGTTCCATTTGTTTTCATAACTTCTTCACGAACGTCACCTGAACTCAGATTTCAAACTCGGTAACTTGGAGCAACCTCACCAACCATGATGTGGGCTTCCAGGATGGCGTATTTGTTTCACAGTAAATCAGTCGTATACACAGTACTGTGTATACAGTACTGTGTATTTTATACACATAGTCACTGTTTGTACGCTCAAAATATGACGTGGAGCATTGTTATCGACTGATACTGTGAACAATGGCTAACCCGAGATCTTGTGCCACCAGCAGACGACAAACGGACAAACCAGACGCAAGAGAATCTGACTGCAAACAAAAAACAACAACTTTTCTGGTCTGTGAAGGCCACCGTAATTCCCCGACATACTTAAAAAAAGAAGGGTGAACAGGGGATTCCCTTTGTTTCTTAAAATCTGCTTTTTCACCACTAGATGTCACCAATTTCCACACACTGGACTTTCACAATGAGTTTAATAGGTGAGCCTTTTGTTTATTTCCTTAATGTAGTACCTTATCGCCTCAACTCTAAGACTATCCCATGACATTAGGGCAAGCAAGCATGGGGCAAATACTGCAGAGATTTCTCTTTTTAAATCTTCAATTAGCGATTTTTCTGCATCAAATCACAATTGTCCAAGAGGAAATCACGAAGCACGCAAGAGTCGAGTTGATTTTGTACGCCTACTGTGTACGTGTTCACGCCTACAACACTTACACTATTTAGATTACTAATACATCTCTCCATAAAACCTTTAGATTATAAAAAGTAAACTAAATCATGAAATCTGGCTTCCCAAGATTGAGATGATGTAATCCCACGTCACAGTCGTCACACAGGGGGAGACGCTACAACCGCAGGACATTTAGCTGGAAAATTAATTTTCCCTCACTTGACTGAAACGGTCACAGCAATAAAACACATCAAAGTCAACAATGTAAGAAGGGGGAAAAAAAATGTTGCGTTAAGTGACAAAAGGTTAAAAATAAAACCCAGGAGGAGTGAGGAGGAGGCGCAGGGACAACCTTCATGAAAACAGCAGCAGCAGCAGCAGCAGCATCCTTCCATCAATGAGAGGAGGAGAGAGAGGTCAAACAGGAGGAGGAGGAGGAGGTGGCGTGTCTAAGAGGGAAGGAGGAAAAGGATGTAGCTGCTCCACCAACGCCCTCCCCCACTTCCCTCCCCTCCTTTTCCTCCAAAACCAAAAAACAAAAGCCGAGGGTTCCTGCTCCGGCAGAATCCGTTTACCTTTTCCCCTCCGTCTTCCTTTTCCTGAGCGGAACCACGTTCAGCGGTGACGCCGAGCTCACGCTCCACCACTCAGAAATATCTAACATGTATACTGTACATGCACAAATGTACACATGTACTCACGCCGGCCGGACAAGACAAATGAAGGTAAAAAAACTTCAGGTGAAACAACAGGAAAAGCCTGATTTCACAGCCTTTCCCTATGATTTATCACTGTGTATGACTGTATGAAGTAGGAACACTCTGACTTCATACAGCCCCCCCCGGCATCAAGAACCTACTTGAGACACCGACGCTAAAACAGGAAACCGAAATTTGTGTCACTCAAGAAACCCCACGCTCACGCCACACCAAAGTCCACAGAGAAAATCAGCAATTTTACGTCACAGCGCCGCAGGAGTTGTTGACCCACCGCTGCCTCCACGGGTGAACTCACACGTGATAATCTGTGACTTTCTGTGTTTGAAATACTTGAAAAATTTACCTCAGTGACACAAACCTAACAAACGAGGCAGCCGTACACCAGCAGCTCCTGAGCTCCCGCAGGCTAAAAACGCAGATTTTTTTCAATGGACTTTGGTGTGGGCGAGTAAGCGGTTTACAGAGTGACACAAACACAAATTTCCTGTTAAAAAAAGGTTGTCTAACTGACATAATGTGTCAAACATGTTCTTAAGAGACCGTAGATTTAAGATAGTGTTTGTAGAGTCAGCTTCCTATTAAGTGGCTAAATTTAATTTTCCCCCCGCTGTCAGCAATGTTTTCACTTCCGTGTCTCATTTTTTACTATCGCTTTATAATCGTAACACTGCTGACCATGTAACCACCGATGGTCACTACTAGGACATGTGAAGTAATCTGATCTCTGTCTCATTATGCTGACGTGTATAATCAGATTATATCCTCCTTTAGTAGACGTGAGTCAGAAGTGAATGGGAATACGACTGAAAACCCTATCATCCAAGCATCATAATCTGAATGTTGTTGTTGTTTACACTATCGAGTCAGTTGTCAGAAAACTGGTTGCCATGGAAACTCGTCCCACCTCATTGATGAACTTGATGCAGTCCAGAAACATGTAGTCCGAGTGATGCTCGTTCACCACCTTCTCGTCCAGGAAGTGCCGCGGCTCCATGGTCGGGTGATCTGGAGAGAAGATGGAGATGCAAGTGCACGTGTTCACCACTAGGTGTCACCATTCACCTCCTCATGAAATGAGCTCAGGCTGTGTGGCGACACTGGAGAGTGTGTTTGTGTGTGTGTGTGTGTGTGTGTGTGTGTGTGTGTGTGTGTGACAGATGTGAAGCCGTAACCATGACGCACAGGATGAGTCTCACATCAGTCATGATGTATTATGATGCAGTGACAACAATCTGTCAGATTAACAATGGGGCTGCAACAATTCATTGATTAGTAATTGATTACTAGATTAATAAATGAATGGATGAATCAGGTCGAGTGTCTGTGATTTAGTTACTTTGTTCCTCTGCAATATTAAAGCAGAAAAACCTTATTATTATGGACCAAATTCATTGATTAACAGGAGATTCAGATGTGAAATAATCACCTACATTGATAATTTTGTGGGAATAACAAAATTAAAGCCCATTCTTCTGCCATTTTATACATAATTAAACAGATTGAAAATACACGTAGGAGCCATTTGTTTCGGTATATTATAAATCTTTGTTTCACATATTTGATTATTTGTATTTATTAATATTAGCAATGGTTTTGTTTAATTTAGTTCATACGTTTATGAAGAAAATCAGAATGTCTGTTATTTACTATGTTTTAGTTTGGTCATAGAGTGGATATCATGAAAGACACTGATGTAGGATGACTGGGGGGCGACCAGAATGCACCTGGGTGGTTGGATGTTTTGTTTATTTAACCAGAGTGAGTGAGACAGACAGACACACAGACAGACACACAGACAGACAGGAATTTCTTTGTTCCTTTTGTTGTTGTGTTTGCTTTTGGACAATAAAGCACACACAAAAAGGGCAATAAAGTGGACTGGACATTTAAGTTTCTGTCATCTGTGTGTATTTACTCATGGTCCCACAGCGGTCTTTGGATTAAGGTGAACACACAATACAGGTGAAGCAGTTTACTGACCAACCATGTTTGTTTTGGTACAGCAGAGTGATTCTATCATATTAATGATGTTTCTCCATCAAATTCAGATATTACTTTTATACTAAACAATTAATCTCATGGAAAAGCAGCACAATGTCCATTTATTACTGTTCATAAGTGGACATGAGCTCTGTCAGGATGGTTCTTACCTACTAACTGGGAGCTTCCCCATATGAAGGGCAGGAACTGGAAGTCGTCCAGTCCCCACACACCTTGGCTCCCGGCGGGCTCCATCCTGTAGGTTCTCTGCAGCTTCCTCATCACAGACAGATACCTGCAACAAACAGGTGAGGGCACATCACATCAGAGGCAGAGACACGTCATCCTGTGATTGTGATTGTGATTGTGAGAAAACAGTATCTTGTTTAAGGAAACAACAGAAGATAACAGTGCGTCCCGACTCATGATCATTATGTCTTCCCAACACCAGTCTATTGACAAAAGCAATGATTTTAGCTCCCAGGGAGACAGTAGCAGCTGGTCTACTGCTGCCTCGTGTGGCAGGTTTGTGTCACTGAGCTGAAGCTGAACATTGACTTCTGAACATTGACTTCTGTGTTATTTTACGACTTCTGTGTCACAAAATGACACATTTGAACTTAATGATGGAGGCAGCAGTGGACAAACAAGTCCTGTGTGCTGTGATGTCAAAATCGATGGTTTTCTCTATGGGATTTGGTGTGGGAGAGTAAGTGGTTTACAAAACTTCAGTTTTCTGCTACTGAACTCGGTGAAAAAAGAAAATCAAACAGATTAAGTGTTGTACAAAGAGATTTACATTATTTAACACAGCCAACAATGAGAGCCCTGTGTTGTAGTGTGAAGAAGAGCCAAACAGCAGCAGCTCACCTGGTAAACACCTTAAAAACTATCGCCAGCTGATCCTCAACCTTGAGAGCGCCGACCTTACAGAGACAGCAGAGGAACGCAGCGAACGCCGCTTCATGACCTGAGAACGCACACAAACAGAAGATCTTTAAAAACACACCTTTACAACGTGAGGTTAGTCTTAAGGCTTTTCCTTTTCCGATTTCACAGCATGCAGGTGTTGTTGATCCACTGCTGCCTCCGTCAGGGAGTTCAAACGTGATTTTCTCTGATCATTCATTTCAGCAATTTCTGACGTTTCATGGACCAAACAACTAATTGATTAATTGATAAAATAATCAACAGATTAATCAGTTATTAAAATATCCTACTGAGATTACATTTGGTCATTTAGTGGACATAGTCAGGGAATAAGCATTTAAGTCTGAGGTTATGTTTGTTTAAAACCGAGATATCTACACTTTAAAAGCTGATATTTATGGAACAGAAAAAATATATGAAAAATAATGTTTTGTGACAGAAACATAAAATGCAAAGTTGATATTTAACTGTTAACACTCAACAAATATTTGATTAAGTTTACATTTGGCCCACGTTACGTTTCAGTATTTTCAGACTTTGTGAGGGGACAGAGTTTGGACTCCGCTGGGTTATATGGTAGTGGACAGAGATGAGGACGTGGACACACAGCAGCACTAGTGTCACCTGTTCCGTAGTCTATCCTGGTGGAGTTCCCCACGGACTCTTTCAGGTAGACGGCTATCTCTGCTGCTGCTGCGTGTTTGTCCGCAGGAATCACTGCGGACACCAAGGCCTCTGCTTCCTGCTCACACAAACACACATAACAGCAATAATAATAATAATAATGATGATAAACATGTTCTACATAAACAGCATACAGTCACATCAGATCAGAGAGAGTCATGTGTATGTACTGACCTGGTCTAGTTTGCCGTACCAGGTCCTGTAGGCCTTATTACCGAAGCGTGACGGCTGATCAACAGGCGGAGTCTCGTCTATCCACCGGTCCAGTGTCGCCAAAAGATCCACTAACTTCTCCGCCGTCTGTCGCACATGACAAGACAAAACAAAAGCGAATGTAGCTACACTCACTGTCACACAGTAAACATCAGCAATTAATAGAAGGTTTTATAAGTTAAGTGAAATAAAGAGGAAAAAGAAAAAGAAGCACTTTAGCTAAGAAATGAGTCTGATATCTTAGATTATGTTTATCTCATCAAGTTTGTCTCACTTTGCAAACTCATCTCTCTCCTGCACCAAAGTCCATAGAGGAAATCAGTGATTTTTAGCTCACAGTAGCTGCTGCCCTCCTGCTGCCTCCTTTGGTAAGTTTGTGTCACTTAAGGTAAACCAGAATAAAGTATTTCCTTTATTTTAAACTGAAGTCACAAAATTACACATTTTAAGTTACCGGTGAAGTCAATAAACAACTCCTTAAGCTGTGATGTAAAAATCGATGATTTTCTCTATGGAGTTTGGTGCAGGAGAATAAGAGTGACACACACTTCAAGTCTGTTGAACAGTGAGATACAGCAGTGGCCACATTCTAATGACATCACAGACCTAAGGTGACGTAGAGTTTTTTAGGTAAACCTTTTGTTAAGTAGCTAAAATCTGTATTTCAGTTGCCTCAGCAGAGAGAGCAACAATGAGCCCTCAAAGTTTAAACCCTTTAAATATACAAATGACCAAAACATGAAAAGACAAAGCCTCTGACGAGAAGAAAACACAAACCTCAGACACTTTATAATCACACGTGAGCTTCTTTCCTTTCACGCTCTCATTCAGTGTCAGAATGAAGCCCATGTAGTCGGCATATGCCTGAAAAAAATTACATTTTAAAATCAACAAAAAGAGCAGAAAACTGTTTCATTAGAATTCAAAAGAATCTCTTCGATAACTTTAATTCCAAACAAAACAAATCACAGAAAACCCTTGACAGAGACTGACAGGAACCCACCTGAGACTTTTTCCACTTGCCCATGTGAGGCACCATGCTGATCTCTTTCTTTGGCACCATGTAGGTGAATTCAGGTGCTTCATCCTCAGGAGTGGATCCTAACAAATGGATTCAAAATACTGTTCAGGGGAAGTGAAGAAGTCGTTGAAATTAATTCAGTTTTTATTTGGACATAAACGTCAGTGTCTGCAGAAAGTAAAACTGTTTTAACAGGAGAAAAAGAAAGACTGCAACGGAGGTGGAATGAAATACACGGAATAGCCCTTAGTGACAATGCACTCATTGCTGACATGGACAGAAATAATGTAATGTTAACCTGATTAAAACTATGTAGTCAGAATAAGAAAATTCAACATTCACATGTTCCACTTACATTAACCTTAATAAGGTTATACTCTGAATAATCAATAATCTGTTTACCTGGAAACTAGAGCTGAAACGATTAATCGACTAATCGATTATTAATCGATTACTAATTTAATCGATAACTATTTTGATAATCAAATAATCGGTTTAAAGCTTTTTTTCATGATTAAAACAAGATTTCCGATTTTCTGAATATTTTCTTTATTTCTTTGCTCTGGATAACAAAGAAATCAATAAAAGTGAATCATTTTGGTTTGTGGACAAAACAAGACATTTGAGAACATCATCATTTCCAGGTTTGACAAACACCGATCCACATTTTTTAAGGTTTTCTGATATTCTGAACACCAAAACGATTAATCGACAAAATAATCGACGGATTAATCGGTTATGAAAATAATCGTTAGTTGCAGCTCTACTGGAAACAAAAAAACAACCACTGACTTTAATCTGACATCTCCATGAGGTAAAAATCTGATTGCGACTCATGTTGACGTTACATCCACTATATAATCTCATTATACGTCTACATAATCAGACAAACATCAGGAAACTCCTCATGTCTTAATCTGATTACTGATTACTCTGATTATGACTTTAGTCAGAGGAGTGATTATCACAGATTATAACACCTGTAATGGACATAATGTTTTGTATATTACAAATTATAATCTGATTAAGACTCATGTAAACATTACAGCCATGTCTACATAATCAGACAAAGATCAGAACACTCCTTATGTCTTAATCTGATTACTCTGATTACACTCTTTGCGTGACATTCCAAATCAGATTGTTGTAATCTGGTTAATATCTGAATGTAACATGTAAACAAAGGGTGGAATATTCTGACTTTAGTCTCATTACGCAGACATGCATAATCAGATTAGAACACCTGCAGTGGAACGTAATGTGTTACAAACAGGAATATGACAGATTATTGAATCTGGAGACTCAAGTAAACACTGAAATCTGAATGTCTTATTCAGAATATGGTCGGACAACAGATTATTGGTTTCTAGTATGACCTGCATTCAGATTAAAGTAATCAGAACACGCCGTTTAGATGACAGTGTTTTACACAGCTTGTTGTCTGAATCCGGTTATTATCAAAAACATTGCTGTGGATATACACAGTGAGTAAACAGGTCCATTAAAGGGATGTTCCGTATATTTCACTGCACTATGCTCTGTATTCTTTTGGCGACTTAATCTGAATGTTTGACTCAGAATGAGGACAGTAGTCCGATTATAACACACGTGATTTAAATACAGTAAAGCCTGACTAATAACAGGATGCAACACTTGAACCTGTCAAACACTGTGTGTGTGTGTTGTGTGTGTGTGTGTGACGCAAACACACACATACACACACAAAGTTAGACACAAAGCCATAATGTCTTAAAACGAGTGACAGTTAATTGTTTTTATTATTGTATTAATTAAATTAATTATTGTAAAAGAGAGAGTGTAACACACGGTTTCTCTACACCTTATGTGCATGAATGATACTGGAGCTCTGCTTGTGAACAGCGGACATTTTAGACTCTCAAACACTAAAATTGTTGGTTAAATGTTGTGTGTTTGGTGGCAGCTGAACACACACACATACACACATACACACACATTCATGCACATTCATACAAACACAACACACACGCATAAACTGTAGCAGCGTTTACCTGACTGCTGCTCTGTTTCCGCCATGCCGCTTCTTCTCTGTCCTCTTCGCAGCTTCCTGGCTGATTTAAAACCGTCATGGCGCCGCACTGCCCCCACCCGGGGGAAACGTGAATGACAACTCTGCCTCTGTGTTTGGCATCTCAATGAATATGAGATTATGCAGTGTTGTTTAAAGTACCTAAAATGGTTACGTGAGTATTTTACTAGGAAAATAACTTTGGCAGAAGGCGAAGTCACCTTTTTACAATATTACTAGAGCAGAAAAGTCTTTAAGTATATGACATTTACTGTACTGACTGTAAGTATCAAAAGTAATTTCAAAAGTAAAGTACGTATACACAACTTTAGTTCTTAAATACAGTATTTTCTTTTGTCGTATTCACACACTAGATAGATAGACTTTCATTTCAGTGACTGTTTCAGACAGGGGTTTAATTAACTGATTCTAATGATTCAGTAGCACCGAAAACAACTGCTTTACAAGTCACTAGTCCCTAGTTTGTGTCACTGTGTAGGGCCGAGCTGTGCCGTGCCAAGCTGTGCTGGACCTGGAACTACAATCAACAAGGGTGCTGTTATGAAGTTCCCTACTGTACCTACATGACATTATCTCTTTAGAGGACACAATATTTGGAAATTTTAATTAAACAATAATGTGTGGAGGTCCATATGTAATTCAGTCCCCAAGGCTGGGCTGCCTTCGACCCCAGGTACCCTTTAAGTTTTTGTCCCTGCCCTTTAAAATGGGTAGGCACGCTACTGTTAATCATTAAAAGCCTGATTTGTTAATGACAGGTCTGTTGACATGTGTTCCCACTGCTAAACTTAGCCTGAACACACAGGTGTCAAGTGTGTGCCACAGGAAACACAACGACGGGACCAAAAAAAAAAGCTAATTTGTCACAACACCCACGGTGACAGCAGAGTGACGAGTTCACACCGAGCCACCAGGCTCTCACCGCGGTCAGCAGCCCCGTGGCAGCTCCCTAACGATTTAAGAAACGCCGCCGGTGGTGGGTGACGCACCAGAAGCTAACGGCTAACAGCTAACCTCGTCAACCTCTGTGAACCGCGGACGTCACTATTAGTAAACAATGTGGGGCATTTGCAGCAGAACCATGGTAAGTAACGCACCGTGAGCCGATGCTACTCTTAGTTTTTAATACTGGACTAAAGCTAATTTTGCTCTAAAAACACCGACGACAAAAATTTAAAAAAAATAATATCACAGGAAGACCTAATGAGGAGTCATGTTATACCAAGCTACTAACCAGGTGTTGTTAGCAAGTTGAAGCTGTTAGCAAAGTTGGCTCGCTCGTAGCGGACTGAGGTAGCGGCGATAGTTAATGATAACTAGCTAAGCTAACTGGGTCAAAGGTGAATGTGCGGTTAAACTAGTATTCCTGACATATAAAGCACACACACACATCAAGGACTAGTTTGACGCTGTTATGGTTGGCTGCTAGTGGTGTTTTGTCGATAGGTGACATCCCATAATGTTGATTTACAGTCGTCTATATATTCTTTATTCATCTCCACCTTTATTTGATACAGTCATTCCCAAAAACTGGGTCGGGACCCACAGATGTGTCACGGGAGATTGTTTTTGCGTCCCCCAAACAAATTATTGTTAATTTTTCCTCAACTTTTTTATCCTACAGTTAGACTATAGTTCTAAAATCGAAGTTATTAGTTGGGAATGCAGAGTGACACTTGTCAAACATAGTTTTTCTGTTTCATTTATTATTATTATGGTGTCTTTTTATGCCTTGTTGTGGTTTCTAATTATCCACCTTTTTAACAAGGGTTTGCCTGGTTGGTGTTTGTCCTCTTCTTATACATAAAGATCAAAGGGCAACATTACATAAAAGGTTTGGCTGTCAGTGTTTTTAACACCCCACATAAGAGGAAGAAGGTTTTCTTCAGCATCTGCAGCAGCTGATGTCACAAGTTGAATTCTCTTTTCAGTCTTTTTCACTCGGTCACCAGATTCCCCCCCCAAATTGGTCATTTTCATATAAAATCCTAATTTTAAAACAGGGAAACAAGTTTTTCCCTTGGCCTCAGTCCTTGGCTTGTCCATTTGTGTTGAAGCTGAAGATGAGTACACACTGCCCTCTGCTGGTGGCTTTAAGTTGCTCATCATATGTTGGATCTGAAGTGCTGAAACACAATAAACCAAAAGGGTCAGTTATAGTTTTGGTCTTTTCAGATAGCTGGGCTAAATCCACACTTTCAACATTCACTCACAACAGCTTTATGCACCGTAAATATGAAACTATGAATAGAAAACCAACAAATTCACACCAAAATTGAATCCCAACTCAATTACAACAATTTTACACTAAATAATGGTTAAATATTTGGAACAAATGTGTTGGAAAAATCCTTAAACGACAGCAGTTGTATTTCTGTCATGGAATCAATATATTTTATCTGTGGTAGAGAAGAAAGATTCAGACACCATAAAAAACTGTTGTAAAACACCCTGCGGAGAAGAAAAGTTTTCATATTGAACGAAAGGAAACAACATATTACGTTGACCTGCCAAATTTACAAGGCTGTTAAGGAAATGTGTTGACAGAAATAAAGTAGGAAGTCGTCCTGTTTGTTTAAAAGATGAAGCCACAATCATTACTGAAGGAACAAGATTCTCTTATTTACTCTTCTGTCTCTCAGGTGAAGGTAGGGATGGCGAAACCCTGTGGCCTAGTGAAAACCAATCACTTGGTGAAGCCTGTGTCGGCGACTCGGGTCGCCGGCAGATACCTGACCCACCAGCAGGGTCTGCCAGGCCTGCCCGTGCCCCCACTGCAGCAGACGTGTGAGCGATACATTGCAGCGCTGGAGCCCATGGTGGAGGCAGAGGAGCTGAGGCGCACCAAAGAGATGGTGAGGGAGTTTCAGAAGGAGGGAGGCGTCGGGGAGCATCTGCAGAGAGGCCTGGAGGCCCGAGCAGGCAGGACAGAGAACTGGGTGAGTTCAGCTAGACACGCAGCTGTGAACACATCCTTTAACTACATAAATACATGTTCGTTACACACTAGTGAAGTATAAAGGGATTGCGGTGTAGTTCAGAATGTAAAGTAGGTGGCATCCCATAATGATGATTTACAGTCGTCTATATATTCTTCATTATTCACCTTTATTTGGTACAGTCATTCCCAAAAACTGGGTCGGGACCCACAGATGTGTCACAGGAGATTGTTTTTGCGTCCTCCAAACAAATTATTGTTAATTTTTCCTCAACCTGTAAGTTAAGATTTGTGTGTTTACATATGTTTAAGTGACATGGGCAACATTACATAAAAGGTTTGGCTGTCAGTGTTTTTAACACCCCACAGAAGAGGAAGAAGGTTTTCTTCAGTGTCTGCAGCAGCTGATGTCACAAGTTGAATACTCTTTTCAGTCTTTTTCACTCGGTCACCAGATCCCCCCCCCAAATTGGTCATTTTCATATAAAATCCTAATTTTAAAACAGGGAAACAAGTTTTTCCCTTGGCCTCAGTCCTTGGCTTGCCCAGTTGTGTTGAAGCTGAAGATGAGTACACACTGCCCTCTGCTGGTGGCTTTAAGTTGCTCATTGTATGGTGGATCAAAAATAATAATAAAAATAAATCACACATTATGTATTTAAGAAAATAGTGACTGAGAACATGAGAAAGCCACTATAGTTCAACTGCAGCCTGCTATGTACATTATGTAGTAACTGATGGTTCCAGTTACATTCCAGTTATAGTCAGAATTTCCCACTTCCTAGTTGGATTTCCAACTTGAAAAACATTCTGAAATGGCTGCCACTCGCGTCATTTGTAAAAACACTTTGCTACTTTTAGTGTTAATTGTGCTTCTGTCTTTTTTGTTTCACATAAAGTTACTATATTTTTTGACCGATGGAACACAGTTAACTCAGAGGCAGTGTTCCTTCCAGTTCTGACTTTCAGCTCCTGGTAAACGGAACATACCATTAAAATATGGTTTGCCAGAATCACTGTAAAAATTAAAAAATAGGGCGTGGTCACTGTTAACACTCTGTACCTGGATCTTTGATTGGCTCTGTGTGTCTGCAGTTGTCAGAGTGGTGGGTGCAGCTCGCTTATCTTGAATACCGCCTCCCCGTGGTCGTCCATTCCAGTCCCGGGCTGGTTCTGCCTCGGATGAACTTTAGCGACAAACCGGGACAAATCAGGTGATCACACAGAACACACAAACATTATTATCCAGTATATGATTTTATTTTTCCGTCCACTGTCCTACGTTTTTAACAATGAAGTTGATGTGTTTTTATATCATTAAATGAATTCTCCTGTTCTCTATTTTTTAGATTTGCTGCCAAGCTGATAGCTGGGGTGCTGGACTTTAAAACCATGATTGACAAGTGAGTACATGCTTCACACGTAACATAATCATTCTATTAGAAGATGGTTTATATTCAAGACCTTTCAGTTAATTTTTTGGACTTTTTGTGTCCATCAAAAACTATGTGAGCAGGCGTGGGAATCTGAGGAAAACTCTATACACGAGACGCGTTCCACGATAACGAAAATATGATGTCAAGCTCGGTATCGGCCCGATACTGGCCTAAATTACTAGATTGGATATCGGGAAAAACACTCAAATTCCTCGCTGTGTAATGGTGTCGCTCATCTGTGTTTCGCAGTGAGACTCTTCCTGTGGAGTACCTGGGAGGAAAGCCTCTGTGCATGAATCAGTATTATGAGGTGCTGTCGTCGTGTCGCATCCCTGGTCTGAGCAGGGACTCGGTGGTGAATCACGCTAAGAGCTCGCCGCCGCCCAGACACATCACTGTCATACACAACTTCCAGGTGAGGAGTCTTGAGACACGCTGGTGCTTTATGTGTGTTTGTCGAGAGCACAAGAACCGAAAAGATGAGCATTTAGCCTCTGAACTCCACCACCACCATAGTTGACAATATCTTAAAACTTAAAAAGTTAACTTACTTTATTTTGTTATTAGACAGCTGTTTCTGTGTGTAGATTTAAGTGTGTAAACTGCTCAATCTCTTAAACCAAACCCCATAGAGAAAATTTGCGTTTTTAGCTCATGGGGGAAACGGGAGCTGCTGCTCCACTGCTGACTCGATTTCGATGTCTATGTTACACAGGTAAATATGAACAAAGGACTTCAAACTCTGGAGTCACAAAATAATACAGTTGAACATACTGATGGAGGCAGAAGTTGATTAACACCTCCTGTGTGCTGTGATGTAAAATTAATGATGTTCTCTATGGAGTTTGGTGTGAGAGAGTGAGTAGTTTGCAAAGGGACACAAGCTTAAGTTTTCCTGTTGTAAAAGACTCTCCAACTGTGAGATAAAACATTGAACTTATTCATAAGGTATGATTAATGCATGTACAAAGTTTAGTCACATGTACTTCACACTACCACACTCCAAACATCCTGGACAATCCCTTACCTTCCCCCCCCCCCCTTCCTGAAATCAGTTTTTTGCACTGGACGTGTACAACAGTGACGGGACTCCGCTGACGGTCGATCAGCTCTGCGTGCAGCTGGAGAGAATCTGCAGCTCCTCGTCTCAGAGCAACGCGGAGCCCGTCGGCATCCTGACCACGCAGCACCGCGACGCCTGGGGGAAAGCCTACGTCAGCCTCACAGAGGGTGAGCAATCAGCAACACCAAGTCACACAAGGCACTCACTTTGTAAGTGAAGTGTAGATGAATACAGTGCGTGTTATGGCAGCGTGTTTTTTCAGATGAAACCAACAGAGCGTCGGTGTCGGCGATCCAGAGAAGCATCTTCGTCTTGTGTTTGGACGGAGCGAGGCCTCAAGTGTCCGACGAGATGTACCGCAGCTCCGCCGCCGTCCAGATGCTGCACGGAGGCGGCAGCAAGTGGAACAGCGCCAACCGCTGGTTCGATAAGACGCTACAGGTGACCCACAGAGGCATTACAAACAAACACACGTCCTGAAGTTTGGTGTAACTTGTCATGGACCTATGATTCAGTCATAACTACAGTTTTTCCTAAAGTAGCATGACATTAAAGCTGGGGTATGTAACATATATTTGTAGTTACTGATCAATAAGAACAGATTCTCTAGAGTCAGGAATGTTATTAGCTAATGCTAGCTTATTGTAGCTTCACGATTTTGACCTTTTCGCCAAATTCCTTCAGCGATAATTTGAATTTTTATTTTTTTATTCTCTTCAGTTCATTATCGGAGAGGATGGTACGTGCGGCGCAAACTACGAGCATGCCCCAGCCGAAGGCCCGCCCATTGTAGCTTTGATCGACCACGTTGTAGAATACACGTAAGTAGGTCAGAGATTATTCGGTCAGAGATTATTCAGCCTCCGCAGACTCCTTGCTTGGCTTTTCATCCTCTTATTTTAAGACCAAAAAAAATAAGGTTTTATAAAGTACAGTGAACAGTTTGTTGATATGTTTGTCCACAGGAGGAAGACGGAGGATGCGCAGGGTCTAAGTGACCCGCTGCCCGTCCCCCAGAAACTTCATTTCAACATCACACCTGAGATCAAGAAGGACATCGAAGACGCCAAGCAGAGTATGAACAAGTGAGGGCAGCTGTTGTAATCGCACTCTGTTGTGACCAGTAGGAATACGTACTGAGAACTGGAATTAAAATAGTACCAGTTCCTCCTTAGACACAAATCCACTCTTATATTATATTTATTGCATTTATTTTAAATTCTCTAGCATTTTCTTGTACCCAACTGTCCCTGGTACGGTGGAACAGTGGTTAGCACTCTGAGTTTGTTCTTTGCGTTCTTGTAGGTTTTCTCTGGTTGTGCCAACAAAACATGTTAGGGTAAAGCTCCCACTTCCTAGTTCTAGTAGAGGATGCATAAAATGCAGAGTACGAATTTCATTAAAGTTAGTTTATCCTTAAACCTGGTGATGACGCAGCTGCCACTGTCTGGCGGTTATGTTTGACTCACTTAGCTAAGTGAGTCAAACGCAGTGATTTGTATCGTATGTAAAAAGTTAGTCGCAAGTAGGTGAATACAAAGTAAAGTGTTTGATGTTTCAGCTTAAAATGAGGGGAAACAAGATTATAAAGGAAAACCTATTGATCGCATGGTTTACTGCCAAAAGTTTTTGCACTTAGTAACTTTAAAAAATTCTAGGTAAATTCAGTTGAATTTACTACCCTCTTAAGTCATTAAAGACAAAAATGTCCACTTCCAAAAAACTGGTATAAAAACTTAACAGATGAATATTTTTTCTGCATACAGCTCAAAACCCTTGAAATGCCAGTTTGATTTGGGGATATTCAGGGATATTTACCACATCCCTCTACTTTCACAGTTATAGAGTAGGAGCAGTATGAGAACAGATCAGTATCAATGAAATCCTAGCGATACCCATCTTTACTGACCAGTTAACGCAGGTATTTACATATACTGTCTTTATTTGTGTGTGTTCTCACAGGATCGCTCAGGATCTGGACATGAGGGTCATGGTGTTTGGTCACTTTGGGAAAAACGTCCCCAAGACCCACAAGATGAGTCCTGACGCCTTCATACAGATGGCGCTGCAGTTGGCCTACTACAGGTGGGATGTCGGAACAGCCGTGTGGCGATCTAAGGTGAAATTAGACGTGATTTTTATACAAACACGTTTCTCCCGTTGTCTCAACAGGATGTACCAGCGCTGCTGTGCCACGTATGAAAGCGCATCGCTGCGAATGTTCCGACTCGGGCGCACAGACACGATCCGATCGGCGTCAAGCGCCTCGTCTGCCTTCATCAGAGCCTTCGATGACACCAGCAAACAGGTCAGACCTTGTGTCGGTTGGATTAGACATTTGAGACGCTTTTATACAGTAATTCAGAAGATTTCATTTGATATTCATCAGTTATTTGTGTGACGATCATGAAACCGGTGACCATTTTGTTTCCTGACCACTACTGCAGTGGATTGTTGACTTACAGTGACTTATACGATGAGTGGAGAGTCAGGTTTATGATGTGAGGTGGTGGATAATCAGTGACACAGACCGAAATAGATGATATGACTTATCTTCCTCTTAGTAAGACGGACAAATTGCTACACAGTTTAGTCATTGTCATTTAAAGTAACTATGGGGGTGTAAACATCCCATTTCTGCTAAATAGTGGACTGGTGGTGTATTTGCAAGTCAAAGAAGAAATCTCTCAGTCATGGCAGCTTGCTAAAACTGTGCCAGAAGTCAATGTTTGAAGTATGTTTGTTCACTGTATCTGTGTTTGTTCGCGCTCTTCACAGAACACAGAGAAGCTTGACCTGATGGAGAAAGCTGTCCAAGCTCACAGGTCGTACACAAACATGGTGAGGGAACTTTTACCACAGCTTTTTTCTTTGTTTTGAAAGCACCAAATGTGAAATAATCCACCTATGCCCCGTGTCTCCGCCTCCTCAGGCGATCAGTGGTCAGGCCATAGACCGACACCTGCTCGGCCTGAGGATGCAGGCTGTGGAGGAAAACCTCGCCGTGCCCGAAATCTTCCAAGACGCCGCCTACGCCAAAGCGCTACACTACCAGCTGTCTACAAGTCAGGTAGGGGGGGCGGAGCCTGGATCCAGCTGATGGCGTCACTGTCGAGGAGCTAACAGCTAACAGCTGCGGCTTCGTGAAGGTCACAGAGCGGAGATGAATCTTTTTTAATTAATCTGTACGTTGTTTTCCCTCCACAAGGTTCCATCCAAGACGGACTGCGTCATGTGCTTCGGTCCGGTCGTACTGAACGGATACGGCGTGTGCTACAACCCCATGAATGACCACATCAATTTTGCCGTGTCGTCATTCAACACCTGCGAGGAGACGAATGCGTGGCGCCTGGCTCAGGCCGTGGAGGGAGCGCTGCTGGACTTGAGGACTCTGCTGGAACAGACACCACGAGCCAAACTGTAAAGCTCCTCCTCTTCTGCCTCCTCACCTCACTGAAGTCATGTGACCTGACAGCATCCATGGACCAGGTACCTCACACCTGGGTCAGCTACTGTTCCGCTCCAGTCTGTGCTAGCGATGATCGTGCACTTAAAATGATGCCGTGCAATCTCAACTCAAACTCTGAAACACAATTGTTAGAAACGAAGCACAGCGGGGAAAAATCAACCCAATAATAATAATAATTAATGATAAATAAACACAGATGTGCTAAAATGACAGAAAGAGATTCAGCTACTTTAATGTTGGTTTATTTATTAAGTTCATTTAGTTTTTCCAAGACCTTTTTAGACAAAACTACATGTCTGTTTGATCACTGTTTAAAACGACCGCATCGTCACAGTCAAAATGGCCAGCTTGGAAGACACGACACATGAAAACGGTACAAACACTGAAGAGCAGAGCTCTCCACAAGCAGAGAGTCATGAATAAATAATGTGTAATAAAATCAGGCAAAGTTACCAGATGTTTTTGAAAGATGCTCCTTTTAAGAAGGCACGTTTTTCTACATTAGCCTGTCTTTGTGCCTGTGGTTCAGCGTTAACATTTTTGATATCAGGGAAAAGAATGTGTATGAGTGTTCAGCATGTTTGTCTGGACAGTAAAATCTATTTATACCAATGATAACATCTTTGTATTACGCAGTACTTGACTGAAATGTGGCAGTGTCCTTTTTTCTCCTGTATTTTATGTTTGTGTATGTATATGTATATGTGTATATATATATATATATATACATACACATGTATGTGTGTATATATATATGTTTATATATATATATATATATACATACACACACACATATATATATATATGTGTATATATATGTATATGTGTGTATATATATATATATATATATATATATATACACCTTTTTATCTAGCGTTTCATGCTGCATTCACTGTCAGCAGTGGCAGCCAGTCGTCATGTCACCCTTAAGTGTTTGAGCTCCCCTTTTGAAAACCTCGAGATTTGGTGCCATGTTGACGTTTTGCAATCACGTTCAGAGGCTCGTAAAATCGGACCTCACAAACCCCGATCTAGGATTCTAAGATGGCTGCCACTCTGTGACGTCTACTGTGAATTGCAATTTTGATATTTGATATATTCACAATGCAATGTGAATATTAGTTTCACATTAAATAAATCAGTCGTACACATAGTCCCATTCAACTGGAGCGCAGTTGATTCAGGGGCGACGTCACTCCCCTTTCCCGGCCTGTGAGCTCTGACCACTAATTTAATTACCACACAGCATGCCTTGTATCTTATCTATAAATCACATTCAGATTCAGATTCACTTTATTGTCATTGTACTGGGGGGTTACAATGAGATTGGGGGGGGGGGGGGGGTGCTCCCACAGAGCCACTGTGCACAGCAGAGACAAAAAGAAAACAAGATAAAACAACACAGAGAAAAACATGAAAAAGGCACTCAAAACAGAGACAAATGCTATGAGTGAACGGGTTAAAATACTATAAAAAAATAAAAAGCTATTTATAAAAGAATACTGAAAGTGTGATGAGTGTAAAGAACTGAAGGTTAATTCAATAAAATATAGAATATAAATACTGAGGGTGCAATGGATATGCATAAAGAGTTTATTATTCAATAAACCTGATCAGTGTGTGTTAGATATGAGCAAAAACAATGTTTGTTGTTGTTGCTGCTCACTTTGGTCCTACTCAGCATTTCACGTGTAAAAATACAGACAATCTTGTCTCTGAGTGTGTTGTTTACGTCTCTGTCTCTGAATCTTGTACATATTTTTATTTTCCTCTCCCGCTCCCTCTCTGCTGTTTCCCTCTGCTGGTGCCTTTTTTCGTCTTTTCAGCAGAATCAGACTTTCTTTCACCACTTTATTTTTTCAAAATGGTTTTGAAACAAATGTAAACTGCAAAATCTGTGACTTGTCAGACTTGACTTGTGCAGCCAGTGAATGAAGGTGAACATAGAGCAGGTTTAATGTAAAGACGTGTGGTAGAAGGTAGAAATAAAGCATTTTATCAAATAAAATCAGGTTCATTGTCATTTTGCAGGACACACACACAACACACAAGTGTAAACAAATTTAGTATTAAAGACTCACTGTCAATACACTCCTTTATCTCACAAGGTTAATAACTGTTTTAAAGAAATTTTGTATCACCACAAAATCTTAACACTTTTTTTGCAGCGTCATAAACCACATCCCCAGAAAATCTCATCAAAATCAGTGTTTTAATGTTTGAGATATGCTGCTCAAAGAATTATAAATGTGGCTAAAAACATAAAATATGTTTAACATTTAACCTCATTTAAAAATGTAAACAAAAGTAATTCATTATAATTATTTAATTAAACAAAAGCTAAAAAATGGAAAAAGGTCAACTACTACTACTCTGTCAGGGCTGTCCAAAATGGGGCCCGCAGGCTAAATTTGGCCCACCAAGCTGTTTTGTTTGGCCCACTAGATTTACATATTTAAAAAAAAAAAAAAAAACTATTGCAACACAATAACCATATAAATGGTGACAAGAGCAAATATGTGCTCTGTTTCGACGTTTCTTCAACACTCAATGCTTTTATTTTGGAAAAAAAAACAATTCAGACGTTTCCATTTTGTGCAAATGTTTTGAAATAAATATTGAGTAAAAGTTTATTTGGTAATGACTTCCGGTATGACCTTGAGCTGGTAAGTCACGCTCAACCCTGCTCCGCCAACAATCCTAAAAATCCTGATATAAAATATAGAACTGCACTTAAATAGTGTAGGCGACTCTAGGTCTGGAAGCGGTGATGCCAAATCTTGGAAAATCAAGCAGAAATAGAGGGAAAATACAGACACAAGCGAAGTTAACTGACTTCAGGGCGCAAAGCATGGAAAGTCAAGCTAGCAAAGAGGCTAACGTTAGCATGGAGACTCCTGAAGAAAACGACAGTGAGTTAACTGGAGCTAAAGCAGAAATACTGGCGGCGATACACGGCTTGAAGTCCGAGTTCTCAACCAGACTTGATGGGATCAAGTCATAAAAGGCAGGTGACTAAGTTTGAACGTTTTTGATTAAGCTGCTGCAGATGTTTGTACACATGCCGTGTAATAATAGAATAGAGATACTATCATTTTTGTTATTTCAACAGAGCTCAACTCAAACATTGTCCTCTATTTTATTTTTCACTCTTTAGTAAATACGAAATAAGTTCATTTAGTAAATGATGGCATTAAAAGCTGCAACAATGTCTGTATTTTAATATTGGCGAATTATGAGCTTGCACTTGTACACTTTTCTCAGGAGTAACTATTCCGATTGAAGTAAAACGGAGCAGGTTGGCAAGGGCAGACTACACCTAATTTCCCTTTTTTTCTTCTCTTTTTGTTTTAAACCGGTCTGAGGGAAGACTGAGTGGACTGCTCCAGGGATCAAATTTAGGGGGGAGCATCCCATTTAGTTGGGAGAATGGGGTTATTGTTTTATAATTGTATTGTTTTTCTGCTGTTCAGTGTGTTCAATCAATATTCTAGGGTTTAAATGTGTTCATCCTCTCAGATATGTAATTTTTACTAAGGGGGCCTCATGGTATATTATTTGGAATGTCTCAAAAAGTAGAACTTAAATGTACTTCCTGGAATTGCAGAGGTTTACAAAAAACTAAGAAAATCAAACAGGGTATGAATAAGTTGAAAGACACCAATTCAAAAATAGTTTTTCTGCAGGAAACACGCACCTTAAAAGAGGACATTATAAGAATTAGAAGGAGGTGGCAGGGGAACGTCTATGCAGCATCATTTACAACACAGGCAAGGGGAGTCGTGACACTAATCCACCAATCAGTGCCCTTTCAGGTTTCTAATGTAATCGAGGATAAACTTGGTAGATATTTGGTCATCCAGGGATCGCTGCTCTCAATAAACTTGAACTTGGTTAATATATATGGCCCCAACACAGATGAACCCAGTTTTTTTACAAATTTATTTCTCACACTTGCATCCCTCCCAGGAGAGTATATAATTGCTGGGGACTGGAATTGTACGCTAGACCCAGTCAGGGACAGATCTACAGGTATTGATCAAACTCATAATAGAAGTAGAACAACCATTCATCATTTCATTAAAGAGTTAAATCTGTTAGACATCTGGAGACACTTGAAACCTAATGATGTTGCCTACTCCTGTCACTCAAATACTTGTCAGACATACTCACGATAGTTTACTTTTTAATCTCTGCATCCTTGGTCTCTAAAATACAGGATCGTTCCTATGGTAGTATATTAATTTCAGACCACGGACTGTGCTGTATGATATACACAGATGGGAACCTTATTAGAGATCCACCCAGATGGACTCTGAGTCAGAAATGGTTACAAGATGCTGATTTTGTGAAGTACGTGGGAACAGAAATAGATCATTATTTTAAAGATAATACAACACAAACAACATACATGTAATAAGTTATACTTTATCCAAATCTAGGGAGTTACGCCAGACAAGACAGCAACTAGAATCCAGAATACAAATTCTTCAAGAGCAGGTATATAGGAATAGAACCCCAGAGGCAGGAAAAGAATTGTTGCTCTTAAGAGCAGAATATAACAAACTATCGGCAGCTAGGGCAGCATCCAGTATGCTTAGAACCAAACATTCTACGAGCAAGGGGGAAAACCTGGCAAACTTCTAGCCTGGCAGATCAAGCAGTTAGAAACGAGAAAAAATATTACTTCAATTATCAATAATAATGGCGAGACAATAATGGACCCTGCTGAAATAAAAAGGGAATTTAGGGAATTCTATGAAAATCTATATAAATCCCAAATCAACTACGATCCCCAGGCCCAAAAGACATTTCTGGATAAGCTGGATATTCCAACTATTTCCGAAGAATATGCAGAGATGCTAGAAGCAGATCTTAAAGAAGAGGAAATAAGCATCGCTATTGATGGCATGAAGGCAGGAAAATCAGCAGGACCTGAAGGAATCCCAATAGACCTGTATAGATAATTTAAGACAAAGTTACTTAAACCACTACTAGAAATGTTCTTGGAAGCATTTTGCATTGGTAGTTTACCCAAATCAATGACTGGTGCATTAATAACGTTATTGCCAAAACCAGGGAAGCCCAATAATTGATGCGAAAATATGAGACCAATAAGTCTACTAAATTCTGACCTCAATATTCTATGTAAAATCTTAGCAAGACGGTTACAAGAAACATTACCTAGTGTAATACATAGAGATCAAAATGGGTTTATAATTGGCCGCCAAGGGTTCCATAATGTTAGGAGGGTCCTTCATATTATCCAAAGCTTGAAGGACACTTCAGATATGGCCCTCCTATCTCTAGATGCCGAAAAGGCTTTTGATAAGGTGGAGTGGTCTTACCTTTTTAACACTCTGGAAAGTTTGGATATGGGAACCAATTTATAAAGTGGGTTCGACTGTATACCTTAACCCTACGGCGGAAATATTAACGAACAAAAATATATCAAAAATGATCTCAATCAAGAGAGGATGCCGTCAGGGACGCCCCTTGTCCCCGTTTTTGTTTACTCTGGCGATTGAACCATTTGCTATAGCTGTACGCAAGCATACCGTAATAGTTGGAATAACAATTGGCCAGAACTAAACTTTCCCTATATGCAGATGACGTTATCTTATTTCTCTCCCACCTTAACAAAACAATCCCTGCTCTTCTACAGTTAATAAAATCCTTTGGTGCCATCTCAGGGTGTACAATTAATAACACTAAGTACTTAATGAAAAGGAAAGGGAAAACACACTTACAGAAACTTCTAAGTTTAACGTGGTAGATCAATTTACATATTTAGGAATACAAATTGGATCTAAACTAGATTGGATTGTAAAAATCAACTACGAGCCCTTGATGGAAGAAATAACAAGTTCAATTAATAGGTGGGTTACCCTGCCTCTATCCTTGATTGGCAGAATAAATATTATAAAAATGAATATACTCCCTAAAATATATATTTCCGAATGTTCCACTGCCTCCACCTGATGATTCTTTTCCGAAGATAAGAAGGTTATTCACAGCATTTATATGGGCTAATAACCGTGCCAGAGTTCGCTTATCACTCCTGTACTTACCATACAGTGAGGGGGGTCTAAAAAGTCCAAATATAACCTGGTATTATTGGGCAGATAACCAAACCCTTAACATCCACTTTAGAAAAATTGATGTCTAAGGATAGTTTAAGCAAAGGTGCTATTTCAGAGATGTATGATGCATCGATGTCTAACTCATCAGAAAATTCAGATTGTAGAGAAAACGTATGGAGTAAAGACTTGGGAAAAGAGATCTCTCCAGAGGACTGGGGATCAATATGCACAAAGGCTCACTCCCAATCAGTCAACACCAGTTTGAGATTGTTACAGTATAAATGGACCATGACAACTTATATCACACCAGTTAAGTGAAATAAATATAACAGTAATATACCTGATTTATGTACAAAATGTTTGAGGGAAAAGGGGACGCTATTCCACTGTGTGTGGGAATGCAGTAAGGTCAAAGCTTTTTGGGAAGAAATTAAAAAAGCAATAGAAAAGATTCTTTCAAAAGATCTTGTGATAAGCCCAGTTTTCTTTATTTTAGGACTTTACCCCAAAAATCACAAATATACCAAGAGTGAACAAACTATGATAGACTTGTGTCTTCTACATGCAAAAAAATCAATTGCATTATTTTGGAAGAAGTCCAGCATACCAAGTGTCACTCATTGGGTCAGGCAAATGTTAAAAATAACATATATACAAAGAGGGAACAAGAACTTTTTGAGAAGGTTTGGGGACCATTCGAGCGGTTTGTGAAAGGTGTGGCGCTAGTGGACGAAGAGGAGGTTTGAGTCTGGGTCAATGTAAACCTCTTAATGAGGCTAAAGAGCATATATATTGTGAGGATATTTTTAAATGAGTTTGAATAGACAACAATTTGTTGAACTATTTTTGTACCATACGAGTGTTGCTATCTGAGAGGTTTATTTTGTTTTGTTTTATTTCTTTTTCTTTTGTATGTTGTATTAATTGTTTAATTTCTCCTTTGAATTGTTTGTCTGAAGTTTTGTTTATACCACTTGTGTCTCAGTGTAGTCTGAATGGCTGTTCACTTTTGGGAGTCTGTAATTGTACACTGTACACATGTGTTTTGAGTTTCAAAAAAAAAAAAGTTTATTTGGTGAACTTTTCCTGGAGAAGAGACTCATTCCTGGTTCTGTTTGAGCTGCGAGCTAAAATAAGGAAAGAGGCGTTTTTTTACCGTCAGAAAAGAAGCTTACACTGGAAAAAAGAAAATATGAAAACAAGCTGAAGTCTGCCCACTCTGACTCACGGTAACCAGGAAGCCTCATTTCCTGCCTCTACTCCACATGGATTTCACAACTCCTAGATTGACTTCTGTGGAAGGGAGTGATCAGTTTTTGTAACCAGACACTGCTTTGATAGAGTGAGAGCCGCACAAAGTCGCCGGCTCTCCTCCTGGAAGCATCTCTATCATCGTCATTATCACTTACCAAAATGAACGCACGCTCTGTGAACAAACAGGGAAAGATGTTTCCACTTCAGAGTCGAGTTTGTGGAGTCGAGTCGGTGATGAGGAGCAGGAGGACGGTCACGGTCACATGGGTTTTACTGGCCTTGTTGTTCTGTGGGAGGAGAACGCAGGGAGGAGAACAGGGTGAGTGTTGCCTTCACTGACCTGTGTCAACAGGTTATTTCAGGCTCAGTGTGGAGGTCGAGTGTGCTGTGAGCGCCACCTGCAGCCTGACATATGGAGGCTCGCTGTCATTTAGGGTTTCTTTCAACTGTAGTCGGAGGTCGGAATGTCTGAGTTGTGGAAAGTCGGAGGAACCTCACCCAGGGTTCCCACGGGTCTCACAAGTCCTTTGCATGAAAGAAGTTAAGTTGATATTTAAGAAGATGTTACGACGCCACCAACTGTTTCATGCCCTGCGTTGCTTGATGTACGTAGACGAGACCGACGCAGGACAAACGTCACAACATAATTACTAGCGGTGTTGTAGACTCTCTCTCCGCCGTTGACGTGAGATTCCACGCAGAACAACGAGCGAGTAAAGTTAACCAAGCCCTGTCTCGCCAACGAAAATCACAAAGACTGACTTTGTCCAACATCCCAAGGACAATCACTTGTCCAGAAGCAGACCACAAAAGTGGACGCCATTGGGGAAAAGACGCTCTTGCAAGTTGTCCTCCAATCTTACGCTGTGTCAGCACATGCAGTCCTTGGAAAGTCCTTCAACAGTCCTTGATTTTGATTGTCAACCAAGGGGATGGGAACCGTGAGTGTAGGGTTCCTCCTTTTGTTGCACTCTTCAGGCACAAAAATTAGATGTCACACGTTTTTTTGACACTAGTCCTTTAAGTCCATGGTATCGCAAGAATGTTTTTGAATATGTTATGTTGTGAAAGAGAGATTTTTTTAAACAGAAAAGTGAAGTTTGTGTTGTTTTGTGTACTCTTGTGTACTCTTTTGTGTAAAATGGAGGATTTAAGCTCTCATGGACTCAGGAGCTGCTGCTCGTACTGTCGCCTTTTTTGGTCGTTTTGTGCCAGTTTGTGAATCTGAACAAATGATTTCAAATGTCAAAGTCACAAAATAACACATGTGAACTGACCGACGGAGGCAGCAGAGTATCCACAATCGCAGATCTCACTTTCTCATCACAAACTTTTTAAACTCATCAGTCAGATTCACTGATTAAGATGTTTTTTCTCCAAAGGGCCGAGGGTTTATCCACGTGACCAAACGTTTCAGGTGGGCAGCACCGCCACCTTCTACTGCGTTCTGCCACCAGGACAGATGTTTGACCAGATGTACGTGAACGGGCAGAATAGCACCCCCAACGTGGACGTCGTCAGGAAAAATGAGTCGACCTTTGCCCTGACCGTTCACCTGGAGTGGCCGTCAAATCTAAGCTCCACGGACATCATTTGTAAAAGCAGTAACCAGGACGTTAAGATGATAGACGGAGCCTCGGCTTTCGTCGGCTGTGAGTCACTGTGACAGCCAGAGGGCACTGTTGTATCACATTTGTATTTTTTTTGTAACAAAACAATCATGTGATAGCTTAAAAAAGATATGTTTGCCGCCGTATCTCGGCAGTTTTTCTCTCCCATACCAAAGTCCATGGAGAAAATCCTCAATTTAAGCTTGTGCGGACACAGGAGCTGCTGGTCTACTGTTGCCTTGTTTGGGTCTGTTTGTGTCGCCGAGGTTAATCTCAAGGATGGATTTTATTTTAATACCGAAGCTACTAAACGACTGCCATGAACTTACCTGAGGGAGGCAGCGGTGGATCAGCGACTCCTGTGTGCGGTGGTTTGATGAAATCGTTGATTTTCTCTATGGACTTTGGTGTGGGAGAGTGAGCGGCTTACAAGGCGGCACACATTTCACTTTACTGATGGAAAATTCTTAAGTCTTAACAGCGAGATAAAGCGTCGTTTACGTGAGCTGATGTAGATTTTTATTACATTAGTCTTTTGTTAAGTCTCTGATAAGTCAGTTACCTCATTATGCCACGAAAACCTCCAAAGGAAATAAGACTTTGGTGTTTGTGGGTATAAACGTCTTGCAAGTTTTGTCCGAACGTTCACCTGGACTCGCACATTTACTGTGTAGATTTGGGAGGTCAAAGGTCAGAGCTCAAGGTCATAGTGCCCTAGTATTGGCCTCTTGAACATGAAGATCATTTTAAGTCAATGAGCTCACGTTTTATGGGAAGTCTGCAAATGAAAACGTTTGTTTGTCTTGATGCTCAGACCCGCCTGATGACAAGAATCTTCAGTGCGAAACCAGAGATCTGGAATCAGTGGAGTGTCACTGGACAGTCGGACGAAAAACACACCTGTTCAGAGAACCCACAGCTTATCGCCTGCTTGGAGGGTAAATTTTCCGTGTGTTTTCTGAGTGATGACTCAAACTGTAAAGTTTATTTCCTGTGTGTTGTATCCTCCAGATCATGTACAGCAGCAGTGTCAGTGTCTGCGTCTCGAGGCCGATGTTCTCAGAAGGTTCACGTAGTCGCTGATGTGAGAAACTGGACGTTAACGGCAGAGAATGTTCTGGGGAAGGTGGAGCTGACGGAGAGAGCAGACCTGACGCACAGAGGTCAGCCTTCATCTCTGCTACACTGACGTTTGATAGAGGAGACGTTTTAAGTTTTAAGTTCAGTTCACTGAACACAATTCTGTTCAAACAACTAAAACTTATTCACTTTAACTTCATTTAGATGATCTTAACCTTTCTGGTCTTAGTTTATCTTAACGTGTCTTGTAACACTGTCTTAACTTATATAAACTTAGTTCTACTTAACTATTCTTAACATATCTCATCCTGTCTTATGTTAACTTTATTTTATGTAACTTTTCTTTAAAGGCGACATAGACCGGAAGCTCCAATTAACGCTGCGTTTGTGTGTGTATCTGCGTCATTACCTCGTTTATGAAACCCTAAAGTTTCAGAACAACAGTTCAGCCACTGCTTAGAAAATAGTGTTGTATTGTTTTCCTGGGCTCTGCAAAGCGGATCGGCACTTCCCTATGCTGATGATGTCATCAGAAATCCTCACCACTCTTCTCACCACCGTAGCGCCTCCCGGTGCGGGCACTAGCACGGGCACATCCGATTGCGTACATTCAACCGCAGAAGAAGAAGAACTACTCTCGTTGTAGCTGCTGAGATGCAGAGCATCCACCGTGCCAGAGGGGGAGCTGTGTATCTGAGAGCTGGCCTATCTATTACGTCACTTCCAGGTACCTGGCCAATCACAGGACAGTAGGAAAGCTCGCGTTGGCTGGCCAATCACAACACAGTCCACGTTCTGTGTGTGTGATTTTGGTCTGAAACGCGCGGCTGACGAGAGCGTCAGTGAGGAGATATTTTGATCGGCTCGTTTGCAGCGATTAGGAGGTTTTTAACCATGAAAACAAGTTAATATATGTAAGTGTCCTCCATAACTAACATATATGTGCTATACCAGCATTCGATGTCACCTTTAACTTATATTAACTGAATTTTACTTTTGTCTTAACTTATAATGACTTAATTGTATTCACTATTTCTTAACTTATCTAGTACTATCTTTTGTTAACTTTATTTTGTTTTCCTTTTTCTTAACTGATATAAATTGAATGTAACTTTACTTTACTTAACTCCTATGCCCCAGTCTAGGGGGCCTAGGACACAACGTGATAAGGCCTCATCTTCCCCAAGTCCCAAGTGACCACAAATGATTTTTAGCTTTATATTCAGAAAAAAGAATGATTTATTTACAAAAGTAGGTTAAATGACAAAAAATGGATGAACTAAGGTCTAGGCTTCAGGGTGGACTAAGGCCAAAATAACAAACAAAAAGGTCCCTGTCTAGAAAACAATAAACCTTACCTAAGCAACCTTAAACAAACCAAATGACAGGAACTTACTTCCCTGAATACATAAACAGGAGAAAACGCTTTAACAAAACTGGCAGTCCACCCCTACTACTGAAACAACAACTAAACTACACAAAAACACACAACTACAGCTGAAGTGTGGCCTGTTGGGAGAGGAGGAGGAGGAGGAGGAGGAGGAGGAGGAGGAGGAGGAGGAGGATGAGGAGGATGAGGAGGAAGTGCGTGCTGCCATCTGCCATGCTGCTCTCCTGCCCTCCTGCCCTCCACCATATTGGCTCCTTATGTATCAGGTGGTGATCGAGTACAGCCAATCGAGAGGCAGGGCCCAGAACCACTCCATCAATCCTGGCACGGCTAGGCCACACAGCAATTTGCCTAGGAGATTGATGACAGAAAAAACCCAGGGCACACACACGAAGCACACACAGCAGTTTGGCTGCAAAATAACGACGACAGTCGTAACATAACTTATATTGACTTTATTGTACCTGACGTTTCTGAACTTATCTATTTTACGTAACTTAATTTAATCTTGCTTATTTAAACTCATACTAACAGAATTTTCCTTAACTTATCCAGTGGTATCTTATTTCAACTTAATTTTACTTTAATTGTCTTAACTCATATTAGCAGAATTTCACTTTAATTTAACTTCAGTGATATTGACTTAATTGTGCGGAATTTATTTAGCTGTGTTATTTTAACTTAATTTTACTGGGCTTAATTAAATCCATATGAAATAAATGTTACTCCTTTACTTATAAAATGTAATTTCACTTAACTTATCTTGAATTCATTAAACTTGACTTGTATTAACTTAGCATCATCTTATTCTTTTTTTTTTCTTCTTCATTTGAATGAACTGCAGTTTACTGCTTCACCACTGGGTGTCACAAAATTTTACATGTTAAACCTTTGACACTGTACTGAGTCTGCGGCGCCCCCTGCTGTTCACACTCACATGACTCTGTTTTTCTCTCTGTTTCAGTTCACATGTTCGCACCGGAGGACGTGACCGCCTCAGCCGTGACGCCCAGAAAGGTGACCCTGAAGTGGAGGTGGACGGTTCAGCGGTACAAGAAACTGAACGTGACGTGTCGAGTCAAAGTTAGTCACGACGGAACCAGTGTCGTGGTGAGTGTGTGTGATGTAAGCGGCTGGTTTTTGTTAAACTCCTCCTCCTCTGACGTCCTCTCATCCCTGTGGCGTCTCCAGAGTGAAGCCTCTGGTGTTGGTCTGAACTCTGCAGTTGTGACTGAGCTGATACCAAACTGGAAATATAACGTCACGGTACAATGTAGGACGACGCAGCATTCCTGGAATTGGGGCGACTGGAGCTCAGCGTCCGTGTTCCACACAGAGGCTGATGGTCGGTGTTTAAAAAAACAAAACAATTTTAGCCTCATTTTAACTGCATTTACATACAAAAGATCCAACGGTGTTATCAGTACATCCACTAGAGGGCAGCGCACAGTTCAGAGTTTCCGACGTCAACGGAATGAGGTTGTTGTTGTCAACCCTCAAATGAGGTTTTCACCTCATTTGAAGTTTTCACACGTGACATCCCTCGGCGTGGAAACGGTAAAGCCGTGAGAACATTGCTGCTAGGCAACGGCAGCACCAGCTAGTGTGCTAGCACTGCAAACGCCAGTGTAACCAAGAAAGACAGACGACGAAAGATGTCCGTTTAGAAACCATTTTTCTACGTAAGAATTTACTTCCGTGGACGTCGCAAACTCTGAACTTCACGCACGCATGTTTGAAATGATTTAAATCTTGATTCATCTGAACTCTAGTGTTTATGTCGTGTTTCTGTTTCAGTTCCAGATGCTCTTGATGTTTGGATGCAGATGAAGCAAAACCACATTGTCGTTATCTGGAAAGTAAGTTTTTAAACAAAGCGTCATTTAGTAAACGACAAATAAATACTGTGATTATGGGATTTATCAGCAATTAGAAACCGATAGACTGATGATAAATGAGCTGTAGGACACGATTAAGACATTTCATATGAAACTCATTGGCTCACTGGAAGTCTTGATTCATGTAAAACACCCTTTTTTTTTTCATGTACAAATGTGCCATTGAGCTTTATTTATTTATTTATTTATTTATATGTTTATATGTTTATTTCGGTCATGACATTCAGATCACTCATTAAATGAGTAAGTGTGCTATTGTAACCGAGCGTCCTCAGAGGTCGTCAGGAGCTATATATGAATCGAATGGTAACACCACAATAACTGGATGAAAGACAAGAAATAGAGTTCAGTGTAAGTCACCACAACAAGAACTCACACTTTTTATTATATACGTAGAACGAGAAGCGAGCGGAAGTCCGCCAACACAACATCCTCACAGAGGGACAGAGAACAATCTGTTACATACTCCCCCCCCCCCCATTTAGAAACGACCTGTTTCAGTAACAACAAGACCACACAAAACCCCCAAACAGGAAATGGCCAATACATCAAGGCACCAAGGTACCCCACACATAGCTGAGAGAGAACAAACAAAAAACAAAAACAGAAAGAGAGAAAATAAACCAACAAAACAAAAAAAAAAACATCGTACCTTCATGTGCTTGTACAGTGACACAGGAAAACAACAAAAAAAAACAACACCTGAACCATATGCATATTCAGTGAACATCGCCTGCCTGCCTCCCCAGCTACACAGCAAAACAAAACAAAGAACTCAAAACAGGACATAGTCCTGAAAACGTGGAGGAGGCCGCACCACACGACCTCTATGTGATGGTCCGGTCTCAAAGTTCAAACCCCCACACAATGCAGACTCCCCCTCCCCAACCGGAGGCTGATCTGCTACCAGTGGGGTATGGGGAGCACCCAGAACAGGGGCGGACCCAAAGGCAGCAGGGGTGGAAGGAACAGCCGGAGTAGGCATCGGCAGCGCGTACGGCTTCAGCCTGTTGTGGTGAACCACCTGAGCCCGTTCCGCTGGGTCCATGTGATTGACGATACGATATGTCAAAGCCGCATCGCCATTAGAAGCCAATGCCTACACGACCCGATAAGGGCCTCTCCAGTGCGGCGCCAACTTGGTACGACTCTCGGTGGGGTTAATCGGCCACACCAGTGCGCCCACTCCATAGGCATGGTAACAGCTACTCTCGTCATGATACCGTCTCTGTCTCTCATGGGCCTCTGCAGAGTTAAGTCGGGCTACACAGAAGGCGGACTCCAACTTCTCTACGATGGTCAACGCATACTCAGCCAGAGACCCAGGGCCCTGAGTGTCCAGGACACTAGAGGGCACCAGAGCCTCAGCTAGAACCCGGGCCTCACGTCCATGCAGCAGATAGAAGGGGGTGAACTGTGTACTGGCGTGTTTAGAAGTGTTATATGCGAAAGCCACCTGCTTCACATAGGTGTCCCACTCACGGGGGGTGAGAGAGAGAGTAGCATTTTAGCCAGCTGATCAATCAACGTCCTGTTATGACGTTCCACCATGCCATCAGATTAAGGATTATAGGCAGTGGTGCGTGTCTTCTTTATACCGAGAAGCTGACAGAGAGCTTGGATCACCTCAGCCTCAAACTGCCGGCCTTGGTCCGTATGCAGCATCTCTCTCTGGGACCCCGTGTAGCAGAACATAATCTTCAAACAAACAGCGGGCTACTGTCTGAGCAGTCTGATTTGGCAGAGCATATAGAGAGACAAACTTGGTGAAATAATCCTCCCCCACTAAGATGTATCCGTTCCCCCTGGTCGTCAGGGGCAACTCCAATACTTACACCCCTGATTATGGTTGTAAACTTCAGTGTTTATATTCAGGATTTTTCTTTTTTTGCACATCTCGGTTAATTTTTTTTGTAATTTTTTTACTATATTGTATTTCATTTTATTCTATTCTCATTTCTTTAACTGAGCTGTTGTAAATGTGTGTTTCCCCTCTGGGGGTGGAATAAAGTCTTTCAATCAATTAAAGCATGTCAAATTTAGGTCAATTGAAGATAAATACTTATATTTCCTTTTTTGTACAATCACATGATTGTATGAGTTGTTGTTTTTCACCATCCTTTATATTTATATCAGGAGCCGGGTCATGTTTTTATGCTACAGACCGGAGCTTTACTCTGTGACACTATTCACGATTCATTTAATACAAGAATAAAGTTCATTCACAAAGACGGTGAAAGCACAAACCATAACCACTGCCAGGTTCATCATGTTGTGACGTTCCCCTCCCACAGGAGCTGCTGGATCACCAGAGTCATGGACGCATCATAGATTACACAGTGACCTGGACTGAGACCACAGCGACGGAGCAACAGTGCAACACGACCACGGTGATTCACAGCAAACACAGCGTGGTTCTCAGCGTGGACACCAGCAGCGTCCGCTATCTCATCACAGTTACAGCGAGAAATGACAAGGGCAACTCGCCGCCGTCGACCATCACCACCCCCAACGTCAACACGGGTATGAACCTGGAGGAAGTTGTCAGGCCTTAGGAAGACACAACTTTCCAAGTGTGACTTAAAATAGTTAGTGTCCTACTAACTCCATTTAAAATCACATTTTTAAACAAGTTTTCCCTGTTTTTCATGGCTGGCCGAGCACAAAAGTACAATTTAGAATTAGATAATAATCTGCTAATGTTTTTAGCCACACAAAATAGCAATTTAGTGTCCTAAATAGCTATTTTTGAATAGCAATTTTTGGATTTACAACAAATACTTTACTTTAGGTAAAAGAATATGTCATTTTCTATTTCTTTGTTGTCATCTCCTTGTGTTTTTGGAGTCTGTACACCACCTGCCACGTATTATTCTCCATTTTTGGCGTTTTTCTGTTACAATTTTACAGCACCTCTCTTGAAATAATGTTGTTTTTGGCAAACTTTTTAAAGAACAAAAAAAGAAGAAGATTTGTCTTTGTGCCATAACTGGTTTATTGTAATTTAAATTTTACAATAACATTCGAAAACTGAAATTAAAAACATAATCTTTTAAGTTTTATCACCGCCTGTGATACACCCGCAGGCCACCAGGGGTGTTGGAGCTGCTGCCCAAACCATGGGAATTATTGAATTAGACTATTCTTGAATATAGTATTATAACCTTATAAAGTTGTAAAGTCAGCTTCATTTGAAACACCAGTGTAATGAACATATTAAACTGATTTTAGCTCGGTTTTGGTCTCCACCAGAAATATCTGCATCGAAAATTTGATGGAAGTTTTTCTTCAACGATCCCTGACACTGTAAATATTAATTTCCAGATCTGGCCAGCGTCCACACTTCTCGGATCACTGGCGTTAACAGCAGCTTCCCTCTGTCCTGGTCGTCCAGTCCGGCTGCGAGCTGCGGCTACATCGTGGACTGGCGTCCGACCTGGCGTAACGACACCGTGGAGTGGCTCAAAGTGCCTCGTCATGAAACTAGCGCCAATATCCTTTCAAGTATGTTCTATTTCTCTGACTGTAAAACATGTCAGAAAAGCTTTGTTGTTACAGTTTTTTTTGTTGGTTTGTCTTCGTCAGAAAACTTCAAAGACGGACTGAGATACTCTTTGTCCATATTTGCCTGCACACACGGCGCTCCAGAGCTGCTGGAGAGACGCGAGGGATACGTTCGCGAACAAAGTAAGAAAAAGGGAACTTTGCATCTTTGTTTCTTTTCTTCACTTAAATCTAAAAGTGCTTTTACTTTGGCAGTAATTCCAAGTGGCCTTTTTACGCCACTTGGGTGGAGACAGCAGGGGTCAAAGGTCGACGTGACCTGGGCTCCAGTGGCTGTGAGCGAGCAGACTGCGTTCATTGAGGGCTACGTTCTCTACTGGTCAGACAACAACAGAAGCAGCAATGTAGTCTTTAATGTGAGCACAGGTAACGTACCCTCCACTTGTTTTAAGCTATGAGGCTACAAATGATGCGACGGGCGTAAAAAAACAGAGCAGAAACACGGGGAACTCGAACAGGACATGCACCCTAAAACACTAAACGTAAGAATCTGAACAAAGTGAACTGAAATAAACAAATGGCAAATGGCAGGTACTGATATTTCAAAATGTCACTCAAAAACAAATTTTCTGCCAATTTGACCCACCACCGGCATCAATACTTTGCGAGTCCTGGTGGTGGCGCTAATTAATCGTGAGGAAAGGAACGAAAGGTAAGAGAAGTTGAAGTTATAGTGCGTTCTGTTGCTATGTTTAAATTATTGTAAAATTTGGGAATCAAATTTGCTTGATTTTGAATTTGCTAAAATTAACTTTCACTTTACGACATGTGAACGCCATTAACTCAGGTGTGACGTCATTCCCAGTGTCTGAATCAGGCAAAGATTTCCAACGGAATTGGAACGCCTTCTTAAACTGGATAAAGCAGCACTTTTTTTATTTACTTTTTTATGTAGACAGAGATTGTAACATGATTGTCTTGTAAAACTGTTATTTTAACGACCTTCAACGACCTTCTCGTCCTCTGGTTCAGATAACCCTGACGCCACAAGCCTCACAGCCACAGACCTGGAAATCACTACGTACACGTTCACAGTGAAGGCGCTGACTGCAGTGGGAGAGTGCGGCACCACATCCCTCACTGTCACCTTGAATTCACAGAGTATGTTTTGTTTTCCCACTTTCACGCTTTGTAAAAGTTTAAGTTTCTGCTCTGTAACCGATCTATTCGTCCTAACAGCCGATAACTTGATCGGAACAGTCGTCATTTCCTTGGTCTCTGTGTTTTTGCTCCTGCTCTTCATCACTCTGCTTTGCTGCAGACACTGGGAGGGGTACGTGTAATATTCATAATATGTTGTTGTGTTGTATGGTCATGTTCAGATTTTCTTTGTTGAGATTCATTGTCATGTATTTTTACCACCAACAGCATCAAAAGCAAGATCTATCCTCCGATCCCTGAGCCGATGTTGACGGACAAGTGGATGCTGTCACAGGTAGATCCTCAGGTTTAAAGAGGCCCATCGAAGCATTTTTTTCAGTTTTACATTATTGACAGAAGGTCAGAACAATGGTATTGAACTTTGTTATGACAGATACCACTGAGTTGTACTGAAGGAAACGTAGGATTTAAATGTTTCGCTGTTTTGCTTTTGCTTTTAATTCTAAATTGTTAGCATAACAACTTAATGTACTATACTATAATACAACTATAACATTTATTGGCCATCAGAATGTTAGTATCATAAGAACTAAACTGGTTTATTAATTGACTTGACATCCTGGTCCCTTATGATTATCATTCTAATCACTTTTTGTGACCAGTTAGCGGCAGAGCTAATAACATTTCCCATCAGCCTTTGCTGTACTTTGTGTTAGCAAGTTTAAGCATTTCATTTTAGCATTGTAACTGTGATTGATGTTAGCATGCTAACACAACTGGTATTGTAAACCACACATTGTTGAAATATAAAAACGTTAGCATGCTATTATTTTGATCTAATATTGGGAACATATTATATATATATTTAATAGCCATCAAAATGTTAGCATCATATCATAGGATGCAGTCGCTTGACACTAAAGTGACTAAACAGTTTTATTGCAGAGCCTTTATTGGCAGTTATTAGCTAGTTTAGCTTTTGAACACCCCAAGTAATATGTTAAACATTATATATATGTATATATACATATATGTATATATATTTTAATCATAATCATCATGTAAACTTTGTAACTTTGAGGATGTTAGCATGCTAACACTGAACTGATATTGTAAGACAACACATTCTTGAGATATAAAAGTGCTAGCATTGAAACTAAGTTAATAATGCTCATCAGAGTACCTGAGGATGTTAGCATGTTAAGATTTCAGACCATTGTATTTTCCTGTACATTTGCGTTGTAACCGTGATGATATTAGCATGTTTACATTAGCACAGCCTCACTGTGCTGCTAACATGGATGTAGTCTTGTTGTACCTTATCTGTGGTGAGTCAGTTTTCAGGGAGTGCAATACTTTATTGATGGATCCTCTTTTTAATACGATGATAACACATTTTATGGTGGATTATTGGTTATTGATCACCATCTATGAGCTAATTCTGAGTCTGTCTCTCAGGTTGAAAACCTTTGTCATTCTCGTTACGTGGATCGGTCTCTCCAAGGCGAGGTCATGGATGTTCCGGAGCTGCTTTGTGAAACACGACCACCTGTGACTGATCACGTCACTGATGATGAGAAACCGTTTGTTTGTACTCAAACTCCAAAGGGCTACTACAACCAGCCCCTGAAAATCCACTCCACCTCGCCGTCCGCCGTCCCAACCGAGTCCGATTTACCGTCCTCGCTGTTCAGAGGCGTGTTCGCTAACCCGTCGTATAACCCCGCGTTGGCTCCCGACAATGAGTTAAACCCAGAGCTTCACAACTGGACGCGTTTACAGAACAACTGTGACGGGTACACGCATCAGAGTCGGAGCGTCAGTGTGACCCCGACAGACGAGGACACAGACAGTCACTGCGTCGTCACGTACCTCCTGTTACCACAGTCTCCGCCCATGTAGCTGCTGCATCTATCTATCTCTAGATGAGAACAGCCAGTGCCGTTACGTTGTCCCGTGTCATGTTTTGAAAACATACCTTTTATTCTGTGTTTGCGGGCTGATATTGTCAGGTTATTTATTATAAAATATGACACACTTAAACTTAATTACACGCAAAAATTCAAAATTTTGACAACCTGTTTCATGGATATAAAATGGCGTCGTGCTGGTCGAGTTTTCAGTTAGTCGTCGGTACTTTCACCACGTCTGTGGTCGCTGTGGTGACGGGGAAAAAGGGGGCGTATGCCTGCTCACATGCATCGTACATATAATCATAATAATAATAATAATGCTTCCTGGAAGATTGTGAACATGCTTTTGTGTGTACATTTCAGTGTGATTGTACATGTATTTTTGTTTTGTAAGTGTTAATAGTAACATACACTGTGACTCAGCGCTAGCCCAAGGCATAATGGAACAGCTGCAGGGGGGCCCCACACAGGAGTGTGTGGAGAAAAAATAATAAAGAAATGTAGATATCTTTAGATATATTTAGATATTTAAATCGTGGTTTGGTGTGAATAACACAATTGTGTCAATAATAATCAAGTGCATGCTATTCTGAGGTCAGCTTAGGGCCTGTAGCAACCGATAATGTAATAACAGCCGATAATGTAATAAGAGCTAATAGTGTAATAATGGCCAATAACGTAATAATTTAAATGTAATAAAACCAATAACGTAATAAATTGCCAATAATGTAATAAAGTTGTTGAGCCAATACACTTGACACTTTCTCTCCAGAAATTGGAAATAAAATAAAGTGATACAGCTCAGTTATTACATTATCAAAGGATTGTTTTTTAGTGCAAGGCCAATAACGTAATAAGTTATTACGTTATTGGCAAAAAGTTATTACGTTATTGGCTCAACAACTTTATTACATTATTGGCAATTTATTACGTTATTGGTTTTATTACATTTAAATTATTACATTATTGGCCGTTATTACGTTATCGGTTGCTACTGGGCCCCATAAAGTCTTGGGCCGGCCCTGCTGTGACGTATAACTTGCTACAGTTGGGTGAAATAATAATGTAATGTCTTCTTCTGCTTATTTGAGGTTTGGTTTTTGCGTCGGTAACAGGTTGAGCTTGGTGTTTTCATAGATCCCTCTCCCCAGCAACGCTTTCCAGCTCCTCCTGAAGGATTCTGAGCTGATCCCAGGTCCAGATGGGAGGATACAATCCCTCAAGCAGGTTCTGGGTCTTCTCTGGTGTCCTTCCAGCTGGACAGAAAGCTCCCTGAATCCGGTCAGATAAGTGAACCCACACATCATCCATGTCACTGACTGAGGGCTGAGCCGCTGGAGCTCCGTGATTGTGAAATCCGCGCACGGTCACAGACGGGAAGCTGAGCTGCTTCTGTCTGGTCAGTGAGTCACAGGCGTGGGATCAGAGGGTCAGACGGGAAGAAGAGAGAGTGAAGTCAGAGCCTGGGAGGAAAGTTATTTCACAACCCCAGATGTGTGTGGGTGTTTTTTTTTTTTTATAGTTTAAAGGAGACATACCCTATTTCCCAAGTTAAAATAGTTCCCTGGTGTCCTAATGAACATGTCAGTGACATGCTTTGGTCAAAATACCAGGATGAAGCACCATAGCAGTTCAATATCCCTGCTAAACCCGCCCCTTTCAGAACGCTCGGTTTTGTGCATGGTCCCTTTATATGCAAATCAGACACAGGCAAACACACACCCACTTCTTCCAGGGGGTTTCTGATTTGTCCTTTTTACAGCGCTCACTCGCTCAGCTCCTGTTCCCGCCACTCCATTCCTCTCCCCCTCCCTCCACTAGTTCTCTGACCATATCAACATGGCAGCGTGCGCGGAAAACAGCGAGAGTGCGGTCACAGGAAGAGACGTCGAATCAAGCCTTAGGGACAGCACTGCTGATCGCCACCACTGATCGCCACCACTGATGGCCAGCGGTGAGCGGCGAGCTGCATAAACTGCTGCTGTATGTGACTGTATCAGACTGAGTCTGTGCTCCGGTCATGGAGGACGTACTGAACAAATATTTTTAATTAGGACGTGTCAGAATGGTCAGTTATGAGCTCTATTTGACCTTTTCTTAAAAATGTGTGTGTTTGTACGTCGGTGAAATGCGTTCGCTGACTAAATACGGCGACCGCTGGCCGCAGTCTGATGTGAAGTGGTGCGAACACACAAACACACACGTTTGCTGACTTTATCTGGCACATTAGCTTCATATATAAAATCCTCTGAGGCTGGAAGTTTGTGTAAAACACGCTCCACTGTGCAACCACCAACAGCACACTTGTCCCTCCACGCTGACATAATACCGCTCTTCCTCCCTCGCCTGCACTCTCGCAGGGACAAGGTGGAGCTAAGGTGGAGCTCTCCAAGTAAACTTACTGGTGGGCGGTAACATTCGCGGTGAAATGCGCATGCTGCCGTCATAAGCGCAGGGAATTCAACATTGCGTGTTTTATCGCCTATTCTTACACTAAGGGGGACCACGAAAAAAGGACTAAGTATTCTTATTCCTCACTTTGGCGACTGGTAGGGCCTCCAGAGTACCAAATATAAGTATTAAAATGATTAAAAAGTTTATTTTGCATAATATGCCCCCTTTAAATAGTTTATATAGCTTTGCTGTTGTGTTTGGAAGAGTTTGGTGATGAGAACTGATGCTCGTCCGGAAAATGATCCTGATTTTAAATAAATGATATGATATATATATATATGACATTTTTTTGTGTGTGTTTGTTTAATGACAGTTTCTTCAGTGAACACTAGAGGGAGCCAGAACATTATTTCTGGTGTGTGTGTAAATTGAAACTGAACAGTGAATGATTTAATAACATGACATAATATGTCCCCTTTAATTAATATTCCACTCTTTGACTGACGATAGATTTTACATGTGTAAAAAAAACAAAGACTTAAATAAAACACATTATTACAAAAATAGGTTTTATTATTCAAACAATTCTTCAAATAAAAAAGTCCAAAGAAACATCAAATAAAATATAAAATGAGATATTATATGCAGTGTGACAATAGGACCCAAGGGCGATCATGTAGACTTCTGTATTTAGGCTAGCAGCTTAGCATTTGTTAGCTGCTCTTTCATCACCTCTCTGCAGAATAATCTGAGTTTAGGGTTTAAAACAGAAATACTAATTCAGTTTTTGGCCGGTGTTTAAAAGACAACAAAATCTATATTTTTTTGTGATTCATGTGATTTCATTTTGGTAAATCCTGTGCTCAGCTGTTGTTGTCTTTTACAAAGGTTTAAGTTGTATTTAAACGGCAGATTAATTCAGTTGTGGTGTTCCACAAGGCTCCATGTTAGGCCCCATACTTCTTTAAACCGACTTTCATGATTTTCAGATTCTTTACCCGCGCTGCCTTTTTACGCTTCTTTGCAGTGTAGACAATTGTCACCCCAGGAACAGCCAATAGGAGGCACTGTCTGTCTCTCTCTGAAGGAAGGGCAGGACGTTTAGTTCTCTCTCCAATCATTTGACAGATTGTTAATAACCGCACATAGAAGTTGCCTAGTAGAGCTTTAAATGGGAATCACACAATGTAGTTCAAACGTGGCTAAAACACTCACAGCTTCTTCTTTTTTAACATGAATTAAAGTTAAAAGAGGACGCTCTTCTATCGCATTTCCTTCTTTTCTTTTTCATTTAGTGAAACAATAACACCTGGAAACTAGATTTTGTTTTTCTATTTCTTTGTTTTGTATTCGCAGTAGGGTTAGTGTCTTTGTGTCTCTGCTGTTGCGATGATGTCATAACAGCTGAGGCACAACCTCATTTCTTAAGTTAAGAACTAAGATTTAGTAAAAAATAGTCAGAAACAAAGTGTCACAAAAGACATTTATAAAGATTATGAAGAGGTAGAACGATTAAAGTCTGAAAGTAAACATTTAAATATAGGTTTAGGTTCATTAATCTCTTCTCTTTTCCTCTGAAAGCAGTTTTCATGCAAAACAAATACAGGGAAGAAAGAAAAGGCTGTTAGCGCTATACGTAACAATGATTAAAATAAACAATTACAAAACGTCACAAACCTCTCCCAAAGAAAGAAAGAAAGAAGGAGAGAGAGAAGGGAAGATGGAGTGAAGAAAGGTGGGCACTGAAAGAAGGACAGAAAAGGGATGAAAGAATGAAAGAAAGAAAGGAATGAATGAAGGAAGAAGAAAGAGGGTGAGACACGTAATGTGTAATGTGGTCTTCCTGACAGGTGGGGGCATCATATCACTTCTACTGAATGAGACGTGTGTGTGTGTGTGTGTGTGTGTGTGTGTGTGTTCTCCACCTACAGTCAGAACTATAATTACATTGCTTCTGCTCTCCCTCTCTCTCTCACTCTCCCCCTCTCTCCCTCTCTCGCTCTCCCTCCCTCCCTCCCTCCCTCTCCCTCTGTCTCTCTCTCTCTCCCTCTCCCTCTCCCTCCCTCTCTCCCTCTCCCTCTCCCTCCCTCTCTCTCTCTCTCTCTCTCTCTCCCCCTCTCTCTCTCCCTCTCCCTCTGTCTCTCTCTCTCTCCCTCTCCACTTTGTTTGAATGATCCCAAATGAAAACAAACACAAACAGATTGTGTCGAGCGTGATCTGATCAGGTCACAGCTGATTGGCCGTGGTATCTGTGGCCACTGATGTCACAGAGGTCATGACCTCTCAGTGACCAGAGCAGTGACCAGAGCAGGTTTTCATGATTTACACATTCTCTTGCTGTTAAACAGAAGTTTGTTTGTGTGTCACCCTCCTGCACCGCGAGGGGGTCACAGGAGCTGCTCGTCTACCTTGGTTACATCTGAACTAACAGATTTCAAACATTTAAGTCACAAAATAAAAATAAAACAACAACTCCTGAATGTGCTCTGATGCTAAATCACCTATTTTCTGTATGGGCTTTGGTGTGGGAGAGTGAGAGGTTTTACTAAATGACACAATGTTTACAGAGAAACGAGTCCGTTTTCTTTTTACTGAATCTATAAATGTGATAATAATAATAATAATTATTATTATAATAATAATAACAATAATAATAATAATAATAATGATGGATGGAAAACGTAAAAGAGAGAGTGAGAGAGAGGGAGTGAGAGAGAGCAAGTGTGTGTGTGTGTGTGTGTGTGTGTGTGTGTTCAGTGTGACTCTGACTCTGTACGACTCACTCAGTCTGCTCTCGGAGCCTCGGCAGCTTCTCTGCTTCTTCTTCTCTCTGTGAGTATGAACCTTTATCATCATCATCATCATCATGTTATCATTAATCACATCCTCTCTGTGTGTGTGTGTGTGTGTGTGTGTGTGTGTGTGTGTGAAAGAAAGTTCTGTTTAAAGCTCCAGTTCATCACAGTGACAGTTCTTTAAAAAGAAAAAAAACATTTATTTCCTCTTACACGATGATGTTATTACACGTGTTTTTAATGTTGTAGCTGCCGGAGGCGGAGCTTCTCTGAAGTATTTCAATTTAATAACTGGTAAATCTGAATGTTTTTAAACTACAGCACGTTATATGACACTCTGTGGGTTTTGTATGTGTAGTGTAACTGCTGTAAGTAAATCTGCTTCTGCGTTGGTGTTTAACACGTGGTTATTTGAGTTACTCTTGTCTTTCTGTTATTGTCATCCCCCCTCTTTGACATCAACAAGACATTTGCTCCAGCTCAGTGGACATTTTCCTCATTTTTGGACCAGTCTGTGATGAAAAGTCCCAGTAAAATCAGTAGTTAAATCGCCTTTTCTTCCACATTCTGACGCTCCAGACCAACTTCAGCAGCTGGCGTAACTGCTGTCATCACGACTGGCCGAGTAGTCGAAGAGGTGTACCTAATAAAGTGGCCGTGAGGAGGTGATGTGTCGTAGAGGGTCTGGAAAAAGTGAAGCCACTGCGGAAGAGTCTGAAGCGTGTGTTCTCTTAAATGTCCATCGGGGGGCGACACCACTGATGTGAGACGATAAGAAAACAGAGTTTCTACACGGGAGGACGTCCATTTTGTGACTTATGATCCTTGTTAATGTAACACAGAGCATGAAACGGGGGCGGGGTTTAGGGCGGGGACAAAATACAAAAGCTGGAGGAGGAGTTAACGAGCCAACGTGTGATGTCACAGTGGGGCTGGTGCTGGACTGGCTCATAGAGTTAAAGTGTTGGACGTGTGTTCTTGTATTTGTTGCCTCTATCGGACATTTTTTTTCTGTGATAAACACTGACCTTGTCAGGACCAGCAGTCCTCATGGTGACCAAAACCTGGTCCTAATGAGGCATAACCTCATTTCCAAAGGAGCTGGTTAAGTTCAGGACAAAGCTTTGAGTTGTGGTTATGATTAAGGTGAGGTGCAGTGTCCTCAGAGGAACAGCTGTTTGAACGTGTGTGTGATGACTCGGACTCGCACCACGTGGTCACATGACTCACGATGACTGACACAGCTGGTGATTATCAGACTAACTTCACTGGTGTTGACTGGAGGACTCCTCCTCCTCCTCCTCCTCGTCTCCACGATGATGGAGCTGGACGAGCTGAGTCACATCATCACACGTCCTGTCCCTGAGTGTGTGTGACCTTTGATGTGTAGTACAGCTTTTACACCACCCGGCAGTCACGTGACCACACACACCGTTGCATACAGTAGATGCAGCAGCTTATAGTGTAATAACACTGGAGATGGTTTTCAAGAGCGTCCACTCTCCCACACCAAAGTCCATTGAGAAAATCTGCGATTTTAGCTCGTAGGAACACGGGAGCCGCTGGTCCACTGCTGCCTCGTGTGGGCAGTTTGTGTCACTGACGTCAATCTGAAGGAAGGGTTTCAAACACAGAACTCACAAAAATAACACTCTTGAACTCACTGATGGAGGCAGCGGTGGATCGACAGCTCCTGTGTGCTGTGATGTAAAATCCATGATTTTCTCTATGGAGTTTGTTGTGGGAGCGAACGCTTTGCTTTTTTTATTACAGTAATAATGAAAATATGCAAAAATGAGTTCACTAATTCATTAACTTACCTTAGAGGGACTTGAAAAAATAATAATATGTAGCTTTTGTGAGGTCACAGTGACCTTGACCTTTGTCCTCTGGCAAAAAAAATGTAATCAGTTCAGTTCTGTGAACAAAGTTGAAGAAAAAAATGTTTTCATGCTGATTTGAAATGGAAAAAAACTTTAATTTAAGGGATTATCTCAATAGTTATTTTATGTATCTTTACAAGAAATATAGACATAATGTAACAGTGGTGGCACCTCAGTAATCTCTCTGTCCTCTGCAGGGACTGTCTCCTCGTCTCCCCCCCGTCTCTTCATCCCGCAGACGCTGACGTCAGTGGAATATTTCAATCTCCGATAATCACTTTAATCTAATTATGAAGATTTCCCCTGAGACGCATCCTCGTCACTGAAGGCCAAAGATGGAGACTCCCTTCTACCACGACGACTCTCCCACTGTCTCCGGCTACAGCCACATCGCCGAGTACGAGCGTTACCCGGGCAACAAGATGCTGATGAGTAAGAAGGCCATGGCGATGGCGGCCGGTCACCATTTCTCCAGTGGTGGTGGTGGCGGCGCAGGAGGGAGGGGCGGTAACCCTGGCAACCACGCACTCACCGCGAACACCTCGCTTATGTCGTCTGTGGCGTCCTCTGCCATGGACATGAACCTGCTGAAGCTGGCGTCTCCTGACCTGGAGCACCTGATCATCCAGTCCAACCAGGGACTGGTGACCACCAGCCCGGCGTCCAACGTCACCAACACCTTCCTCTACCGCAACCAGGCCACCAACGAGCAGGAAGGGTTCGCCGACGGCTTCGTCAAAGCTCTCGCCGACCTCCACAAGCAGAACCAGCTGGTGGGAGGTCCCATGTCTCCGTCCCCATCCCTGCAGGCGTCCTACCAGAGGAACCTGATGTCCGCCAGTGACATGCCGGTGTACACCAACCTCAGCAGCTACAACCACGCACAGATGCCGTATCCCGGCGGGCAGCTAACATACGGCAGTAGCTCGGGAAGCGTCGGACCTCCTCAGCCGCACACGCGAGGCCTGGACGCGCCGCAGACCGTCCCTGAGGTGCCCCGCCCACCAGGCGACCCCATGTCCCCCCTCTCCCCGATCGACCTGGAGACACAGGAGCGGATCAAAGCGGAGCGCAAGAAGCTGCGCAACCGTATCGCGGCGTCCAAGTGTCGCAAGCGGAAGCTGGAGCGGATCTCGCGGCTGGAGGAGAAGGTGAAGGTTCTGAAGAGCCAGAACTCGGACCTGGCCTCCACCGCCGCCATGCTGCGCGAGCAGGTCGCCCAGCTCAAGCAGAAGGTCATGAGCCACGTCACCAACGGCTGCCACATCGCCGTCGCCTCGGCCGCCGCCAAGTCCGGTGGAGTGGGAGGAGCCTCGGGCAGCGAGGACTCGCGCTGCTGAGGAGGCGGGACTTGACAACGGCGAGGTCTGAGGTGATTTAATAACGCGGCGTTTCACTCGCGCTCGTGGTCAGAGCGAGCGGCTCGGTGACAAAGACGCCCCCCTCTGGACAGATGGATGTATGACGGGATTTACTCTGTCCTGCTGTCAATCATTCAGCCTGAGGAGGCGGGGCTTAGAGGAGAGATGGGAGGCGACGTGACAAGACGGATGTTCAGAGTCTGAACGTGTAATTTAAAAAGAAGCGTGTGTGTGTGTGTGAGAGAGAGAGATTACATTTACTCTTTTTACCTTTAAATATTTGTCATTAAACATTTGTAAAACGCCACAAACATAATCAAACTTCACTGTGAACAGTGAAGTAATCAGATTACTTCTTTAATTTTATCTTTTAAACTGTAACTGCACATAAATAAACACAACTGTTACATTTAATCAGTAAAAAAAGAAACAGAAGCCCATCCAACAAATATTTATTTATTTTTTACTTTTTCACGTCTGATTCTATTTTTGTACAAATGTATAAAGTGGTGTGTGTATAATCTGTTATTATTGTTATTATTGTTACGATCAAACACTTATTTATTATGAATATGTTTCATTTCTGTCACATTGTTTCACTGTGTTGAGATGTTTGTGGTAAAATATCAGTGATAAAATGTTCACCCTCTGCTTTTCTTTATCATTATTATTATTATTATTAGTAGTAGTAGTATCATTGTTATCATTATTATTAATATTATTATTATGTTATTATAACTAAAATCAATATTGTCCCTCACTGAACAGGCTTATTCTATCAGTTACTGACAGATAAACAGCCTTGACTGAGACTGTGAGCGCCCCCTGTGCCGGGAACCAGACGACAAACACACTTAACAAAAGACTCACCTATTAAAATCTACACCTAGTTAATTTCCAGATATCTAAAGAATATGTTCCAGGCTTCATCTCACTGTTAGACACACATTTTCCAACAGGAAACTAAAGTTTCTGTCGCTCAGTGAAGCACTCACTCTCCCACACCAAACTCCATAGAGAAAAGCAGTGATTTAACATCACAGCACACAGGACTTGTTGATCCACTGCTGCCTCCATTTGCAGGTAATCATGAATTATTTTGTGACTTTAAAGTTTAAAATCTTTCATTTAGATTTTTCTCAGTGACATAAATGTACAAAATAAGGCAGCAGAAGATCAGCAGCTACTGTGTTCCCATGAGCTAAAATTGCTGATTTTCTCTATGGACTTTGGTGTGGGAGAGTGACCGGTTTACAAAGTAACACAAACTTCCGTTTCCTGTTGAAAAATATGTCTCTAACAGTGAGATTAACAAGTGAACATGTTCTTAAGAGATCATTGAGCTAAGCTGGAGTTTATTTGATTAAATTTGTTTATATTAAGTGGCTAAAAACCAGCTCCTGCTGGCAGCCACGTAGTCAGAGGACACTCACATCCGAGTCAGCTCGGACTACGTGACCGTACACTTAAAAAAACAACTCGAATTAACCCTTTAATGTAGTAGTTGCCAAGCCTAACCTTTAAAACCCGCACCACAGACATATTAAGATAAAATTGCTAAAATTGCTAAAAATGACTGATTTTCTCTATGGAATTTGGTGTGGGAGAGTGAGCGGTTTACAAAGAGACAAAAACCTACGTTTCCTGTTGAAAAATGTGTATCTAACAGTGATAATAATCCATTATAGTCAGCTCAGACTACGTGACAGTACCCCAAAAACAAATTAGCCCTTTGATGTAGTAGTTGCCAACCCTAACCTTTAAAACCTTTAAAACCTTTAAAACCTGCACCGCAGACAGATTAAAGGACTCACCGGAGAACAAAGAAGACAACAACACACACGACGGAGTCTTGACTGTGTTTTTACTTTGTTGTGACAGAATCAAGTTCTCTTGTTCAAATGTTTGGTCCAAAAATTTCCCTCCATATTCTACTCCAGATGGAGTGACCCACTTACTGAGAGAGGGAGAGACAGAGAGGGAGAGAGAGAGAGGCTGTGTGCCATTTCTGGTGACTAATACCCCCTCCACCCACACCTCAGCACACGCACACACACACACACACACACACACACAGAGAACCTTCTCCTCCCCTGTGTTTCTGCTCTCGGATGATTGTGTTTGTTAAAAATAAAGATGTTTGTGGATAAATGAGTGTTGACAGTGAACGCAGCAGCGCCTTTTGTTTTCTATGCTCCGAAAAAGTCACCGCGGCTGATCTCGAAACAACAAAAACGGGGACATTTAAATACGCCACTCAACTCAGAAACAGAACAGTGACCTTTGTGCTACTTTTTCCTGCTTTTCTTTGAAATATTTACAATAAAATATACAAACGCAGCAGGATAAATATCACCAATGAGTCCTGATATCATCATGTATTTTTACTTTTTTTTTTTTCACCTCTGGCAGAAAACACCACCATCATTAGTACATTTATAATAATACATGTAATACAGCGTGTTGCATTCAGGGACATGTATGTAAATCTGATTTTTTTCAGCCCGCTGCTCTGACCTCAGGTCAGAAAAACCAGCTCTAAGCCCCACCCCCTCACCTGCGGCAGCACCAGCAGCGTCCTTCCTTCCTTGCTTCCTTGCTTCCTTCTGCCGCATTAAATATTCATGACACTGACCTGTCGCCCTGAGCGGTGATGTCACGCTGAGGTGAGGGTGGATTTCCTGATGTTTTATCACCTGATCCAACAAACCAGGAGAACATGGCTGTTTTATCTGACACTGACACAAGATAAACATGTAAAAAAGACGTCATTTTCAATGAAATGAGGCAAAATGGTCTTTTTGAGGTGGAGTTGGTGGGAGAGAGAGTAAAGATCTGAGTCATTCTTTCCATGTATGTGTCCAGTTGTCCGGACCAGTTAGTGATCGCTGTTGTTTTGGTTGAAAAAAAGGAGACAACAAGGCGACGGTAACCATGGACGTTTGCCAATAACTCAAACATGGAAACTGGAACGTGAGATCAAGCACATTCTCTTGTCTTTGGACATTCTTTACCCAGGTTTTTGGTTCTTCTTTGTGTCTGTTTTCCTGTTGTGTTTTGAACTTCTTCCTCGTGTGAGTGTGTACCTAAAGTTTTAAGTTAAGTTTTACGTCCTCTCCTGTCCTAATGTGACTCACCTGTGTCCTGTTAGTCTCACCTGTGTCTGATTGTCCCTGCCACCCCAGTGTTATTCATGCTGCCTTCACGTGTTATCGGAACTAAAATGCACATCAACGTCCCCCTAATTTTATGTGGAGATAACCTTTGACATTTCAAGAAGGTGGAGAGTAAGACAAGGTTCGTCATGAATGGTAGTAATTTTATAACTGTACTATAAGTATCATAGTAATTAGGGGTGTCAAATTATCGCGATTAATTAACTACAGTCATATTTAGCGCGTTATGTTTTCTAATCGTGTTAATCTAATTTTTAATCTCTAACTTGACTGTTTCTGTGTGCGATTTCAAAAACAGAAGATACAGCACACGCCGACACTGGTTAACAAGGTTTCCTTTGCTGTGAGTGTGTGTCAGTGATTACACATTCATACAAACATAATAACGTAATAATAAAAGTCGCGCACTGCACCTTTAACACGTTGACCGTCGAGTTCCGCCTCCTGATTGGTTACCTTTCGTCTGTCATGACCTCACTCTTTTCCTCTCGCTTTGTTTATGTTGTTGGCCTAAAGTTACTGCCTGTTACATAACACACACACACACACACACACACACACACACACAGCGTTTTCGTCTGTCTTTGTTTAGTGTTTCGATTTGACGTTGCCATGGCGACACAGATTGGAAACAAAAACAGAGGAGGAAAGAAAGAAAGAAAAGAGGGGGGGAGAAGAAGAATGAAGAACACATCTGTAAACATTCACAAACTTTCATCAGTCTGTGGTGTTTTTGGTCGTTTTTCATCTGTTTTTTCAAATCAAAACAAACTACAAACAATCGACGCAGCGAGTGATTGTGACCGTGTGATGAAGAGGAGTCAGAGATGAAGAGAGGATGCCACAGGTGAGAATGAGCTGTGTCCAACGTCTACGTCACTGAAACGTTTGTTTGTTTGTTCACGACAAAACAAAACAACAACACAAACAAAACAAAACAACAACACAAACAAAACAAAACAAAACAACAAAACAAGCCTGAAGGTTTAATGAGTGTTGTCCTGAACGTGATGGAGGGATGATGGAGGAGTGTATTATTGGCTCTGGAGATGTTTGAGGGTGACTCAGATGCTCCGCCCACAGATACGCTGAGTCACCACATACTGCCAAGCACTGTGTGTGTGTGTGTGTGTGTGTCTGTGTGTGTGTGTGTGATGTACCTGATTTAAATGTCAGTAAAGTGAGAATCTGACTCCTTCTCACAGTTTGTTTTTCTCCTCTTGATCTGATTGGACGACGCGACTCCGAGAAGCACACTGATCTGACACGTTTGCCAAGCGTGAACTTGTTTACCTCCAAGCAGGGGCGCTTCTACGGGGAGCCCCAGCAACTCTGGACCCCCACCCCCCATAATCTTCCTGTTAAATACTATTTTCAGACGATTAGTTTAACATGTGGAGGTGGAATAATGTCAATTTACGTCTGTACCATTACAGAGCCACGACTATGAGCATTGTGGGCTCCCTAGACGAGCCCCGACAAGACAAGTCATGAACCGGGGCCACCACCACGGAAAACTGCTTGTAGAGCAGGAGATGATGGAATAATTACGCACAAGTTCACTGCTGCTCTAGTCACACGGGATCAGTGTCACCTGCGATAATTGTTCTGGACATTTTCACCTCAGGTAAAAGTCGCCAGGCCACTAAGTGTCCAATTTGCCTAATCTCCAAATCACTCCAGAATCTCCGGTTTCCTCCCACAGACCAAACACATGCAGATTTGGGGATTAGGTGAATTGGACGCTGTAAATTGACCGTAGGTGTGAGTGTGAGTGTGAGAGTGGATGGTTGTTGTGTCTCCATGTGTCCCTGTGATGGACTGGTGACCTGACCAGCGTGTGACCCCACCTCTCGCCCTGTGTCAGCTGGGATTAGCACCAGCAACCTCCTGTGACCCTCATGTGGAGGATTAAGTGGTAGAGGACGAGTGAAGTGAGTGAGTGAGTGAGTGAAAGTCGTCATAGGCCTGACATGGTCTGGTAATGTTTACTGACATGTTCAGACTAAAATCACTGAGAAGCTCTGGTAATAATTACTTTCTAACTATCTAACAATTACCTTCACCTCCTCATGTAAAATCAATCCTTGGTTTTTAGACAGAAGTAAAACATACTATTGTTTCAATCAGAAGAAACAATGAGCTTTCACAAAATAAAAAGGAATCCTGTCCGAAAAGTACTTTAGTCCGGGTTTTCTCAGTCCTGGTCCTCAGGGACTCTCGGTCTTGCCATGTTTTTGATGTTTCTCTGCTCCAGCACTCCTGATACAAATGATCACCTCATCAATAAACACTGCACACTTTGGTGTGTTGGAGCGGGAAACATCGAAAACAATTGTCATTTATTCTTTGTTTTCTCTTTTCTCTGTTTTCCCTCTGTCGTATATTAGTGTCTTGTTTTATTTTGTAGTTTCTTCTCTGTCTTGTTTTACTTCTTTTTTATTATCCGTGAAGTCCGTATATTGTTGTGCGTATATGGTCAATTAACATTTGATAATTTTGTGTTAAATTTAAAGTTTTGTGAGGCTGGATATTTTTTACAGTGTAATATCGAGGGTGTTTCCTCCACTGAAGAACATCTGAAGGACCCAGAGTGTCCCGGTCTCATTCTGAGACAAGAGGTCGCGGGGTCACAGACCTCCACCCTCTCCTCCTCATTCTGTCCGCACGCATCACTTCCTGCAGGCGCTGGGTGTTTTTCTCCCCGCGTCACAGTTTGTTCCTCAGAGTGAGGAGCGGATCTGGTGCCGGGACGTCGTTCTGGATTAAACTGTCCCGAGTCTCGTTTTAGCTCCGGCCTCCAGGCAGGTGGAGGATGAGCAGAACTCAGCAGCAGCAGCAGCAGCAGCAGCAGCAGCAGCAGCATACTCTGGTCTCGGCCATGTTGGAGGTAAAAGTCCAGTCCACATCCTCAGGCACATGTAACTGCCAGACTCCCCGAGGCTCTACTTTAAAAAATCCCTAATGAGATGTAAACTGACTTTAAAGCTGTGGCCTTCTGGACTCACTTGTCACTCACAAGTCTGGTTTTTGGGTAAAGAAGTGACAATAAAACAATAAAAATGCTCGTTTTTATTTAAGTTAAAGTTTAGTTTGGACCAAACCAAACAAGTGATTAAAAACAAAAGAAAAAAAGGACATTAATGTTATTTTCCATCACCAGAGACAGTGTTTGCTTTGTAACAACAGCAAAAAAGGTACTAATTACACAGTTTTTTAATTTCCTGTACTAAATGTAACACAAACAAGTGGAAGCACCTGATGATGACCGTCCTCCTACAACTTTAATTTGTTCTAAAATGTATCGTAACATCACAGAATCACATAACAAAAACAAGCAAAAATCAAATAAATCAGCTGAGCAATAAAATTGAGATTTATTTAAAACAGGCGAGTTAGAGATAAACAGATATTTTATTTATTTTGAAAAAGCACTGTTGAATTTGCAAGAGTGTGTGTGTGTGTGTGTGTGTGTGTGTGTGTGTGTTCTCTTAGTCTTAACAGCTGTGTTTGTGGATTTGTTCAGACAGCTGCCGCTTCCCCACGGCTACACTTGTAGATGCCTGTGCTCACACACACGCACACTGGTTTCCATGACTTCAGAGGACATTGCATTGACTCAAATTAATTGAATTACTCTAACTTTAACCATAATTACTACTGGCCTAATCCTAACCCTGACCTCAGCCTAACTTTATAGCACCTAAAAATGTAGTCATTATGGGGACTTGATTTTTGTCCCCATCATGGGACTGTGTAAACAGACTTAGGTCCCCACAACATAAGGAATACCAGGTACACACACACACGTTTGTGCAGCATTCATAGTGAGGACCCTCATGGACATGATACAATACCTCTTAACCCCTTAACCTTAACCATCACAACCAAGTGCCTAATCCTTAACCCTGAAAAATCCCTGTAAATTTGTGAGGAGCAGACAAAATGTCCTCACTCTGTATGATGTTTGGTCCTCACAAGGCTACACATACAAGAACACACACACACACACATCAGGCATGACCCCACACGACCCCACACAAACACACACACACACACACACACAGCTACTGTATGTGGTCTGACAGTGTGTTTCAGGATAATTAGACACGTGTGTGTTTAAAAACAAACACAGTGACACAGTGTGTGTGTGTGTGTGTGTCTAGTCTAACAGTGTAAATGTTAGTGTTTAGTGATGTCATTAATCTGTTCCTGCTCTGACAAATGACTCAAATCCACTGTAGGAAAAGAGCTAAGGAGAAGCTAATACTAACAATGCTAACAATGCTAATGCCGACACTGCTGGAATTCTACTTTGTTTTGTATTTTGAGTGTGTGTGTGTATATATATATATGTATATGTGTATATGTATTTATGTGTATGTATATAAATATATGTATATATGTATGTGTATACAGTATATACATACATATACACACACACAGAACATTACACTGTGTGTAATCTCACTGTTAGGCAGTATTATTTTTCATCAGTAAATGGAAGTCTGTGTCGTGTTGCTAACTGTCGACTCCCCACACCAAACTCCATGGAGAAAACCAGCGATTTAACATCACGGCTCACAGGAGCTGTTGATAATACACTGCTGCCTTCCAACAGTCACTTCTAATGAGTTATTGTGTGATTTCGGCGTTTGAAAACCTTTGTTCAACTTCACATCACAGTGACACAAACGTATAAAACCAGACAGCAGTCGACCAGCAGCTCCTGTGTCCACATGAGCAAAAATACAGGGGGGTAACCTGGTTTACAAAGCAACAAAAAACTTCAGTTTTCTGTGAGAAAAGGTTGTTTAATGGTAAAAGAGAGTAGTGAATATATTAATAAGCTATTATAGACTTAAAGTGATGTAGATTTGTAACAGCTATAAATCATAGTGTGTGATATTATTTTTGTCTTTATTTTGTATCTAAAGTCTATGTCATTTGTTTAATTTGTAAAAGTAAAACCTAATATATATAATATATTAACTTTAATACATTTTGGGTTTTTTAATATAAATAATACAAATAACATGACAATGTGCAGAATACTAGGATAAAGAATAAATTGTAGGATTCCAGTAAATAAATGGTTTTGGTTATTATTTTTTAATTACATTTAATATTGTGTTGAGGCATAGTTAAGACCACCATTTTTTAAAGGTGCTATATAAGGATAAAGTCTTTGAATATTAAGGCTTTATGAATATAAAATTTAGCAAGAATAATGGGAAGGTGAATTATATACTGTTTAACAAATTTGGATTTTTGAATATTAACTACAAATCTGATTCTTTCAATGTCATATTTTTTTTGACAGTCCAAATGAAAATGATTCCAGGAAAAATGTCACATATTCACAATTTAGTTTTCATGTTTCTGTCAGACTGCTGCAAAGTACATTTGTCCTTTCCATTAGCAATATATTTATTATAAAAAATAGAATTCACAAGGTAAAATTTGTGTATAAGAGCAGTTCTTTGCTTTTGTGGGGCAGCAGCAGCAGCAGCACATATTTGTAAGAAAGAATGAGTTTCTTTCTTACAGACAGTGTCTGGACTGTCTATTATATCTGTGCCTGTGCTATTGTTCTCAGGATAAATACATTTCTAATCAAAGTATTGGATTTCTTGTCAAGGATTAAGATTCCATAATAGCAGTGAATCTGTAAAATAAACATCTTCAGACACTTAGTTTTCACGTGGAAGAAAATAAGTGGCTGTGTAAAGTTTTTCTTTGTATCCAATGAAAATAAAAGAGAAATAATATTTTAGTGGACTCTAACATTGCTGATGAGTAAATGAAGGTCACTCTGAGAAAGATGAAAAATGTGTGTGTGTGTGTGTGTGTGTGTGTGTCTGTCATTAGCATTAGTGTCGCTCTAAACGCAGCACATTAGCTACAGGTTTTACTGCGCTATAATTAATCCTCTTCACACTCATCTATAATTCATGGAGGTGTTTTTTTTTTCTTTCTTGGATTTGGAAGAGAGACTTAAATTTAACAGTTTGAGGAAAACAAGTTGGCGATAGTGAGGGGACACTGTGTCTGTAATTTACTACTTTTTAATGTTTATTTTTATTCTTTTAATCTCACAACTTGTCTTTAGCCTCTGGGGGGAAACTAATTTCAACCTTTTAATCCTCAACCGAAAAACTGTGAAACGTAAAACCCAGGAAAAGTGACAGAGATGATTCTGTTAAGTCGTTTGTTCTCATACATTTGACATTACAAAGTTGTTATTGTTTTTTTTTATTTAAATGAAAACAACATAAATCATAATTTAGTTTACATTTTTAGATGATTTTCAGTCATTTATTTATCTTTGAAGATAATTAGGAGAAAAAAAGCTGATTCGATTGTTTGTGCTTAATCAAAACCAGTAAAAACCTCCCTGTCAGTGTTTGATTCTAAATTTAAGTTTTTATTTATTGATGAAAGTTTCTTTCTTACAGACCACAAAGAACCACAGCAGCCATGCTAGTAGCCATTCTAATAATCATGCTAGACGCCATTCTGAAAGTCATGCTACTCACCATTCTAATAGTCGCCATTCTAATAGTCATGCTAGTCGCCATTCTAATAGTCGCCATCTAATAGCCGCCATTCTAAAAGTCGCCATTCTAATAGTCTTGCTAGTCACCATTCTAATAGTCGCCATTCTTGTCACCATTCTAATGGTCGCCATTCTGAAAGTCATGCTACTCACCATTCTAATAGTCGCCATTCTTGTCACCATTCTAATAGTCGCCATTCTAGTCGCCATTCTAATAGTCATTCTAGTCGCCATTCTAATAGTCGCCATTTTAGTTGCCATTCTAATAGTCATTCTAGTCGCCATCTTAATAGTCGCCATTCTAGTTGCCATTCTAATAGTCATTCTAGTCGCCATTCTAATAGTCATTCCAGTCGCCATTCTAATAGTCATTCTAGTCGCCATTCTAATAGTCGCCATTCTAGTTGCCATTCTAATAGTCATTCTAGTCGCCATTCTAGTTGCCATTCTAATAGTCATTCCAGTCGCCATTCTAGTCACCATTCTAATAGTCACTATTCTAGTCGCCATTCTAATAGTCATTCTAGTCGCCATTCTAGTCACCATTCTAATAGTCATTCTAGTCACCATTCTAGTCACCATTCTAATAGTCATTCTAGTCACCATTCTAATAGTCATGCTAGTCGCCATTCTAGTCACCATTCTAATAGTCGCTATTCTAGTCGTCATTCTAATAGTCATTCTAGTCGCCATTCTAGTCACCATTCTAATAGTCATGCTAGTCGCCATTCTAGTCACCATTCTAATAGTCGCTATTCTAGTCGTCATTCTAATAGTCATTCTAGTCGCCATTCTAGTCACCATTCTAATAGTCATTCTAGTCACCATTCTAGTCACCATTCTAATAGTCATTCTAGTCACCATTCTAATAGTCATGCTAGTCGCCATTCTAGTCACCATTCTAATAGTCATTCTAGTCACCATTCTAGTCACCATTCTAATAGTCATTCTAGTCACCATTCTAATAGTCATGCTAGTCGCCATTCTAGTCACCATTCTAATAGTCGCTATTCTAGTCGTCATTCTAATAGTCATTCTAGTCGCCATTCTAGTCACCATTCTAATAGTCGCTATTCTAGTCGTCATTCTAATAGTCATTCTAGTCGCCATTCTAGTCACCATTCTAATAGTCATGCTAGTCGCCATTCTAGTCACCATTCTAATAGTCGCTATTCTAGTCGTCATTCTAATAGTCATTCTAGTCGCCATTCTAGTCACCATTCTAATAGTCATTCTAGTCACCATTCTAGTCACCATTCTAATAGTCATTCTAGTCACCATTCTAATAGTCATGCTAGTCGCCATTCTAGTCACCATTCTAATAGTCATTCTAGTCACCATTCTAATAGTCATTCTAGTCACCATTCTAATAGTCATGCTAGTCGCCATTCTAGTCGCCATTCTAATAGTCATTCTAGTCGCCATTCTAATAGTCATTCTAATCGCCATTCTAATAGTCATTCTAGTCGCCATTCTAATAGTCATTCTAGTCGCCATTCTAGTCATGCTAGTAGCCATTCTATTAGTGGCCTAGGTATGAGGATACATGAAGCTAACATGGGTATATTAACATACAGACCATGCTAATGTTTTTCTCATGTTCACAAGTTAGTTTAGTTGATTAGCATGAACCACAAAGGGCAGCTCATGCTGTTAGCTATCCATCTGTATTTTATTCACTCAATTTAAAAAAAAAAAACCTACATAAAAGATGTAAAATATTACAATAGTTCACACGTTGGACCTGATGATTCGTGCTAAATTAACTAATAATTACAGTACACACTGAGATGCGGCTTTAACAGATAGTGAATAGGTTAAATCCTGTATTCACAGATATATTTTATCGTTAGCTTGAAGAACTTAATAATCGTCTTTTACTAAATTATTGTTTTAATTTTGTGGGGTTTTTTTTCTTGTGAAGCCTCTGGGAGCAGATCAGAGTCTAATCAACATGTTTAAAAGAATCTCTGTGAGAAACACTCCGTTACAGAGCCGTGAGTCACTGTGCTGAAGGAGCCCAGCGAGGGATGAAAGTGGTATTAGTGCCGGTTAATTCATTCTGACAGTTGGAAATGTTAAATCCTGCAGGGGGCTCAGCTTAGCGCGCTCACTCCCTGCCTAAGTAGGTTAAATACAAACCAGTGCGATCAATCTGCAGACACTGAATAAACATGTGCGGCTGAGCCAAACACCGGCTGGAAACTCCTAAGAGGAGGAAACAGAAGAAAGTGAAAGCAACAGGAGAGCCAACAATATCACAGAGGAGCCGGGATTAGAGCAGCGGCTGCCCACAGGCAGAGACTGAGACGGATTATTAACCAGTACAACAGGGCCAGAAGCCCGGGGCCTCTGACAACCAGCAGCCTCTGACAACCAGTGGCCTCCAACAACCAGGGGGCCTGACAGCAACCGAGGCCTTGGACAACCACAGGCTGCTGACAACCTGGGGCTTTAAGCAAACAGAGGCCTTTTAAAACCATGGCCCTGACATAACCACAAGCGTCTAACAACCAGCACGCTCCAAATGCCAGAGGCCTTACACATCCTGGGGCTTCACACCAACAGGGGCTTTGGACAATCAAAAAAGTCGTAAAAATAGGGGCTTCGCACCATCAGAGACCTCCAAGAACCACAGACTTCTGATATCCATGAGGCATTTTAGAACAAAACCATGAACCTCCGATAACCAGGAACTTCTGAAAACCATGGTCCTTAAACAACCAGGGGCCTCCAGCAATTATGAACCTTCAACAACCATGGGCGTTATACAACCAACAGCCTTTTAGAACCAGGGAACTAATTGAACCATGAGCCTCTGATAACCAGGACCTTCTGAAAACCCTGGTCCTGCAACAAACACAGGCTTCTGACAACAAGACCATGATGAAACCATTAGCCTCCAATAACCAGGACCTTCTGATAACAACCAGGATCCTAAAAGAATCAGGGATCTTTAACAACCAGGGGCCTTCCAAAACCATGGGCCTCCAACACCCAGGACCTTCTGAAAACTATGGGCCTCCAACACCCAGGACCTTCTGAAAGACAGAGGCCTCCAACAATCATGTGCCTTTTACAACCAGGGGCCAAAAAGAATTTGGGGTCTTTAAAAAACATGGGCTTTATAGCCTCCAACAACCAGCAGACTCTGAAAACTATGGGTCTTTCACAACCAAGCACTTTCAGCAACCACCTTGGGCCCCAAACTGGCTCAAGCGGCCCTGAGTTTACGACTTTAAAAGGTTCCCTACCTTTAAAAAAAAAATAAAAAATTCTTAGAAACAGATCAGCTAATTAAAGAGTAACTTCAAGCTGAGCTGAAGACAAACAACATCAACAGTGAAAGGTGACATCATTGACGGTGGACACTAATAAGTCGGCCATGTTTGAACAGAAGAAGAAGGAGTAAAAACAGGAACGTGAAGACATTGACGAGGACTTTTCTCTGACCTCAGGTCAGTTTGAGGTTCATTTTGTAAAAACCTCACGATGCTCCTCCTGTGACCTGCTCCACTGCTTGAAGTGTGACGAGTCACAGGGACGGACGGACGGACGGACGGACAGACGGACGGACATATACTGGACGGAAAAGACCCTGCAGCTGCTGCATGAAATTACTGAGAAAACACACACACACACAGCATGAGGAAATTTATGCCACTGTGTCTTTGTGTTCACGTGGCGAGAAAACAAGCTGAGCGTAAACTGATCACATCTGATCAGAGCGGCGTCCAGGACGAGGACAACGTGTGTGTGTGTGTGTGTGTGTGTGTGTGCATTCACGGAGCTATAAGCTAATCTGATCCAGAGTCGTGGTCACAGCTCGTCTAAAAATAATAACGCTTCATATGTTTGATGTTTAAAGTGGATTTCAGCGTCAGAATTAAACAAAAAACAAACAATATTTATCATTTAGGTGAACTTTCACCCTTTATACAGTACATTTATGACCACATTCTAACTTTAATTTATAATTTTATAAAATGATTTTATATCTGTATCTTCAGAGCCACTCGTGATGAGCTGTGATGAATCAGTCGTGGTTAAAAAATGAAATTTAGCCAAAAACCTTCAGGTGATCGAGCTGCTCATCATCGCCGGCCGACTCGTTAACAAGGTCAAATCAACAAAAACGAAGTGTCAGTGAAACGACACAGAACTGACAGATAAGAACAAGAGCAAGAAGAACAAAAACATAAGAAGATCAAGAACAGGAACAAGAAGAACAAGGGGGAAAAGATGAAGAACAAAAAAAGAACAAGAGGAGCAAACAAACAAGAAAAAAAAGAACAGGAACGAGACGAACAAGAAGGATGAAAAGAAGAAGGACAAGAACGAGGAGAAGAAGATGAAGAACAAAAAAAAGGACACGAGCAAGAAGATTAAAACAACATCAAGAAGAAGGCACGGAACAACAAGAAGATGATAAGAACAAGAGTGAACAGGAAGAATGAGAAGAAGAACGAAAGGAAGAAGGTGAACAAAAGAAAAGAACAAAAACCAACAAGAAGATAAGAAAGACGTCTCAAACCAAATGGAGAAACACAATAAAGAGAATGAGTTTCTGTGCAATAAAAAAAGGAAAATAATAAAATGATCTGATTATTTTACATAAAGTATGAAATCATGAGTGTCTCAGGTTCACTTGTGTTCACACAGACCTTCACTGATCGTACATCAGTGCTTCAGATCTTCTGAAATGATCTAATCATGTGTGTTAAAGCTGGGGTAGGCGACATTTATATGTTTAAATCATAAACTTTGATCATAGTGTAATTCAAGTGACATGAGAGACTTCTGCACCTAAATTAGACAGCGCCCCCTACTGTTATAACATATAGCTAAACACGTTTTTTCATCCTCCATGTTCCACTACGACGTAAACGCTAGAATCACATTTTTTAAATATCATTTTTGTCTTTGGTTTGTTTGTGTTCGCGGTCGGGACGATGACTTGTGCTCAGACGACAGCGCGTGTTTATTCATCAGCTCAGTAAACACAGACCTGCGTCCGAGTGTGTGTGTGTGTGAGTGTGTGTCTGCTGGCGTCACCGTGACGCACACACCTGGGTGGAGACCATGTGACATCACTCCTCTGGGGCTAAAAGGGCGTCGCTGAGACACTCTGCAACCATAACAACGTGGTTTCACCTCCTCCATGTGTGTGTGTGTGTGTGAGTTAGTTTGTGGTGGAGCTTAAACTCATCAGAGGTGTGTGTGTGTGTGTGTGTGTCGCTGGTTTGAGTCACGTCTGACAGCGTAATTCTTGCCTGATGTCATGAGAAAGTTTGTAAGGAAACACACACACACACACACACACACACACAGACTGGTTGTGTTTGGGATTTGTCAGCTTTGACTCAGGAACATTAATCTGCCTCAGACAAAAATTAGCAACGTGCAAACATGAGAAAGTGAAGATGATAATCCTAACCTGAGTCCGGACCCATCGGAGGCTCTGTGTCGCAGGACAGCAACAAATCATCATCTTCAATTCTTCATAACAAACAATGTGACGACCTTTACGGATCATGACAGTGATTTTACTTTGACATAAGACAAAAAAAACTCTGTCTGATTGTGCTTTTATTTTGGAGTCAGACTGAGAGAAAAGCACCCTTACTTTGCTTCTATTTTAAAAAGTCAGGCGTACAATAAACATGGCTGTACTTTTATGTTGAAATCAGACAGGACATCAAACAGTGTGACTGTGGTTTTGGTTTGAAATGAGACTGAGAAAAACACTGGGAAAGGGTCTGACTGTGCTTTTATTGTGAAATTAATCTTACAGTAAACTGTGACTGTGCTTTTATCTTGAAATCAGACTGACGATTAATAGAGTGACTGTTTTCTTTTGAAATCAGACTGAGAAAACCAGTTTTTTCAGTGCTTTTATTTTTAAATCATACTCTGGATGTCTTTTTTTTTTACTTTGAAATCACACTGAGGATGTGTCTGAATGTGCTCTTATTTTGGAATCAGTGTAACAGTAAACAGTGTGACCATGCCTTTAGTTTGAAACCACACTGAGGCGAAAAACACACTCTTCATGTGCCTGAACTGTTAAATCAGATTGAGAGAAACAGTATTTATGTGCTTTTACTTTGAAATCAAATTGGAAAAACATTTTGAAATTGGATTGACAAAAACAGCCCAATGGTGGTTTCAGTTTGAAATCAGATTGAGGAAATCATTGTGCGTCTACTTTTAAATAAGACTGACAAAAGGCTGTGCTTTTACTTTGAAACCAGACAAAAAGAAACTAACAGTGCTTCTTATTAACTTTAAAGAATTAAAAAAGGAAAAAAAACCCTGTGGTCTGCTGCTTTAATTTTCTTGATCTCTGCTTCTTCTTCCTCTTCTTCTTGTTACTTCGTAGGGTTTTTTGTTCTTTATCTTCTTGTTCACCTCACTTTTGTTCTTGTTCTGCGTCTTCTTCTCATTCTTTATTTAGTTGTTCTTGTTTTTTTCCTCTTCTTGCTCTTCTTTATCATCTTCTTCTTGTTCTCGTCCTCCTTCTTCTTGTTCTGTGTCATCTTCTCATTCCTGTTCTTGTTCTTGTTGGTCTGTTCTTACCCTATATATTCTATTTTTAGTTCTTTATATTCTCCTCGTTCTCGTCCATCTTCTCATTCTACTTGTTCGTCTTGTTCCTCTCGCTCTTGTTCTTATCTTGTTCTGCATCTTCATCTTGTTGGTGTGTTCTTCTCATTCATGTTCTTCTTCTTCTTCTTCTTCTCATCGTTTCTTGTGCTCGTTCTTCTCCTTTAGGGTTTGAACCCCCAGCAGCCTTTCTCCCTACTCTCTCTCCCCTCGTCCTCCTCCTCCTCCTCCTCCCCCGCTCCGTTTCCTCCCCCCCGGGCATTTCCCTGCCTTTTTCAGAGGAAGCGTCGGATTATTGGCAGAGAGATCAGACAGTGTTATAGATCTGATGGAGGCCGCGGGGCAGATTTGAGACGTATGACAGTGTTTATATTTAAACATACATTATTATCATCATCATCAGCATCATCAGCGCTCCATTAACCTCCCTCTTCTGCTGCTGCTGCTGCTGCTGCTGCAGGTTGAATCAGGATGAAGAGCGGAGATGAGAGTCTGTATGTGGGTCAGAGGACAAAGTGAACGGGATCTGATTCTAATGTTTCCTGAAGTGAATAAGTCGTCCATGTCATAAACATATGGAATAATGTACACATCCACACACATCATATATATATATATATATATATATATATGTACATGTGCACACGGGAGTTATTTTACGTCATGTTTACTCAAAAACATTTAAAATATCATTCATATTCTTTATTCTTTTACTTGAAGTTAACAAACTTCCTTTTATTTAATGAGTGTTTGGACAGTTGCAGCAGAGCATGCTGGGAGGTGAGCGGGGGAACGTGATCCAGGTGTTGTTTTAATCACAGCGGTCAGACTGCAGCCCGGGGACGTCACAGTGCAGACAGGACGACCTTGATGCTCTGCCCTGGAGGCGTCAGGGGGGGCGGTGTCGACCTGGATCAGGTTTTTGCTGCCAGCTACACAGAGGTCAGTTCATCTGAGGACAGACAGGGGGCACCACTGTCTGTCCTGCTGTTGTCTTCACTGTACAGCCACATTATGTCAAAAGATGGAGTCACCACGCAGTGCCGGCCGAAGCCTTAATGGGGCCCTTAGCTGAATTTGATTTGGAGGGGCCCCCCCATCCCACCACTTAACATAACAATATAAATTGTATTAATTATAGTTTGTTTTTCAGGGCCCCCCTCGTTTACGCCTTAGGTCGACATTCATTGAAAAACAAAAAACCCGAAAACTGTTAGGGTTTGTTTTTGTTGTTTTTAATGTACGGCAGTACTTTTGCAGACGTGTGTTTCTACAGCCTTGTTGCGTTTTTACTCATTTCCATTTGAATGTTAACTTTACAGGAGCAAAGTCTTCGCCTTCAAATCAAATTATAGGTTGGAGGCAACTGAAATTCCAATGGTGAGACAAATGATCGCGGCTTCATTTATTTCAGCTTTAAATTCAAACGCAACAGTTTATTTTTCTTTGAAAAGCTGAAGGGAGAAAAATCCTGTTGACTCTTAGTTGAGGGAAACGGGACAATGCTGACCTCAAGGATCCGTCTTCTCTGCAGCTCTGGATTATAATTATCACCTCAACAGAACTGGTCCCAGTGCAGAAACATCATTTCCACTTTCAGGGTTGAAAGGAACTGTAGCGGGTTTTATTTATGGTTTTAAAGAGAATCTGATGAAACTTCAAATGGTCAGGAGGTTATTCATAATAACATCATGACATCAGCTCACATTCATTTTTCAAATTGCACGAGTTCACATTTTTAAATGAACGAGTGATAAGAGCAAACCCACTGTTTCCTGAAATGCAGATGTGTAGCTCCATCTGCTGGACAAAAGTAACACTGCAGCTTGATAAACTAAAAATGGGGGAAATATGCTTTAAACTCAGAACATGGAAATTAATCTGTTTTGGAAAAAGAACAATTGGTATTTTTCAGGCTGGTTCATGATCACAGCCCATTTTACCTGTTCAACCTGCTGCCACCAGGAGGTGCTACAGGTCAATAAATGCCCAAACCACTGGCTTTTTTGTTTTTGAGCACCACTGGAGTTTTGCACTGCAATCTCATTTTATTCAGTTTTTAATTCAGTCAGCACCACATGGTAAACAGTTCCCTCTTTATTTATTTCATACATCACAGAACATCATGAGGTCACGTCCTGAATCACAGGAGTCACAGAATTCCCCAGGATCAGTGTCAGTGAGCAGCAGCTTCCTCAGGGAGATGTTCAGTGTTTTCCAACTTCACCACAGAAGTTCAAATGTAAAGACATACAGTGGTTCATTCCATGAACACATTGCGTGTATAAAAACACGGCAGCAACAAGTCTGCCAACGCCAGCAGGACGTAAAAAATATAAAATGTCCACAAACAAGAGGCTCCTGAAGAGTTTCCCGTTTCATTTTCTTCTTCACACAGAGTGCTGCCACCTGCTGACCGGGACAGTCCAGACGTTTCTGTTTATCCTTTAGCAGCAGAGTCGTGTGGTGCTGCCACCAACAGTCCAAACACACCTCCTCCTCCTCCTCCTCCTCCTCATCCCTCCATACCTCTGAGTGTGTGGTACATTTCTTTGGGTAAAATCACAAACTCCTCGCCGGCCGCTGCAGGTGGCGGCTCGCGGCCGCTCCGGGGCATCGTCTTGCACGAGGCGGCGGCCCTCAGCCTCTTGAGCTGCCTCTCCTGCCGCCTACACTTTTGCTGCGTCGTCTTCAGCTTCTTCCTCAGACGCTCCAGCTGCTCCTCCAGCTGCTCGATGCGCTTCTTCTGACGCGCCGAGTCCTCCGCCGTGTAGTTGTGGTCGCAGGAAACCGCCGTCGTGTCCCTGCGCCCGTCGGGGAGGCTCCTCCCAGGCTCTGGCTGCTGCTGTTGCTGCTCCTCCTCCACCACCTCCTCTTCCACTTCCTCCTCCACCACTGGGTCAGAGGTCAGAGGCAGAGAGAGAGGGAAGTGGATCTCTGAGGGGAAGGGATTCTCCAGGGACTCGGACTGTTGACACACAACACACAAGAGTTATTCTCTCGCGCAGGAGAGAATACCCCGCAATCAAACCGAGACTCGTGCTTCTTCACCTTGATGCTGAGGCTGAAGGTGAAGAGCGACGGCACGGCGTTTTCCTTCAGCACACGGTTGTTGCACTCCCTCTTAAAGCAGTCTTTGGTGAAGTGCTGTGAGCAGATGTTGCTGTACTTGGTTGGCTTGAAGTTGTTCCTCCTCATCGCCGCCACCCATTTACCACAAACGTCTGGACGTGCCAGAGGAAACCTGCGAACAGCGGCACATCATCAGCAAACAAAAAGAGGATAATGGAGATTTGTGCTTGGGTGTATCATACAACACTTTCCTGTCCAGCTGGTGGCCACTCTAATTATGGTCAAACAACAACAAGATGACACAAACATGGAGGGAATGCAAAAGAACACCGCGAGAGAACACAAAAAAAAGCTCAGTCTCAAACGTCTCACACCCTGAGCCTAGCAGGGCTTCTAATAACCACCAACTTTTTTTTTTTGTACAATTTTAAGTGCACCATCCGGGTACTTTGTGGTCACCTTGAGCGCACCTGTGAACTCAGAAGAGCACGTGTCAGTGCGGAAGTACGTCATTGATACAGGAAGTCTCCACATGTTTTAAACAGCTGATTGTACTTTTTGACACCGCGAACTACAAAGCCAAACACCAGTTCGATTTAACTACAATTTACTGAAATGTTCTTAAGAAGTGCTTTATTGACGTGTTTATAAACCCGTTTAGCGTTCTGGTAAATCCGGCTTCTAAAATCAGATGTTCGTTTCATGTATTCGTTTTATTATTTAATAACATTCTGCGTGGTGAGATTGGTGCAAGCTGAATTTACTCACTAACCTGCATCGGATATGAGAAGTGTTTTATTGTAGCACTCTAAACAGCTGCTAATGTGCGCTTATTTTTAAAAATGACATTTCACTAAACGAGAGATGGTGAACTAACTAGTTTACCAGTTCCCATTATGTCTGGGCAGCTAATGCTAACTCGTTCACCGTCACACTGAACTCACTTGTGGAAGGAGACGTCTTTATCTTTGTGGTAGCGGTTCTTACAACCGTACGCTGAACACGTCTGAACCATGGCTCCTGCCCGGAACAGCGCTCACTACAACCCGGATTCCCACTCAACGAGAGTCCGCTGGTGTGTGATGCTGGTTCTCCCTTCACGGAGGCTTCACTGCCACTAACAATGATGGCGGCGGACAGTTCGTCACGTGACCTACGTTCTCGTTGTCTGATTGGCAGAGCTCTCTCTCCATGACTTTACCAGAAACCTCTCGTTGTGACCAGCAGGGGAAGTCGTGAGTTTTTGTTTTTGTTGCTTGTTATTCTAAAACAACAATGTCAGAGGCGTTTTTATATTTTTTAGAAACGGTTTTTATCTTAAAATGGTGAAGTTATAAAATCACCCCCTTTATTATGAAGCAGATTTTTCGAATACCAAGTTCGAAAAAAAAAAAAAAAAAAAAAAAAATATATATATATATATATATGTGTGTGTGTATATATGTATATATATGTGTGTGTGTATATATATATGTATATGTGTGTGTATGTATATATATATATATGTGTATATGGGTATATATATATATATATGTGTATATGTGTGTGTGTATGACACATATATATATATATATATGTGTGTGTGTGTGTGTATATATGTGTGTATATATATGTGTGTGTATATAAAAAAATACAGTAGTTTTCTTTCAGTTTTCCCTTTTCACACAAAATCTGATTATAACCTGTGAAATATTTGTTTATACATGTTTGTTTTATGTTTATAAACTGTGCTGCTTTTTGAGCTAGGTACCATTAGCGGAGGCAACAATTTTATTTATTTTGCTTAATTGCAAATCAAAAATGTACACGAAATATGTTTAAATTCAACTTGGGATAAAATTATTAATTATTTAAAAAATGCTAAATAAATTGGACTGCAGTTGCTAAATGCCAATAAGAATAAACCTAATTGTACATGCTATCGTCTTGAGGCCTTAACTTAAACTCTTTTAAAGCTAGCGCAGACTGATTCATCGGAAACGTAGTGATATGCTTACAAAGCAAAGAAGACGTGACCATTTCCACCACATAACCTGTCAAAACAAGGACGTTTATTAATAAAACAGGTGTTTAACAGAGCAGATCTGAAGAGCGTTACACAGCAACAGAGTCATCGCAGAGTTAAATGAGAAGCAGAAAGACCACAGGCTCCTGAAAATTGTGTCTCACCGTCTCGCTGCAGCTGGCAGCTTATCTGTGGTCTTATTTTTTATTTACATGTTTGGTACGAAGGCCCTTAAACGCACCATCACCGTGGGGGGGGGGGGGGTTATTTCTTAAAAAGAAGAAATAACGGGAAGTCGAATTTAAGATTAGGGACATTATTTGTCCTATTTGTGCTCAGGCATGTGAATGCATCACGGTAACAAACTTTAGAAATAAATAGAACCAGTACAAACACACTGATGTTTGACCAAATTAAATCTAATTTCATTAAGTACATAAAAAGAAAAACCCAGAATGTCTGATTTTGGCAGGTTTGATGGTAATTTCTTGGATGATGTTGCCAATAAAGCGTCTGTGTCTGAAAATTCAGTTCAGTCTGAATCCTCAGTCTTTTTAAAAATACATCTGCTTAGCAGGAACCACTTGTGATTAAATCTTTGACGATAGAAAGAAAAGTGCAACAAAGACTCGGAACACTTTCAGCTGGGTATATTCAACATCTCTAAATACTGGGGTTACCCACAAGCCTCGGCGGCTGCCGTCCATCATCCGCCCCTGTGAAATCTGAGTTTTTTTTTCATGTTCTCGAAGTTTTCAGGAACAAACAGGAGCCTGAAGGAGAAGGATCTGTATTTCTTTACAGTCGTACTGTAGGTTTTTCCATCACTGACGCTTAAAAACGTCTTCAACTTCGAGAGGAGTTGGTCAAACCCCCTCCTCCTGACACCACGTACTGACTTTTGGTTTGCTGCTGCTGATCTAAATGGATGTAGTGTTATGTTATCACTGCATAGTATGTTTAAACACTTCTCTATAAACATCTTGGTCCTGTTTAGGTCTGGTATTTAAGGGATTGTCCTGTGCCGAGAACCAACTTGAGACACTGAAACCCCCCCAAAAAATCTATGTCAGTCTAGTCACTCACTCTCTCCCACACCACACACCATAGAGAAAAGCAGCACTTTTTACATCACAGCACACAGGAGTTGTTGATCCACTGCTGCCTCCATCACTTTAAATGTGTTATTCTTTGACTTCTGTGTCTGAAATACTTCCTTCAGATTTACCTCAGTGACACGAATGTACTAAACGAGGCAGCAGTAGATCTGCAGCTCCAGTGTCACTGTGAGCTTAAAACGATGATTTTCTGAATGGATTTTGGTGCAGGAGAGTGAGTGGTTTACAAAGTGACAGACTGTTGAAAAAAGCAGTGAACATATTCTGTAGATGTCAGAGACTAAGTTGGACGTAGTCTCAAGAGCAAGCATCTGTATCTCCAGCTGTATTTAAGTGCAGGGGGCACTCTCAGCACAACCCTTCTATCCTTTTAATACCTGGGCTGAATAATGTCTGCAGATTTTGGATCAGTAGCAGCAGTGATGTTTGTTTTCATCGTCTTTCTAAAGCTCGGTCACTTTGCTCACGACACTGATCGCTGAAGACGTTCAAATCTTCTGTCAAAACTCTGTCTTTTGTCTGTTGCCATAGAAACAAGATATGACTGTGAAATCCTTGTATCAGAGATTGATTTTTGTTTCCACTTTGAGTTTTTTTTAAGGAGGAAAAACAGGAACGATTGCAAGTCGTTTTTTCCAGATTAGTCAAGTTTAGGGATTCCTCCTCTGTTCTCCATGACTGTGTGGAGCTACTTCTCTTTGTCTTCCTCCTCTTCTTTGTCTTCCTCCTCCTCTCTGTCCTCCTCCTCCTCTTTGTCATCCTCGTCCTCCTCCTCCTTTCTTTTTCCGTCCTCACTTCCTTTCACCTCTTTCTTGCTGCTGCCGTTTTTTCCTCGGTCCGCATGCTCGTCACCATGAGCCTCGTCCTCTCCGTCTTTAGAATCTTCATCGCCACCGTCGGCCTGAGGAGACAAACAAAAAGAACGTTTACATGTGGAACAAAGATGTGGGCTTTCTTTTAATGTGTGGAGAAGCAATTTCTCCTTAATGAACAATACAGAATTTGAAGTTTACACTTCAACATTATGTACCATTACAACATTTTAAAACATATATGTATCACAAACAAATTTGTATTCCGTATACAAGTTTAAAGAATATCGGCACAAATGTGTTTATATGAACCTAATAAAGTAAGATTAAAGACAGAAGGCTCTGAAGTTAAGAAATCTAAAAAACTAATCCTTACAATAATCGCAATTATATCGTGAATCGATATTATTTTGATGACGATAATCGTTAGGATATTTGCATATAATCCAGATAAAGTGCGTGTGACGTGTGTCCAGAGCGTATAGGTCTATTACCTGCTTGACGCGGCTCCTCCTCCGGTTCGGGACCCGGGCCTTCATCCTCCGGGACAGCGCCAGCAGCTTGTTGTGCCTCTGCCTCTTCTTCGCCTTCTTCGCCTTCTCCGCCTCCTCTTTCCGCTTCTCCTCGGCGTGGTCCGAGTCCGACTCGTCCTGCCGCTGCAACCGGCTCCGCTTCCTGGGCTGCACCATCCTCTTGATCTGCTTCTTGTCCCCATCATCTTCATCATCATCATCGTCGTCCTCGGCGCTGGAGGACGAGGAGCTGTCGTTGCCTCCCAGGAACGAGCGCTTCCTGCGGGTCACGGAGCGGCTGTCGTCGCTGGACGTTGCCCCGGACTCCCGGGACTCCTGCTCGCTGTCCTCCTCCTGGGAGGTGTGGAACTCGGACTCGGACGCGTCGGAGGAGGAGGATGAGGATGAGGAGGAGAAGGAGCCTTCGTCACTGTCGTCCAGGATGGACGCAGGCAGACCGATCTCCCGCTTCTTCGACGCGTCCACTTTGGTTTTTCGCATGGACGCGAACATTTTCCGCTTGTACAAACTCTCCATGTCTGCACGCGGCGCCGCAGACCAGTGACATGAAACACGGTAAACAAGCTAACGACTGTGCGTCACAGCCACACGGCGACAGTCTGCGTCTAAAACAACACGCAGCGGCACACTTCTCCTCCGTGCGTCTTTACCAACGAGTATTTCCACCAACAAGTCACGTACGTTGATATTAACGCGAGATTATGCAGCTACTAATCAGACATTTCGCAGGTTTTCTTCTCCCTCCTGTTAGCTAGTCTGGTTTATTATGGCTCGCGCTTCTTCTTCTTCGACGGATGGAATTACAGCACACATTGTCACAGCGCCTATTCTGGTGGAGCTTAGACACTGCACTTCAAACAACCTGGTTCAAAACAAGGGTTATCAAACTCATTTTAGTTCTTGTATACTATACTAAAGGTACAAATATGTTACCAGAAAATGACTTCGGTAGAAGTTGAAGTCACTGTTTTAAAATATTATTTAAGTAAAAGTCTTAAAATTTATGACATTTACTGTCTATTAAAAGTCATTTTCAATTCAATTCCTGGCTCTGCTGTAAATGTGTCCTTGAGCATAGACACTTAACCCCATGTTGCAGCGTGTGAATGGGTGAAAACTGTAGTGTAAAGCAGTTCATCAAGACTAGAAAGACTCTATATAAATACAGACCATAATGCCTTATGATTTTATTTGCTTGTAATTAATTACAAAGATAGTAAGAAGAAATGAAGTGGAGTAAAAGTAAAAGTAGCTAGAAATATAAAAAAAGTAAAGTACAGAATGTTGTACTTAAGTACAGTAACAAAGTATTTGTACTTCATTATATTATGTCCTGACACAGTAAGCTGAGACACCTGTGGCGTTACTGTTTCTGTTAGAAGGAAGAAGGGGCAGATGTTGAGGGAGGAAGAGGAGGCAGGTTGATTAGGTTGCACTATCTTCACCAGTAGGTGGCGTCAAGGTAAAGAGGTGAACTCCAGCTGCAACATGGCAGACAATGAGGGAGCTGCAGAAGGTCAGGGCAGCTTCATGACACTGTCCAGGAACTTCTGGTCCTTTTTGTGTAATTTAACATACCTCTTAAAAATAATAATAATAGTATTATACCCTATGTTTTTGTTACATGTCAGTCACATGTAAACTGAATGGCAGCTTGGTTGGTTTGAAACAAAAAAGTGATATGTAAATAAAGCTTTATTGTTGAATGCTTTTGATAACGTGAATTATTCATAATAAATTTGGTATTTTTCACTGTTTTTCACTATTTGTCAATAATCATCATTGTGCACATGGACATGAATATCTACATGTATAATGTTAATGTTAACATTAAATATGTATACATATCTAATATATCTACAGTATGTTATATCATGTAACATATGTAATAATTATCTTAAAATAATGAATTTATTACATTAAAGAATGTAAAGAAAATAATGAATTCATATTTATAAAGAATTGATATGTAATTTGTGTGCATAAAATAAAAAGATGGCCTCTTTTGGTCTCTTTATTATGACCACACTTTCATGATTCATTTATTTTAGTAGTGTTAGACTGAAATAGATTAAAATAAGTTCTTCAAACAATGTAAATGTATAGTGAAGATGAAACTACAAAAACTTGCTGCAGCAGCAGAAGTCTCTCTCTCTCTCTCTCTCCCCCACACATACACACTTCAGCAGCGCGCTGCCGCGTCGCGTCGCCTCGCGCCGCTTCGCGCGGGACACCGCCCCGCGGCGCGTGCAACAGGGTGGAGTCTGAGCAGCCGCACTGCTGCCGCCGCCGCTTGCAGCAGCTCCGAGCGGACACAGTCACAGGGAGGAACCGAGGGAGCCCGAAGAAGAACCCGAGCACCAGGCGCTTCTCACCGGGACACAGACAGAGAGGAGAGCGCCGCCATCTGTCCACATCTGCGGGCGGGAAGAACCGAGCAGCGAGCGCGACAGACGAGGTGGTGAGAAAGCTCCAGAGTTTGTTTGAGGAGTTTGAAAAGTTTCCACCATTGTAGAGAGAACAGTCTGTGACGTCAGCACTGAGTCGATGTGGAGGCAGGAAAAGTTGGTGAAAAGTCGAGTGTGTGTGTCTGTGAGTGTATGTGTGTGTGTTACACAGTGAGGGTGTGTGTGTGTGTGTATCTCTGCTCCATCAACAGACATGTTCATCTTCGGGCGTTTGTATGTGTGTCTGTGTGAGCGTGTTGTGTAATCAGTTCCGTATTTAAAGCAGTGACACCTCGGCTCTAACTGCGGAGGGTTATCGTACTCAGGGTGTGTTGTGCAGCGGCACAGAGAGAAAAACTTCGCCCCGGGCCGTGAATTCTTCCACCGCTGTGACGTGTTGTGACGTGACGCTCCTAGCGACACGTTTGTAGGCTAACAGGAAGTTAGCTTCTGTGTGTATGTGAGGGAGTTAAAACAAGTAGCGTCAGGTGTGCGTGTCTGTGATTTATTTAAAGGGGTAGTTCACGTTATTTGAAGTTTTGGAGTGTGGTTGTATGAGGTTCTTGAACATAGTCAGTCCTGACTGTGCTGTGAGTGAGCGCCCCCTGTGTCGAGAACCAGACTGACACACAGAGGCTAGCTCTCAGTGAACATAGTCATTCTCCCACGCCAAATTCCATAGAGAAATTCAGCGTTTTTAGCTCACAGAAACACAGGAGAGGCTGGTCTACTGTTGCCCCACTGCTGCCCCATTTGATCAGTTTGTGTTACTGGGTTTGAACCGAATGAAGGATTTCATACACCAGATTCACAAATTAACACATTTGTTACCGATGGAGACAGCAGTGGATCTACATCTCCTGTGGACGGTGATTTAGAAAAATCAATGATTTCTCTATGGGGTTTGGTGCAGGAGAGTAAGCTCTTTACAAAACAAAACAAACTTCAGTTTACAGTGAAGAAAAGGTTATCTAACAGCGAGATAAAGCTGTGAGAATGTTCTTAAAGTGTCAGATTAAGCTGATATTGCTTTTATTAGAATAGTGTTTTGTTAAGTGGTCACTACTTCATGCCTCCTGGTGGTGGCGCTTATCTCAGTTAGTTGAATAGTAAAGTGAATGGAAGGGGAGCTGTTGTGGACAGTGATATGTATTCATGTACAGCAACCAATAACAGCAGGGTTGACAGTCACTCAGGTCAACGTGGTCGTCGTGACAACAGGCTGCACAGTGCTCTTGATGACTTCTCACCGTCACGTTCACCTGTAGATTTAACTGAAGCAGACAGATTTCAGAAAATGCATTTAACCTGCAAAACTCGGACATTTGCACCTGGGAATTATCTGTTTTTTACTTCAATATTAATCTGCAAACTTTATATTCAGGAACATGGACTTTTAGCTTCAGGGTTTAACTTTGGTGTTAAACCCCAGAACATAGATTTTTAACTTCAAGGTTAAACCCGCTCACATAGATGTTTTAACCCAGAGCATCTATTCTCAACTTCAGGATTATTCTGAGAACATGGAATTTAAATTTTAACTTCAGGATTGAGTCTGGAACATCAGGATTAAACCCTGGATTTTTACTTACTCAGCATGTGAGGCAACACCGTCTTAAGCAGCTCTATAAAAAGCTCAAATAAACTTTACTATCAACTCTTCAGGAGCTGAAGTTACATGAGTGAACATGCTGAAAACAGACCTGTGTTGCTTCCATTTCCACTCACATTTTCTTCTTCTTCACTCTTGCTCTTTGGAAATCACTGTCACTCTGAAAGTACGACTAGACGATCAAACCTGCTAACTTGAATGTAAGTGGGTCTTGAATTGGATCAAATTGGCCTTGAAAAGGTCATTGTAGTGGGTCAAAATACTGATTTGGTGATATATCTTCGTCCTTCCCCGTGAGATACGATAATTGATACACCAGGGCAAATTTCGCAGTGGACTGAATCTTCGGTGGAAGTTACCTGGCTGAAGAATTATGGAGTTTACAGCGGGATAATGGTGGAGAAAGCTACGCTAAGAGCACGTTCAATACATAGACTTTATGCACTTTGTTCTCATTGAATATCACAGAATCGTTGTATCGTGATATTGTTGGTATCACGTATGGTATGGTATCGTCAGGTACCCTGTGATTCTAACCCCTAATTGTTATTGAATTATCACTCATGGCAGATCTGATGACTCAGTCTCTCTGGGAGTCTCCTGTAATTTGTCAAAAATATCATTTTAGATTAAATATTGTCTGGACCTATACATGTCTTATTCTACAGACTGAACATCTTTGTTTCTCACAGATCTGCACTAATATCACACAGTAATCCTGTGTAATCCAGAATAAAAATGACCATTCCCTCTAATATCGCGAATCGCTATTGGAATTCCTGTCAAAAATGATCGCAATTTGATATTTATTCAAAATCGTTCAGCCCTAGTGTGAACGTAGTTTGGCGTGAATGTTGTTTGGACCGCCTATAGAGGACAGTTTATGTCCTCATTTGACATCACACGGTATAAATCATGTCTCTGATGACATTGTTTATGGCCGTACATAAAATATTGCATGGTTCTTCATGTGTCAGTGTCTCACTCCCTCTCACACCCCTTAAGGAAACCAGCCTCTCTCTGTCTGTGCTGCAACTCTCTCACTCTCTGACTGTAGTGTTTTCACTCGACCATATTTGGTCAAGGCAACATGTGCTAACCCCCCCCCCCCCCCCCCACCAGAAACAGTTTGTTTTAGCCCAGAGCCAATTCTCAGGCTCGTGTCAGACTCAGAGCCTGGAGCTCAGTCAGATCAGTGAGGATGTGCAGCTGTGTTTGAACATCACACTCCGCTAGATGAGAGCAGATGCTTGTCCGCGTTTGACCTGTCGCCACCACCGACACTGAGGTGATGTTGACAAACATTTAATTAATTTCCCCTCTGCAGACAGATCATCATGGGTCGTGTAAAAGCTGTGATGATGCAGAACCTCACAGACCAGTCCACACACTGACCTCAGAGGGTTTATTTTAACTCCGCACCTCAGAGTTATTTTCATCACTGAGGAATAATGTTGATTATTCTCTGGTATTAGAGAAGCTGGGGCTTCTTTTATTTTTGAAAACTAACAGTGGAGTTGGTGTTTTGTTGTGGACGAAAAAGGGAAGTTATTTGTCACTTTGTGAACTCCACACTCTGCTACACCACAGCCCATAGAGAAAACCAGCGATTTTACACCACAGCCCACAGGAGTTGTTGATCCACTGCTGCCTCCTTCACTCACTTCAAAAGTGTTAATTTGTGACTTGTGTGTTTGAAATATTTCAGTCAGATTCACCTCAGTGACATGAACCTACCAAATGAGGCAGCAGTATACCAGCAGCTCCTGTGTCACTGTGAGCTAAAATCAATGATTTTCCTCATGGACTTTGGTGCAGGAGAGTGAGCAGTTGACAAACTTCAGTTTAAAATGTTAGAAAACGCTGTCTAACAGCGAGATAAAGCAGTGAACATATTATGAAGATGTCAAAGACTTATGCTGACATATATTTTAATAGGTGAAATATTTGTTGAGTGTAGTCAGTGCTTTGTGTCAAAACCTCCTACAACCAAATTTTAAAGTGTTTAAATTGAAGGTCCAGTGAGTGCAATTTGAATAAAACTGGCAGAAACTGAAGATTAAGTAATCATATTTAATTTCCTACAAGTGTGCAATTATTTGATTGTATGGAGTGCTGTTTTTCATAACCCCAAAATTAGCCTTTTATATTTATATTGGGAGCCTGGTCAGCGTTATGGAGGCCGTCATCTTGCGCCGCAGTGTTTTTACAGTAGCCCACAAAGGACAAGCTCAGCATCTTTTGAGTTTTGATGCTAACTGAAGGCTACGTATGTTCTCCAGAGTGAGGTGAAGGAGATCCGGCTGAAGCATGCAACTCAATTTCTACACACTGTACTTTTAAGTGAATGGAAATTAAAGCAGGAAATGGTATGCATAAATGTATGTTTATATTGTACATTTCGAAGCAGCCAGTCTTGTTTTCCATTGGTCAACTTCCTGTGGGTTGAAAACAGTTTAAAATTGGAGATGAGATTTTATCTTCCCTCTGCCAAGAATCTCTCCGTCCTCACATTCCTCTACTCCACTGGGATTGGCTGCTGCATTTAGTTCATGCGTTCGCTGCCACACTGACATGAGGCCGAAATAAAGCCTCCCTCTCACTCTCTCTGTCTGTCTCCTTTCTCCTCTGCCTGTCTCTCCGTCTCTGTCTCCGTCCCTTTTGCTGCCGCTGGTATTCCAGAGGAATGCACAGTTGAATTCCTCTGCGGGGCTGGAGGCTGCAGCGCCGCGGCCCGAGGCTCATGTTGCTCTGCTAAATACGTACCGCCACCGCCGCCGCTGCTGCTCGTTTTAAAGGATGGAGCCAGAGGCCAGACGCATTAAACACTGCAGTCGAATCCCAACGCACAAAAGTGAATCATCACGCTGATGCATGTGGACGTACACAAACCTACAGGGTTTCCCCTCACGGAGGAAAAATGTCAACACTCAGACACATTGAAAACTTGGACCTTGATTTAAAGCTCCAGTGTATAACTTCTGTTGCCAAAACACGGCTAGTGTCACTGCCACCGCAGACTTACCACAAACCTCAGATGAGTCACAGTTCAAATACGAAAACATGTACCTAATCCCCAGTTCCGCCCACTGCTCCTGGATGGGTTAAATGCTGGTAATTGATTACTGATCGGTGTATTGTTGCAGCTCTCGTGACACTGAGAATGTAGAAAGAAGATGGTGGACACTGTGAAATGACGCTTTTCCACTATACAGTTCGACTCTACCCGATTTAGTTGGTTTTTCATCACTATAGTAAATCCTCAATGTGGGCGGAGTCATCATAGCATGGCTGCATGAAACTGCCGTGATGTTGTTTTTATACGCGACACAAACTAGTGACTTGTAAAGCAGTTGTTTTCGGTGTGACTGAGTCATTAGAATCAGTCACTGAACTGACATACCACTGAACGGGTCATGATTCGGCTCACGATCTGCCGTCGCTAAATAAACCAGACTCCTCTGTTACATATTGAGATTTTACAAAAAATTTGATTATGGAGATGTTTTCAGGATTTTTAAGTCTTTTTAACTCATGTACAGTGGCACATTGTTCATTTGGATTCATGTGTTCAGACGTCATGCTCATGACTCTTCCAGTGACGACACTCTTTGACCAATCAGAGGCCGGCAGTCTGATGACGTCACATTTTAGTATCGGCTGAGCTCGCTTTGGTACCAGGAACCTCATTTCTGAGGAACTGGTTAAGTTAAGGGCTAAGATTTGAATTGTGGTAATGGTTAAGGTCGGGCTTAAGCATTAACTAGCCGTAGCTGTGGTTGAAGATCAGTCAGGGATAATGCTTTGTTTCGTCTGTTCACATGAATGGAAGTGAATGCAGTGACCTGAGAAGACGAGCTTGGTGCAGACTCGTGAAGACCACATGTGGGGCTGTTTTGGTTTAGAACGAACCCTGTCTTAGCGGAGATCACACATTTTCACACTGACTGTGATGACTCAGCAGTTTAAAAGGTGCATAACACATTTTCCATCCCCCTCAAGCACAGAAACTGTAATGCTTCTGCATTTCTTTAAGAAGACTCTTTTTTTCAAAATGTCAGGTGTTTTTATGTGTAAATTAAGAAACATACACATTTAAACAGGCTAATTAAACTCCTCCTAGTAGGGGTTGACCCATTACTGGCCTGGCCAATTATTGGGGGCCGATATTAGGCAATATTCAGTCAGTTATCGGCTTCGTTAAGTTGTAATAATCGGTATTGATGGCGGTCCTGAAAAACCGCTATTGATCGAACTTCAGTGTCTGATCATATGTGTATGATCAGACACTGCGACACAGCGCTCCATCCGGTAACAGGATGGTTTTAAATAAGCAGACGTGCAGCAGTTAACATGTTGTTGTGGTCGCGTTTGTGTTGCTCATGTCACAGCTGGGGAAACACCGCTGAACATGTATCTATTTCTGGTGTCAGACATGTTACATTGCTACAGATGTTACATCTGCACTCGTTTAATCTTCAGTCCACATGGTGACGTGTCCTTGTGGGGGGGGGAAACACTGACCCCTGAATTCCCCCCGCTGTTGCAACAGTGTGTGGAAGTGATGTGAAACACAGTAGAAATGATTATGAGTGTGTGACTGTAGTCAGCGACATCACAAAAGTCCTTTTAATGAATTTAAACGGTCTGTGAGGGGTCAGTCGGCGGAAATGCCTCCAGCATCAGCAGGTCAGCGGTTTCACTCCCAGGAGGCGGGGTCATTAGCCACTTACTGCTTCCTGTTTCTCCTTCACTGCATCTGTACTATAAAGCAGCTTCTTAGAGACGTCCGACCAGTGATTAGTTTATTTGTCAGCAACACTCTCTGTCCCTGGTGGTTAGGCTTTACTACTGTACAATTATCAAAAACTACATCAGTGCATATGACCATGTGCATATGTGTCAGCCAGTTTTTCACCTTTCCATTAAACATTTTCACGTCAGTTAGTGTTTTCATTTTGCCGGTAAGGCGCAACAAAAATCAATCCCTTTTAAGTGGAAAAAGACGACTGACTAAAGGTAGTTTTCAGCTGCCAACTTGTTTTTTTTTAGAATTAGAGAGAACATTCTCTAGTGGTGTGTGTGGTAGTGGACGCCGTGGTCAAGAAAATAACGGTAAATTAAGTTAATACGAGGCCAGGGGCTGTAGGGGGGCGGGGCTACAGCAGGCTGGTTAAGGCCATGAACACACAGGAAGTTTGAGTGCTGCTGGTGATGAAGACAGTGAGGCCGACTGGTTTCACAGAACTGCTCTTCAGGCGTGTGGTCTGTGACCACAGCTTCTGTTTGTGTTTTAACCAGAATGTCAGCAGTTCGATTCCCAGCGTGTGTTTGGAACCTCCTCCCACCTCTTAACGGGTGGATGTGCTCTCCGTTCAGGCAAGGTGATAAACCTCAGGTTGATAGGAGGGAGCGTTCGGTTGTTGCTCAGTTTTTTTGACCGTGTATTATGATGTTGTTATGTAATATTGAGAAGCTCCGTCATCCAGGAGGGGCTCAGAGTAGAGCCACTACTTCCTGAATTGAGAAGAGCCAGATGAGTTGGCTCCTGGACACCACCCTGGTGAGGTGTTCCGGGCACGTCCCACTGGGAGGAGGCCCTGAGGAAGACCCGGGACTTGCTGGAGAGACACGGTCTCTCGGCTGGCCTGGGAACGCCTCGGGATTATATTAACTTGGCTTTAACAGCGTCCTTGCCAGACGTCTTTTTTTGGGTGTTTTTTTTAATCAGATTTGACTGATGATTCCATATATGGAGCATTAAAAGTCAAGTTATTGTCACATTATATTCTGGTTTGTTGGTCAAAATATCAATTTGGTGACATATCCATCCTAATTAACAAATTAAGGCGCTCTAAAGTAAACAGTCCCTGCTAGTTTCACTCACTGGGCATCACTACTTCATGTCTCAATGTCTTCAATGCTCAAATGAATGAGGGAAACTTGGGCGGAAGTTTACAGCAGAATAATAATGTATAAAGTAAGCTACGTTAAGAGATGCTCCATCCCTGTTCTACACACAAACTTTATGACTTTATGTTGTGGATAAATAAAGAAATTGGGTAGCAAAATATGTATCACGTGACCCATGTATCACGTATGGTATCGCGAGACTCCCTGTGATTCCCTCCGCTATTTGTTGGTGTCATTCAAATGGCTGTTGAGTGGAGACCGTTTCCTAGAAAGACCTTGGTGGGATCTCATGGTTGTGACAGGATGAACCGTTGTTAATCCCATGATTGTGTGATGATGATGATGATCCCTCAGCAACAGTAGCGTGTTGTTCTGCTACAGCGAGATAAGCCCGGTGACCCTGTGGTCAGATATGGACACTGTGATGGACAGTATCTGACAGCTGCATGTTCTGCACTCAGTGTTGACTGACGGTTGACTCCCGAGTCCGGACAGGAAGTGATGGCACACGTCAGCTGACAGAGGACGGATACTGCTCTTTAGCAAGTTTTGATAAAAGAAAATACAGGAATTAGTGTTTTTTCCTGATGACTCTGCACACATGGACTGAGCAGGAAGCAGGGAGATGGTGTGTGTGTGTGTGTAATCTTGTATTAGTTACCACTTTAGGACCTTTTCTGGCAAAAAACCCTCAAAAACACTGTCCTGGTCAGGACCAGTCCTGGTCCTAATGAGGAAGAACTACATTTCTGAGGAACTAGTTAAGTTTAGGGTTAAGATTTGAATTGTGGTTCGGTTGTTAATTGGTTATGGTTAAGTTTAGGGATGACACTATGTTTACACTGTCCAAAGTAATGAAAATCAGTGCAGTAAGAAGACCAGCTGTCCAAATCTATGCGTCTCTATGTTGGTCAACGTTAACTAAAATATGGTTCCAGAACACATTGTCCAAATGTATCTGATGTGATGTCATTATGAGGACATTTTCCAGGTTGCTCAGCATCGTGCAGTACTATAGACATTAGATCTGACATAGGCTAAAATATACACCATTATTTGGTGGATATTATGTTGTTATGACATCACCATGACATCCCAAAAGGAAGTCATGCGATACCCAATGAATCCAATAAGATCAGAGACATTGATCGGTTTGAAAAAAGCTTTGAAACTGTGATTGGAAAAAGTGACAAATTACTGACATAATGAAAATAATAATAATTCTTTATTTCAGTTGTGGTCATAGTAGAAATGTGTACATTATTAAACAGTCAGCAGTGTGTTTGCGTGTGTGTGTGTGTGTGTGTGTGTGTGTGTGCATACGTCTGTAGTTGTCTCTGAGGACAGATTTTGATTTAATTCTATCTTTGTGAGGACATTTTGTGTGGTCTTTACGATTTTAAAGGGCTTTTTGAGGAATAACACTTGGTTTTAGGGACAGTATTAAGATTATAATTTAGTTTAGGTGAGGATCAGGTCAAGATTTAGGCTTAGGCATTTAGTTATGATGGTTAAGGTTAGGGTAAGGTGTTCGGGAATTCATTTTTCTCGACGAGTGAGTCCTCACTAAGAATACTGTATAAGTGTGTGTGTGTATGGCCTCTGATGCCTCGCTTCCTGTCACGCTGCTTGTGATTGGCTGCTGTGAACTCTTCCTCATTTCTCACTAACTACAGTTGTTTCTGTTGTGACTCTGTGAAACTTCCTCTGCGTCCTCACACACACGCTTATCTGTCGCTCATCAAACTGGAGACGGATGAGTACTCAAACACACGCACACACAGACACGCACGCACACACACACACACACACAAACAAACACACACACACATCCCTGGATTGGCAGCAGAGTGCTGAGGCCGGACGCAGCCCTCCACTGTTGGGAGGATACAAATGGCTCAAATGTCCTTTTATGGCATGTGAGTGCTTTTTAAAACAGGAAGTGACATCAGAGCATCTGAGCGGGATCTTACAAGAACACAGTCATTCCAGAGTAGAGGAAGACCCCCCCTCCCCAAACACACACACACTTACACCTCCACCTCCCCCAAACTGCAGCAGCTCAGCAGTGTAAGAGTGAGTCAGTGCAAACATGTTGCTGCAGAGTGGAGTCGACGGGAGTGTAAAAAAAACCAGACTCAGCCTGTAAAATATGTGACTGAACTTGGACTTTTGTGAGCACAAAAGTGAGTGTGTTCCTCTGCGAAAACACTGTTTATGTTCAATTATATCCGCTGCCAGTGAAACATTTGCATTTATTCTGTGCCAAGTATTTGTTCCAGCTCTGTGGTGGGAGGAGCCAAAGCTCTATGTTCTTCTGACAGCTAGATCGAGAGTGTTTAATTCGATCAAAAACACATTATTGTGGTAGTCCAAAATGCATAAAGACCTGTTAGTCGGACTTAACTAAATTTAAAATTTCTGAAAGTTGGACAAACACACGCAGATAATGAGAAGGAATCTGTCAGCATCTCGTGTCAGCATTTTAGGGAGCAGCACCACATACAGGCCTGGCGTACATACGTATATACAGTACATACAGTGTTTAAAGTTATTTTGGGGTATATGGAGACATTTCTTGCCTGGTTATAACTTGGCGTTTTGTTTGTCTCCAGCCAGGGAAGAAGAAAAAACCCGGAGCTGATCATCTGACTGGGCCGGGGTGCTGTCACTCAAACATCGTTTACATCAGGTATTAAAAATGCTCCGCTCTCATCAGAATTACTATTTTTACGTAGTTCTATAAAAGGGGGTTTGGTAAATATTCTTTTTGTGTCTGCTCTGACAAAAGTTCCATACGTACCATTTTAGCTCTGGTTTAACTTCAGGTCAGGGACTTTTACACGACGAACTACACTGCCCTGTGTGGTACCCACAATTTTGTGTTCTGTTTTATTTATGTTTTTATTTCTGTTGACGAAAAGTCACGTATGCAGTCCTGATGGCCGGCTTATGTCACTTGATCTGGTTGAATTTTAATGATGGTTGTAACAGGTAGTTGAATGTTGTCATTTTCTTAGCCTAAACATATGTGAGAACGAACCTCCCTTTTGTCTTTACTTTGTTACCCAGGATGCAACAGGTGTATCCTGATGTCGGACACCTCCACACCAGCATTCTTAATGAGGACACTCACAACTAAATGCCTAACTGTTAACCCAGAGGTTTCAAACTATCAATTTCATGAGGCCCGACACTTAATAGTCGCCAAAGTGTCCTCACAAAGATAGGTTTAAATTCAAATCTCAGCCCTCAACTTAACCAGTTCCTCAGAAGTGAGGATCTCAAAAGGTGACAAATACACACACACACACATATAAAAAGCTTTACAGCACAGCAACATCCTCCTGGGAGTGACGACGGAGCCAGAAACAGAAAGAGGAACTGATAGTGACACAGTGTCAGCAGGATGTGTGTCTGTGTGTGGTATGTGCCAGAGTGTGTGTGTGTGTGTGTGTGGGTCAGTGTGGGTCAGTGTGGGTGTCAGGGTGTCTGTGTTGTGACATCCAATCCCAGTGAGGTGTGATGCCAGCGCATGCCGTGCTGCTTTTCCCTCACCGCGCTGCCGCCAACAACAACGTCCTCTCTGAACGGCTCCTGGTCACAGGTCAATCACCAGCTGTGACTCACTTTTACTTTTCTTACCTTCTTTGCTTCAACTTCAAGGTTGTGGGTTCAGTGCCTGGCTCTGCTGTATGTCTGCATGTCAATGTGTCCTTGGGCATGACATTTATACTTCTAAGCTGTCGCTCCAAAGCTCAGTAGCCAATCAGCAGGCATCGCCCTTAGGCCCCGCCCATCGTCAGAATCACAAACAAATACCCAAGGAGCGTAAAGAACAAGTTTGGAAAGAAAGCAAAAGAGAAGTTATATAGAAAAAGCGCTGCACATGGATGCTCTGTATGAAAGTGTGAGTGAATGGGTGTGAATTTGAGAATGTGTGAATAGCAAAAATGTAGTGTAAAGCAGCTCTGCGTGGTCATCGAGACTAGAAAGGGCTATATAAATACAGACCATTTACCATTTTATGTGTTGTTTTAAACCACTAGATACTGCCATCTTAAATTGTAATTTACTGCAACTGCATTTCACACCGGTTTGGTTTCTTTGTGGCCTTCCTCATTTTGAGAACACACACACACACCCACACAGTTTGGCAGAACCTGGAACTTCTCTGATTTTTCTCTGAACATCTCTCTTCCTCGTAAACGTCGCCAAGCTTTTAACCCAAGCTGAGTTGGAATTAGTTGGAGACAGATCAGCTGATCTTTAAGCACAGTTTAAAGCTAAAAGGAGAAGAGGGAGGATGTTTTTAGATTCACCAAAAATTGTTCTCTCTAAAAGGAAGTTACTGGAATCAGCTCTTATCTTGTCTAAGCTTAGCTTATGTTGCATTCCGGTTAACGTCCCAGTTAGCTCCATGAAAGGAGTTATTCCAAGTTGTCTTGCTAGCTAGTGTGAAAGCAGATTTTTGTTTTTTTTTATGTCGTACTGTCCAATTTTGTGATTTTGTGCTGGGGATCATGTTACAACAAATGTTTTGGATGAAATGCCACGTAAAGAGTAGGGATGGGGCGATACCACTTTTTGGTGTCCCATACCATTATCAAAAACTCAAGTTGTCTACAGATACCGGTATTTATCCGATAGCGTCACTTTAGACCATTTATGAACTATGAAGCACATTTGTGCTGAGTCATTTCAAAGACATCATTCTCCAACTGTGTGACGCATAGTGAAGCATGCCATGTATAGGATTTTATTGGATTCTACATTTTTATCTGTCCGATATCCGATCCAGTGATTTTGGCCAAATGGACAAGATTAGCTCCTTAGTTAGCAAACCTAGCTATAATGCTAACATTAACCATGATTAGGCAACTGGTTAAGTTCTTTGTAAACACACTCCCATGTGACTTCACTTACGACTTCCATGGCAATGCTGAAACGCATTATTAGCTTAGCTAAGCTTAGCTTTTAGCTTTTGACCAGTTGTTCTCCAATGTTTTATACCAAGTACCACCTGTGAAATTATTAGGCTCTTGAAGTAACACCATGATTATCAACGTTAAAATACAGTGGTGTAAATAGGTCAAGCTAAGTCAGCTATTGACACTGGTATAGCAAAATTAGCTTAAGATGGAGCAAAAGCTTGCATACCACTGGTGATGCAGGTACCACACTTTGAGAAACATGCGTTTTATGAAGTACAGTTGACTTGACTCCGTGTGCTCGCTGTGCCCCCTGCAGGTGTGAGCTGAGTGGAGGTGAAGAGCAGCAATCATGGTGGCCCTGTCACTGAAGATCGGCGTGGGGAATGTGGTGAAGACCATGCAGTTCGAACCCTCCACCATGGTGTACGACGCCTGCCGCATCATCAGGGAGAGAGTTCCTGAGGCTCAGCTCGGCCAGCGTGAGTTCGCCCACCTGTCTGAACACACACTAACCTGATCTGTTAAAGTCATAGTTCAGGATTTTTGCAGTCTGGTTATATGAGATAACCTTTGGAAGGCTTATCTCATATAATGGTTTTCTTTGTGCAGCAGCCATTTTGACAACTGTCAACCCAATGGTAAACTATTGTGACCCAAATTTACAGCCTTATCTGTAACAGCTAATATTTGTTTTAATTGGTAAACAAACATATACACATACATCTGAGCTAAAAAGTTGGAAAAAATTGGCAACATTTGTTTTGGGGATCCAAATAAATAACCCATGACTCATCTGTGGGTCCCAACCCAGTCTTTGGGAATCACTGATGTAAATAAAGACATAAATGAGGGTTACTTTTTCCAATTTTTGCTTCTAATCACTAATGTGATCGATAACACCTGTCCTTTAACCTCTAAAACATGTCAAAATGGCTGTTTACGCTCATACAAATGTGTCATTTTCTTTTTTTAGATTGAATAACACAAACTTGACTAAAGGGGGCAATAGACCAACAACTCCTGTGACCGTTCAAGCTTAAATTGTCGATTTTCTCAATGGACTTTGGTGTGGGAGAGTGAGCAGCTTTAAACGTGATAAAAACCTAAATTTCCCTGTTGTAAAAGACTGTTTTACAGTAAAATAAAGCAAGGAAAATATTCTTAAGACATCATATATTTAATTTTTGTGAGCCATTTATTCATTGTTGAAAACCCTACTTCAAAAAGTCCTTCACTGTCCCTTTTGTTATGACCAGATATGTAAAATGGACGTTGTGCATTCCTGTCACTGACCTCGTCCAAGGAAATTAAAATCAAGCCATTCAAGCTAATTAAAAGTAAGAAATGTCTCTCGTGATCCTGGTGATTTTGGATCTTTGCGGAGGATTTGTGACCTTGCCATTTCGGCGGAGCTGATTACAGACTCTGCAGCTAAAACAGCTGGAAACTGAATGTAAGAGCAGCTCCACAGAAGCATCAGCTGGCCAGTTGTGTCGCGTTACATAATCTGCGGTGGTTGCTTGTTTCAACCTGTTTGTCAATTCACATTCAGGAAGACAAAGAGTTGGGAGCTCGTGTCTCCTCCAGCAGAGACTAGTGGTCCCAGTCTGAAATAAGTTCACAGCAGATGTTTCTGCTGAAATGATCCACTGACCCCCATTAACATCAGATAATATGTCCTCAGTGAGCAGTTATCCACACACACACACACACACACACACATGCCCTGACACTCTGCTTCTGTTTCCTTTCTACAGCCAACGACTACGGGCTGTTTCTGTCCGATGAAGACCCAAAGAAAGGGATCTGGCTGGAGGCCGGAAAAGCTCTGGATTACTACATGTTGAGGAATGGGGTGAGTCATTGCAGCAGTGTGTCACTGTGGGCTCAGAATAGAGGGATGATGGAACGCGTCCTCCTCCAGGCTCTGGAGGGTGATGCCACGAAGGGTCACAGGCTACAAAAATCACAGACTCAAATATCTATGCATCCATCCTCTGCCGCTTCATCCTTCACATGAGGGTCACGGTGGTACCAATCTCAGCCGACATAGGGTGAAAGGTGGGGCGCAAACTGGACAGGTCGCCAGTCCATCACAGAGACACATAGAGACAAACAACCGTTCTCTCTCACACTCAAACCTCACTCAAACTTATTTAGAGTGTCCAATTTACCTCATTTTGGGACTGTGGAGGGAAACCGGAGAACCTGGAGAAAACCCACGCACACACGGGAAGAATACCAATCCAAATATCCTATATATAGCATGCTTCCCCATATGCAGACTGTAAAAATGTAGATGCAAATCAGCAAAAGCATTTTAGCTGAGTCATGTTTTGGGCCGTTTATTTCCTCTTTTTGGGAGAAGAATTTTATTTACACTGTCGGGATAATTGTGCAAGAGGTACAAACCTTCTAGCAGCTGAACGGGTTGTCTTCCACGGAACGGTGGGGGTTTGATTCCCAGCTTTTAGAGTTTACCTGCCAATGGGTCCATAGGCAACACGTTTAACCCCAAATTGCTCCCAGAAGCCTGTAAATAGGTTTGACAGATGGGTGATGGGGGGGGAAAGCTCTGCATTTAAATACAGACCGTTACTTACGCTGCAAAACCATGGTTTTCCTGTGGTACAGTGAGTCTGCTGGTCCCGTGTTCCTTTTTTAAACTGCATAAAGGTTAAAAAATATTGAATCTGACAAGTCATGGCTGGTCTCCTCCGTGTGTCAGGACACTCTGGAGTACAAGAAGAAGCAGAGGCCGCTGAAGATCCGCATGCTGGACGGCACAGTGAAGACCGTCATGGTGGACGACTCCAAGATCGTCAGCGACATGCTCATGACCATCTGCGCCAGGATAGGTCAGTGTGACGTCACCATCACCTCCACAGCCTTTGTGTGTCTGTGCCGTACGTGTACAGAGTTTATGTGTGTGTCATGTTTTTTTTTTTATGTTCTAGGCATCACAAACTACGACGAGTACTCGCTGGTGCGAGACATTGGCGAGGAGAAGAAGGAGGAGACCATGGGGACGCTGAAGAGAGACAAGACTCTGCTGAGGGACGACAAGAAGATGGAGAAGCTGAAGCAGAAGCTGCACACAGACGATGAGTGTATGAGTGATTTTCTTTTACCCTAATTGAACAGCTTTAGAGTCACTGTGATGGTTAAATGACATGCTGTCTCCACTGCCCCCTACTGTCTGCCACCCGGTTTCCTCAGAATCGGGAGGTTTCACGAGAGTTGCAAAGTTCCGCTTCAACCATAACCAATTAATGCCTAACTCCTCACTTTAACCAAACCACAATTCAAGCCCTAAACACAACCAGTTCCTCAGGAATGATGCTTAGCATCATTAGGACCAGGTTTTGGTGTCGATGAGGACTTGATTGACCTGCTGGTTGGTGTTTGTCCTCAGTGAACTGGTTGGACCACGGCCGGACGCTGCGAGAACAAGGCGTGGAGGAGACGGAGATGTTGCTGCTGAGGAGGAAGTTCTTCTACTCGGACCAGAATGTGGACTCCAGAGACCCCGTCCAGCTCAATCTGCTTTACGTACAGGTACACAAACACTTCACGCTGACTCTTCAGCTCTCGCCGTGACTTTTCTCAGAGGTGTTCTTCACTGTCCTCACGTCCTGTTTTGTTTTCCAGGCCCGCGATGACATCCTGAACGGGTCTCACCCCGTCTCCTTCGACAAGGCCTGCGAGTTTGCAGGTTACCAGTGTCAGATCCAGTTTGGCGACCACAACGAGGCCAAACACAAGCCTGGATTCTTGGAGTGAGCGCCGTCCTCGTACTTATACTCTTTGTTTATGTCTCCTGAAAAAAAATGTTTGATTTTTATTTGGACTCTTTCTCCTCAGTTTGAAGGAGTTCCTCCCCAAAGAGTACATCAAGCACAAAGGAGAGAAGAAGATCTTCCAGGTAAGAACCAGGCTTTGTGGCCTTCAATGTCTTTAAAAAAGAGAAATTCATTACAAAAAGCATGAATTTTAAGGTTTAAATCTCATATATTGATGAATACAAACCCTTGAGCTGATGTAACACCTAAAAAAACAGGATGTCTTCTTTATAAAAATAAACTTGTGAGCGCTGGAAGGCAGCTGATGTGAGAGAGTTCACTTGTTTCCTGTCTCTCGTCCCAACAGGCCCATAAAAACTGCCAGAACATGACGGAGATCGAGGCCAAGGTCAGCTACGTGAAGCTAGCACGCTCCCTGAAGACCTACGGAGTGTCCTTCTTTCTGGTCAAGGTGAGGAGAACGTTGGCAACCAGCATGCATCTGTGTTTTGATGGGGGGGAGCCTCGTTTCATGAAGTCACCAAGTTACCAGGATACAAAAGTAACAGTGATCTGTTGATGTTATCGGATCATAGAAATGTTGCACGTTTACTTCCTGTTTCAGGAGAAGATGAAGGGCAAGAACAAGCTGGTGCCTCGTCTGCTCGGCATCACCAAGGAGTGCGTGATGCGAGTGGACGAGAAGACCAAGGAGGTGATCCAGGAGTGGAACCTGACCAACATCAAACGCTGGGCTGCTTCACCCAAGAGCTTCACTCTGGTGAGTGACACAGTTATCTGGAGCTTTTCCAGCCGCGTTCTCACATCAGGCTCGAGCTCAGACGTTGTCTGGAGATTTGATTGAGGAGAAGTTCTGATAAAATGTCTGGAGAAACTGTTCAGTCCCGTCTGGACAGTTTCAGAAACACGTCTGGACATCGTGGCTCTGAAAGCAGCTTACAGTCTGATTTATGTGTCCTCGCACAACACTTGGTAATTGTTGCTTGACAAAACTTAATTAGTTAGCACGCCGTTTTCAATTTTGGCTTCCGTTGAAGGTTTCAGTCATCTCCATGGTAACCAACCACACAATAATGCTCCAGCTGGCTCTATTCTCCTTCTGTCTGCTTCTTTATTTGTGTCCGTAAAGGTTTTCAGAAGTCCAGATATGATTATTGAGTTAAGAGGAAGACGTTTCACATTTCATCCAAGAATCTTCTTGAGAGGTTCTGGAGTGGAGGGAAATGTCTTCAACTTAACTCTGGACTTCTGGAGTTCTTAAGAACTGATCTAAAGTTCTGGAGTTCTTCGGAAATGATTTTACGTTCTGGTGTTTTCAGTACTAAGCTGAACTTCTAGAGTCCTTCAGAATGTAGCTTAAGTTCTGGAGTTCTTCAGAATTGGAGTCAAGTTCTGAGGTTCTTCAGAACTGGTTCTCTTTGTTTTCTGGTCACATGGTTGATATATCTGTGAAGGAAGAATTTACTGAATTCAAGAAGAATCCAAGAAACTGAAGGAGTCAGTGTGGTGGATGGAAGAGCCAAGAGAACATCAGGGAGATGTTTTGGTCCAAAGGTCCAAGTCCAGACATGAACATGAAGACAATGTCAACCAGTCACACTGTGCGACAAAGTATAAATACATGTCAAGGGACGCTTATTTCTGTCCATTTCTGTCACTCGACACCTTTTTAAATTGTCCTCTGACTGAGTATAAATCAGGCTTAAGTGTAACGGTGGCCACTCATCAAAGACAATGAACTTCTGTGGAGCTCCATCAATCAACGACATACCGAACATAACCTGGATTATTCCATTCCTGTGACAGAATATCTAGAAATACTGACACAAAATAAAATGAAACTGATGTGTCTGCTCTCAGGACTTTGGAGATTACCAGGACGGTTACTACTCTGTGCAGACGACTGAGGGAGAGCAGATCGCTCAGCTCATCGCCGGATACATCGACATCATCCTCAAGAAGGTAACAGTCGATAGCAGGTGTTCCCAAACTCTTCAACCCTGACCCCGACAATATAACGCTTCCTGAGACTTGATATTCCTATAATTTCAGAGAACATTAAACACATCAGAGTTTTTCCTCTGTAGCTGCAGGGTCAGTCAATCTGACATCATTACCTCAAGGGTCATATAATAAGAAAAACTCAGGCTTTTAGTTATTGTAACAAGAACTTATGTCAGTAAAGGATAAAAAAGATGAAAAAACCCTTGAAAGTCAAAAATGATCAGATAAAAAGTTTTATGAGATAAATTGTTGATTATGAAATTAAAAAGCAAAAAGTTGAAATTACAAGTTAAATAGCCATGTGGGATAAAAAAGTCACAATTGTGAGATAAAAACAAATCAAAAATGTATTTTTTGTGATAAAAATTTGTATTCATGTGTCAAAAAGTTAACATTGTGAGTTAAAAGTTGGTAAATATTAATTTAATAATAATAATTTTTGGATAAAAACTTGTTTCATGACAAAAGGTCATAGTTATGAAAAAGTCATAGTTATGAGTTAGAAGGTCATTATTGAGAGAGGAAAAAGTCTTAATTATGTGATAAAATGTCCAAATTATAAGACGGACAGTGTGAACCTCTGCTTTAGTTTGTTTGTTTGTTTCTCTGATGATTTTTCTTCTGTGTTCTCACAGAAAAAGAGCAAAGATCACTTTGGCCTGGAAGGAGATGAGGAGTCGACGATGCTGGAAGACTCCGTGTCGCCTAAAAAGTAAGTTTTTCATCACAGACTCCGCCCACTAGTCACTTTTAATCTCAAGAGACTCGGACTCTGAAACGTCCACCCTCCCTCTCACCTGACGTCCCTCTGGTCTCACCACTGTCCTCCAGGTCCACGGTTCTGCAGCAGCAGTTCAACAGGGTGGGGAAGGTGGAGACGGGCTCCGTGGCCCTGCCGGCCATCATGCGCTCAGGGGCCGGAGGACCGGAGAGCTTCCAGATGGGCTCCATGCCTCAGGCCAAGCAGCACATCACCAGTGGACAGATGCACCGGGGACACATGCCGCCACTGGTAAAACATACAGCCGGAACGCTCCGTGATACTGCACTACATCTCCAAATGTGGTAACTCTGTGGTCGTCATGGTGACGGTATTGTTGTGTGTGTGTGTGTGTGTTCACAGACGTCGGCTCAACAAGCTCTGACTGGAACCATCAACTCCAGCATGCACGCGGTCCAGGCAGCGCAGGCGTCTCTGGACGACTTTGACACTCTGCCACCTCTGGGAACAGACGCGGTGAGAGCTCGCTCTGAACGATGTCACCGCTGATGTCACATCATGTTTGTTAATCATACGTCTTTGTGTCTTTGTGTCGCTTCGTTTCAGGCGTCTCAAGCCTGGCGCAAGAACAAGATGGATGAGTCCAAACATGAGATCCACTCCCAGGTGGACGCCATCACGGCAGGCACCGCCTCCATGGTCAACCTCACTGCAGGTAGGACGCATTCCATCAACACTCTGATGGGTGGTGGGTTGCCGGGGTAAAGGTGTAGGAAGAGGCAAATAATGCAGTGGCAGTTAAGGAACTGCTAACTGGCTGAGATGTCTTCATCGTTGCCTTCACAATATTGCAAAATCTGATCAGATTTGGTCTTCCCGTCCTCAGGTGACCCGGCAGAGACGGACTACACTGCCGTGGGCTGTGCCGTGACCACGATCTCGTCCAACCTGACGGAAATGTCCAAGGGCGTGAAGCTGCTCGCCGCACTCATGGAGGACGAAGGCGCAAACGGGCAGCAGCTGCTCGGCGCCGCTAAGAACCTGGCCTGCGCCGTGTCGGACATGCTGAAGACGGCGCAGCCGGCAAACACCGAGGTCTGTACACGAAGGGACGACAACGATGTGGAGCTATTTAGTGAGATATCTGTCACGTCATGTGATCTCTTAGAGAGTTATAAGATTAAGAGACAGAGAGATGCACGCTCCTTGGATTAAACGATGTGTGATGTGTGTTTTTTTGTTTGCAGCCTCGTCAGATCCTGCTCCAGGCTGCAGGAAACGTGGGTCAGGCCAGCGGAGAGCTGCTGTCACACATCGGAGAGACAGACACAGACCCGCAGTTCCAGGTACGTCTGTTCAACTATGTGGTTCCTCATTGTCGCTCTGTATTTATCAAAGCTACGTGCAGCGACTCCATGCAGTCGCCCCTTTTTCTTACAAAAATCTGAGGTAGATCTGGTTGTTTGCAGTTACAAAACATGTAACTTCTGGTTGCCAGCAGGTGGTGCTATGAGTGTGCATCAATAGTGACATGTGCGTGTCTTCAGAACAGGACTCGTATATCTAACACGTGAAGTTTGGAGCAGATTAGTAAACAATTTCACGACCTGATCCTTACCGGAAACCCGATTTGTTCTGTTTTATGACGGTGGTGGTTGCCAGTCGCCATAAACAAGGCGAAATAAGAAACCCTTACCTTGACTCAAAATAATAATGTGTATCTATTTTTATAAGAATAACTACTAAAACATTGCTTTATTTAAAAGGACGGAAGTAGGGAAGGGAAGGGAGGGAAGTATATACTTGAGAAGTACGCTGGGAGTATATACTTGCCAAGTACGGGAGTACACAAGTATGTGGTTGTTTCTCAATACTCAAGTATGCAAGTATGTATGTATTGTTCTGCTGTTTGAATGGTGGCTGGCGCCAAGTGCTGCAGCCTCATTCCCGCCACCTATGGTGTTGATAAATGAACACATGAAATACTTTTAATAAATGCATATATATGTTGTTATTATTTTTACATTTTAAATATTTAACTTCATTTATTAATTTATTTCTATTAAAATATACAATACAAATAATACAATGTGGAAAATAGATATATTACAGCATTGTAGAGTAGTATATATATATATATATATATATATATATATATATATACACATACATATGTATGACATATATGTACGTGTACAAATATATAATATAAATCTAACGTTCAAAGTTAAACGTTTCCATTAAAAACAAAATAACACGTCAACAACAAATCTATGGATCACACCGAGCATCTAAAGACAGTAATGACGTCTGAGCCAGCGGATCATTTCATCAGGACAGGCCGAGGTAACGCTGCTCTGTGCCGGGCACAGTGAGCGCCGAGCGTCCGCAGAGGCGGAGCTGATCACCTCCGACAAACGTCGCTGCCAAACTATAAATATGTCATATCTTCATACACAAACCACATGTTTGAATTCTAAATGACTAATTTCTCGCCTCAAATGATGTTAAAACTTTGTTCCTGGACACAGAAAAATATTTATTTCAGATTTATATTTATATTATCTGCTGCTATGCTCCGCCGAAATGTATTCTGGGATACATGGCCATCGCAAGTACGCTTAAGTCACCTCCGATGCATACTTGGTAAAAATGGGCGGAGCGAGAACACTTCCGGGTTTGAGAACCGTCCTCGCTGTTCGCTTACTTGAGAATTGGAACAGAACTTGGACTGAGGCTGATGACGTTTTCACAAGTACGGGAGTACGCAAGTACGCACAAGTACGCACAAGTATGGATATTGAGAAACGGCCAAGGAAATGCTTGTGGGAGTTTTACATTGTTGTTACCACTAGGTGGCAGTGTCACTTAACTCACTCTCACCTTGGACACGACGTTCACTGACGTCCTCTGCGAAGAGATGACACATCAAAACATCGTTACGCCACTGCATACGACATCTAAAAAGCTTCATCATTTTTAGCGCCACAAGAGCACAAAATCTTAAATATTAACTTAAATATAAGTTAATCCAGTTAATTCTGTAGGACTTTGCCAAAGTACAACACCTGTATATAATGAGGAAAAAAATGCACTGTCATCATGCAATAAATTCAAAATGGCAGACTTCCTGTTTAGGGAAATGGCTTTTTTTTTTGTGTGTGTGTGTGTGTGTGTTGCATCATTGTTGGTTGAGTTTGATCATCAACACCACTTCCTGTCTGTCCCTGGTAACATCAGCGCCACCCAGTGACCACATGATGACGTGTTTGTGTTGATGTTTGTGTTGTACTCGTGTCTCCGTGTCTCATCTGTGTGTGTGTGTGTGTGACAGTTTCCAGGTAACGGATCTTTCAGGGGCGCACAGTGGAGACTCAGTTATTATCAGATCCTGGTAACACACGTGTTCCTCAAGGCCGACGCCTCCTCCTGAATAACCAATCAGATCAATCGCTTCTCCCTTGCCGCCGCTGTGAATAATAATAATCTGTCAATCAAAAGTTTAATTCAATCGTATATTTATGCACAACAACAACAATAAAATAACACCTGAACAGCCGCCCTCCTCACTTAAGTAAAGGGAAAAGTCTTAAGATTTCAGACTTACGTGAGTTATTTATAAGCTAGAAGATGGGATAACAGATAAGACGGGATATTGAGGTGTAAGTTAAATTAAAAGATTTATCAGTTAAGGTATCAGATAAGGTTAGGAGTTAAGTTAAAAGATAAGTTAACGGATACAAAATAAGACATATCTTGAGGTTTAAGTGATGTTTAAATGTAAGTTTATTTTTAGTTTAAAGATCTAAGGCAAGTTATATAAATTATAAGATAATTAGGGTTAAAAGATAAATTAGTTGATCAAGAGTTGTCGCAGCAATTGAAGCACAATTGAATCAAACAACTGTTGTGCTTTGATATTCTTTTATTTTACATTATTTGGAAAAAATCTTTGCACTTTCATCACACAAAATTGTCTTGCATTGCAACTTTTTGAAGAAGTTGCAGTGAATTCCGGCGTATGTGTTCGTAGCAAATCAAAATAACGGCAAAAAATGTAAAATCCTGGAAGGACTGATGAACAAATAGCAACAAAACATAGATTGTAACAGGATAAATTTAGTGTAGTTATATAAACACAATATATTAAAAAGAAAATTTATGTAAGCAAAGTGAGGAGGAAGCTCTGAAACATCATCACCATCATGAAATTAAATTTAACCTCCAGCCTTTTTTCTTTTCTTTCATCCTCTGATGTCTTTCCCTCCTCTCAGATTTTAATTCCGAATTCATAATAATTTGACAAATAATCCACAGATTTCTTATAAATTTTCTTCCAGTTTCCTCCACGCGTCGTTATATATGATAATTCGTCCATGTTGCGTTTTGCTTTCACTGACGCGTTATGTGTTTTCTCGTTCTCAGGACATGCTGATGCAGCTCGCCAAAGCTGTGGCTAACGCTGCCGCCGCTCTGGTGCTCAAGGCCAAGAACGTGGCCCAGAAGACGGAGGACTCGGCCCAGCAGAACCGCGTCATCGCCGCCGCCACACAGTGTGCGCTGTCCACGTCTCAGCTGGTGGCGTGCACCAGGGTGAGTCCGATCATCTCACACGTCCCCGCTCAAACCCGAGGAGAGCAGGGCGCCGTCGGTTGTTCTTTGCTCCGTCTTCATCCACGATTCCTCCCCCGTACAGGTGGTGGCGCCGACCATCAGCTCCCCCGTGTGCCAGGAGCAGCTGATCGAGGCGAGCAAGCTGGTCGCCAAGTCCGTGGAGGGCTGCGTAGAGGCTTCGCAGGGCGCCACCAACGACGAGGGCCTTCTGAAACAGGTGGGCGTGGCCGCCACTGGCGTCACCCAAGCCCTCAACGAGCTGCTGCAGCACATCAAACAGTACGCCAGTGGAGGACATCCCATCGGACGCCACGGAGAGGCCACCGACCGCATCCTGGACGTCACAGAGAACATCTTCAGCTCGATGGGAGATGCTGGTAGGTGCTAAACGGCCTCATGGCCACAGGACAAGGGGATGCACAGGGTCATTTGGTACAGTACGGTACATATTTTTTTGCATTTCCATTAGGAAAAGTACCAAAATAACCCGCCAGAGTAAAACGGTACAGTCAGGGTGGAGCTAGACAGGCTACCTAGACCGCCTACCAAGTAAAAGTACTGTTCTCATTCAAAACACAAGCCTAAATTAGGACTTTACCATTCCAAACTGAACTGTACCATGACAGAAATGCTACATTTGTGACCAGCCGAGCGTCAAAGATCGTGTCCAGAGGATAAACCTTGGATGTTTTTTACAGGTGAGATGGTTCGCCAGGCTCGTATCCTCGCTCAGGCCACGTCCGATCTCGTCAACGCCATCAAGATGGACGCCGAGGGCGAGTCAGACCTGGAGAACTCTCGCAAGCTACTCTCTGCTGCCAAACTGCTGGCTGATGCCACAGCCAAGATGGTGGAGGCAGCAAAGGTCTGGACTTCCTCTCAAACCATTCATTCTTTTGCCTTTTTTTAACTCACTTTGACTCTGAATTTGATGTGTAATGATCTGCTGTCACCACAGGGCGCAGCGGCAAACCCTGACAGTGAGGAGCAGCAGCAGAAACTGCGGGAGGCAGCCGAGGGTCTGCGCATGGCCACCAACGCTGCTGCTCAGAACGCCATCAAGAAACGCCTGGTCAACAAGCTGGAGGTAACAAAGGAGGGCTCTGTCTGGTGGTGCCATCACAAAATAATGTGATGGAAAACTTCCTGACTCGACTTAGTTCATTACTGTAAAGCTGTTTTCAGCAGATGGGACATTATGTAGTTTATCACTTCTGGTTCGAAGTCAACTCAGACCATGTTTTCCAACAGGAAGTTTTTTAACCTCTCACTCTCTCTCACACCAAAGTCCATATAAAATATCAGTGTTTTTAGCTTGCTATGACACAGGAGCTGCTGGTCTGTTCCTTTTTTATTTGGTTGGTTTGTTTCACTAAGGTAAATCTAAAGGAAGGATTTCAAATGCCAAAGTCACAAAATAACACATTTGTATTTAATGACAGAGGCAGCTGTGGATCAGTAATTCCTGTATGCTGTCATTTAAAATTGCTGATTTTCTCTATGGACTTTGGTGTGGGAGAGGGAGCAGTTTACAAAGTGACACAATCTTCAGTTACCTCCAGTAAAAGATTGTCTCACAGTGAGATAAAGCAGTTTTATGAACTTGTGCCCACCTGCCCGTTGTTGCACTGAGTTCTGACTATTTGTGAGCACGTCTTACGACATCACTCACAAGTATCTATTTCACACCGCATTCCAGACAATTCAGAACTTGATTTATCCAAACTGATGAGTGTATGGGTGTTCCCTGTTAACTCGGTTGTCTGTGAGGTCAGTATTTGACGTTGTTTCCTGTTTCCGGGTCAGAACGCAGCCAGACAGGCTGCGGCCGCAGCCACTCAGACCATCGCCGCCGCCCAGCACGCCGCCTCCACCAACAAGAACCAGGCGGCACAGCAGCAGCTCGTCCAGAGCTGCAAGGTAAACACATACACACACACACACACACACACTGCCGGTTAGTGTGTTTGTCCTCACACACTCACCTGTGATGTGTGTGTGTGATGTCAGGTGGTGGCAGAGCAGATCCCACACCTGGTCCAGGGAGTGCGAGGCAGCCAGGCTCAGCCCGACAGCCCCAGCGCTCAGCTCGCTCTCATCGGCGCCAGCCAGAACTTCCTGCAGGTGAGCGTCCGTGTTCAGCATGCATTTTAAAACACTCTAATGACCTTTGACCTCACCTTTACTCCCACTGTTTTCTTCTTCTTTATCTACAGCCTGGTGCAAAGATGGTCACGGCCGCTAAAGCCACTGCTCCCACCATCACTGACCAGGCTTCAGCCATGCAGCTCAGCCAGTGCGCCAAGAACCTGGCCAGTGCACTGACCGAGCTCCGCGCCGCCTCACAGAAGGTACGGCGTATACAACATGTACACTATATATTTAATATAGGTCAAATGTATTTTATTAAACATGTAACAACATAATATCACATATATATATCCACACACTTCACAGTATAGACACAACGTATGAGCAGCACGCATGTATTTACAATCAAATCATTCATTATTATAAGAAGAAAAAAAAACATCCGCAATATGTGTTCAGTATACGTAAACATGTACACAGCATATATAATTAAACATATGCAGTGTTCAGTATACGTAAACATGTACACAGCATATATAATTAAACATATGCAGTGTTCAGTATACGTAAACATGTACACAGCATATATAATTAAACATATGCAGTGTTCAGTATACGTAAACATGTACACAACATATATAATTAAACATATAACAAACACACAGTATGTAGTCAAATATATACACACATATACGTACATTGTATACATGCACGCGCACACACACACGCTGTACAACACTTACACAACATTTTACATTATATATATATATGTGTACAACAAATACAGTGTGTGCTTGGATTATTGATGTATATATGTGTGTGTACATTGTGTGTACCCAACATACATATTTAAACATATATATAGCACAATATATTCTAAAAGAACATAGCAACATGAACAGTATATATGTATGTATGTAAATATATATGTATATATATACATATGTATGTATATATATGTATGTGTATATATATATATATATATATATATACATATATACATAAAACATGTACAGAATCAGGCATATAGAAATTATTAAGATAAGATTAGAATAAGTATAATAAATGTAAATAAATGTTTCTAACTTGTTGTGTAGGAATAACTCTTCATTCAGACCATTTTTGATGGTGGTGTGTGTGTGTGTGTGTGTGTGTGTGTGTGTGTGTGTGTGTGTGTGTGTGTGTGTGTGTGTGTGTGTGTGTAGGCTCAGGAAGCGTGTGGACCGTTGGAGATCGACAACGCTCTGTCGATGGTGAGAGACCTGGAGAAGGACATGCACGAGGCCAAAGCTTCAGCAGAGGAGGGCAAACTGAAACCACTGCCAGGAGAGACAGTGAGAGAACCACACACACACACACACACACATAAACACACACATAAACACACACATACAGTGTGTTCCTCACACAAAGCCTTTGCTTGTCTCGTCAGCTGGAGAAATGCTGTCAGGATCTTGGCACCAGCACCAAAGCTGTGGGCTCTTCCATCGCAAAACTGCTGAGTGAGGCTGCGCAGGGCAACGAGAACTACACAGGCGAGTCAACAACAACAACAACAACAACAACAACAACAACAACAACCACACATTTGTAATGGAAAAATTCAGAGCAACACAATTTCACACTGTGAAACTCACATCTAATCTGGACTTTGCACTTGTTTCATATTCAGTCTGAACAGACTCCCATTCATTTGCTCAGACTAAATCAAGCATAATCCTAACCTTAACCATCACCAATTAATAGTCTAACCCTAACCTCAACCTAACCACAGTTCAAATCTTAGTCCTAAACTTAACCAGTCCCTCAGAAATTAGGTTTGGCCTCATTAGGACCAGGTTTTGGTCTCCATGAGGACGACTGGTCCTGACAAGTTCGGTGATTATGACAGAAAAATAACACAAATACAAGTGTATGCCTAACTGAAACCCTTAACCTTACCCCAAACCTAATTCTAGCCTTAAAGCAGGTCCTTTAAATTTTGAGGACCACACAAAATGTCCTCACTTCTTATGGTTTATACATGTCCTGGTCCTCACAAAGATACATGTACAAGAACATGTCCTTAGTGAGGACACTTGTATACATAATGCAATCCCGAGTTCCATACCCTAAAGTTAACCATCTGAAAAACCAAGTCTGAACTCTTAAACAGCCCTTTTAAGGTATGACAGAACATGAGGACCAGCCAAAATGTCCTCACTTCCTGTGGTTTATTTAAGGTGTTTGGTCCTAAAAACAAATACAAGTACACATACACACACAGAGTGGTTTCCATGACTTCAGAGGACATTACGTGACATATATTTTATTTACTCTAACCTTAACCATAACTACTACTGGCCTAACTGCATCCTTACCACCTTAAAATGTAATGATTTATGTTGTAGGGACTTGACAAATCCCTATAATGTGATGTGTGTAAACAGATTTAGGTCCCCACAACATGAGTAATACCTGAAACACACACACAGAAGAAGACGTTTTAATCAAATGAATCATAGGACAATAAATGTGACCGTGACCGTTTTGTCCCTCGTCACTCTGACCTTTGACTCCTGTCATGTCCAGGTATGGCAGCCAGAGACGTGGCTCAGGCTCTGAAGTCTCTGGCCTCGGGAGCCAGAGGAGTCGCCGCCAACACGAACGACTCTCTGGCTCGCAACGCCATGTTGGACTGCGCCGGAGACGTCATGGACAAGTCGGCTAATCTGATCGAGGAGACCAAGAGGGCCATCACCAAACCAGGAGACCCAGAGAGTCAGCAGAGGCTGGCGCAGGTAAGGTGGCGGGGCGGGGTTTAGCACATCGTGGTGAGAGCTGACGATGTTAGAACATGAATGAGATGAAGACTTTGGTGTGTGTGTGTGTGTGCAGGTGGCGAAGGCCGTGTCTCAGGCCCTGAACCGCTGTGTGAACTGCCTTCCTGGACAGAGGGACGTGGACAACGCCATCCGCACCGTGGGCGAAGCCAGCAAAACGCTGCTGTCTGATTCAGTCAGTACTGACACGTGTCTGTCACTCTCTCTGATTCTCTGAAACCAGCTCTCACTCCTTCTTCTTCTTTTCCTCTTGCTTCAGTTCCCGGCCAGTGGGCGGAGCTTCCAAGAGGTGCAGGCTCAGCTCAATGAGGTGGCGGCGGGTCTGAACCAGTCGGCCAATGAGGTGGTCCAGGCGTCCAGAGGAACCACGCAGGACCTGGCGAAGGCCACCAGCAAGTTTGGACAGGACTTCAGCAACTTCCTGGACGCTGGAGTCGACATGGCAGGAACATCTCAGGTGACTATGACCACAGATTCTGCTCTATTCTATTGTGTTCTATTCTACCTTAACCTGTTCTGTTTTATGCTATTCTATTCTATTCATAACATGTCACATTACGTAACTTTATGTAATGAAACTCTATATTATGTTTTTATATTGCATTACGACACCTTTATATTTTATTGCATCACTTTGTGTTGTGTTGTTTTTAATTTTTTTTATATAATATTATACTACACATATACAAATATATCTTATGTCATAGAAGAAATATAAAACTAATTGGCCAGATGTTGGTACTGTAATTAAAGTTTAAATTGTCCAATTTTTGTCTGATTAACTTGAAAATTCTATTTGCATATTGCAAGGAAAACAAGTTTTGAATCTGTTATCGCCAGAATTTGTTTACATCTATGAGGCTGGACAATACAAAACACTGTCAAAAATTATCATTATTGATTGAAAAATGTGGCCGCCATGAACCAGAACATCTTTGAAAGGGGCGGAGCCTAACCTATTTTGGCTATAACCTGGTAAACAAACTCTGTGTAGGATTTATTTTTGAGCTCATATTAAATACTTTAAATGTATACTTGAAAACCAAAACCTTGTGGTGGATTGATAGGGGATTGATGGATGTGGGTGTGGCTTATTCATCAATACACATCTCAATTTTATGGCCTTACATTTAGAGGTAGAGACACAGTAACTGGCTCTGATCTGAATCCACTCCCGGTGTCACAGTTTTCTTACTTAACGTGTAACTGCGATGTTTCTCCTCCTCTCCAGTCTAAGGATGACCAGACACAGGTGGTGTCCAACCTGAAGACCATCTCCATGTCCTCCAGTAAGCTGCTGCTGTCAGCCAAAGCCCTGTCCACTGACCCCAGCTCCCCGAACCTGAAGAACCAGCTGGCCGCTGCCGCTCGGTAACAGTCACTTCATCTCTCTCTCTCTCTCTCTCTCTCTCTCTCTCGTATTCTTATTTTTGTGTGTGTATGAGTGTGTCTGACCTCTCTGAATGTTGGTGTCCACAGTGCGGTGACAGACAGCATCAACCAGCTCATCACCATGTGCACTCAGCAGGCTCCAGGTCAGAAGGAGTGTGACAACGCTCTCAGAGAACTCGAGGTAACTCACGCTGGTCCAGTCTGTAAATGTTACATCTCAACAACATCTTGAAGGAAATGCTCCTCAGGTTTCAGTCGTCAGTCATTTATCCAGAATATTGTCAGCTAATTACACTGGTGTGTTGTGTTTGTGTGCAGTCGGTGAAAGGGATGCTGGAGAACCCGACAGAGGCCGTCAATGACATGTCGTACTTTGACTGCATCGACAGCGTCATGGAGAACTCAAAGGTCTTCTTCTCTTTGTAAACATCTCCACGTACATTCACCACCACTGTGAACATTGTCACGTGACTTGTTGAGTGACTTTTCTCTTAGTTGCTCTGTGGTTGTCTTCTCTCAGGTCCTCGGTGAGTCCATGGCCGGAATTTCCCACAATGCCAAGAACTCCAATTTGCCAGAGTTTGGTGATTCGGTCAGCGGCGGCTCCAAAGCTCTGTGTGGTCTGACCGAAGCAGCGACACAGGTAAAAATCCTTGTGCTGTTTCTCTGACACCAGTTGTTGTTGTGTTGCTGTTTGTTGTCGTGTGCACTGATTGGCTGATGTTTCCAGGCGGCCTACCTGTTGGGAGTGTCGGACCCCAATAGTACGGCGGGTCAGAAGGGCCTGGTGGACCCTGCTCAGTTTGCTCGGGCAAACCAGTCCATTCAGATGGCGTGTCAGAACCTGGTGGACCCCGCCTGCACGCAGTCTCAGGTACGTGCCGACGTCTCTGCTGCAGCGCCACCACAATCACCTGCTTGGTTGTTCTTCGCGCGGCTGACCGCGATGTCCGCCGTTTCTTTTCCCAGGTTCTCTCGGCTGCCACCATCGTGGCCAAACACACCTCTGCGCTGTGTAACGCCTGCCGCCTGGCGTCCTCCAAGACCCCCAACCCTGTCGCCAAGAGGCAGTTTGTCCAGTCTGCCAAAGAAGTGGCCAACACCACGGCCAACCTGGTCAAGTCCATCAAGGTTTGTTGTCGTGGAGACAAGCGGACACACGGGGGTTAACGGTGAACACTTTCAGGAAGGCGAAATGACAAAAGACATATATCTGATTGTAACATCACAGTGGTTAGCTTATCACACATTGTCATGACCGTTTTGGTGCCTTCACACCGAACAAGAAGCAACATTTCAATCACTTTACTCTCTCAACTCACTACTACTCACCTGGGGCTAATGCTAAGCTAACTACCCTCTTAGTGAGGTGCAAACTAACGCATAAATGAAGTGACACATGGATACTTTAAGAAGTTAGCAGGGAGTACAACTTCCTCCCTAAGTTTGGGCCCCGCTCTGCTTCTTCGTTACCTTAGCTTAGCTTAGCATACACAAGCATACTCACCAAATTTCCCTCAACTTACTGTGATTCTTGTTAGCATAAGTGAGCCGAGCATCACCATCAGCGCTGGTTCAAATTCATAGATCTGCACCGAAAGTCACAAACTAACTAAGAGACTGACGTACCTTTGCACGCACCTCCCTCTGCCTGAAGGTGGCAGTAGACTCATTGTGATTGTGTCTTGTGCAGGCTTTGGACGGAGCCTTTAACCAAGAGAACAGAGAGAAATGTAAGGCGGCCACTGGTCCTCTGATCGAGGCTGTGGACAACCTGACCGCCTTCGCCTCCAACCCCGAGTTCGCCAGCATTCCTGCTCACATCAGCCCTGAAGTAAGACCTAACCCACACACTTTAATATCACTTTAATATCACAAAAAAAGGCAACCTCTGTGTCTCTGACTCCGACTGACTCCCTCTCCTGATTCTCAGGGTCACGCAGCCATGGAGCCGATCGTGGTGGCAGCAAAGACGATGCTGGTGAGCTCGACCGGTCTGATCCAGACTGCGCGCTCTCTGGCCGTCAACCCCAAGGACCCGCCCAAGTGGTCAGTGCTGGCCGGACACTCAAGGACGGTGTCTGACTCCATCAAGAAGCTCATCACAAACATGAGGTAAAAACGCTGAACGCTGTAATGAAGGTAGAGACAGAAGACCCTAGAATACCACTTTAAAGCACGTTTCAATGTGTTTCATCCCACTCTTTACCCATTTACAATAAATACAATATATATTATTCCTGTAGCACACAGACATCCACGCTACTGGCACATATCAGAAAGTTTTTCATTTATTTTCCCTGACACATGTTCCAGCATCAAACTGAGACACATAATAATAATAATGATAATAATAATAATAATATATCTTGTTGAATATTATATTATTTTTCTCTTATTTATACTTTAGTTTTTCGATGAATATGTGTTCACGAGTTTGTGAGTAACCATGTGTGTTTGTGTGTGGGTGTGTGTGTGTGCGTGCAGAGAAAAGGCTCCGGGTCAGAGAGAATGTGACGATGCCATCGAGGTGCTGAACGGCTGCATCCGTGAGGTGGATCAGGCGTCTTTAGCCGCCATTAGCCAACAGCTAACACCCAGAGAGGACATCTCTATGGAGGTAAACGCACACACATTATTTTAATTACCTGTAAAGTCCAGTTTGAAGGATTTAGTGGCATCTAGAGGTGAAGCTGCAACTGACTGACTGACTTTGGTTGAATATAAATTTGCAAGTAATTGCAAGTACAACACTTGTATTTTCAGGTGATAGAAATGTATAAATGTGTGTGTGTATGTATGTGTGTGTGTATGTATGTATGTATGTATGTATATGTATATATATATATATACATATACATATATATGTATGTATATATATATGTATACATATATATATTTCATGCATAGTGTATTTTTTATCTCATATTCATATTTTATTTTATATTTTATTTTTTTATTACCTGGGGTGTTTTTCTTTCCTGTCTCCTGTAAAGTGTGACGAATTTTAACAGTACTGTGTGTGGATGTTGGAGCTTTTAATTTCCCCGAGGGAAACCAAGGAAACCAAGGGACTAAAAAAAAAAACTAAAAAAAACTCTAAAAAACTTAATTGCAAACTTTGTTTTCTGTATATGTAAGAATATAATTTGTGTTAATCGAAGTCAAGGTTGATGTCTACCAGTGCTTTTAATCAAGTTTCAGGTGCAACGATTATAACGGAGCATCATTAAAACTCACTTATTTTCATTTTTATTGATCATTGAACAAGTTAAAATCCAGGAGAAGCTTGAACTCGTGAAAGATTTTGTCTGAAATGTATCTTGTGCAGTGGGCGTGGCTAAATCACTTGATCGCGCCTCTTAAATATCGGCCCCTTCTGCATGTTTGAAGACTTGTTGGTGGTCATTTCTTATCCTAATATGTGATAAGAGCACCACCTACTGGCCACAGAAAATGATGTTATACTATTAGGTGAGGGTCATCATCAGTGTGTGTGTGTGTGTGTGTGTGTGTGTGTGTGTTACAGACTCTCCATGAGCAGATGGCCGCCTCAGTCCATGAGATCAGTAACCTGATCGATCCCGTCGCCGTGGCCGCTCGCTCTGAGGCGTCCCACCTGGGACACAAGGTAAAACCTTCTTTCTGACATGTGGTGTAGTACCAGTGCTGACCAGCGGGGGGGGGGGGGGGGGTGGGTGTCCGCAGTGGAGCGATCACTCACTTGCTCCTCATGTTTTAATCAACAGGTGTCTCAGATGGCCACCTACTTCGAGCCCCTCATCATGGCCGCCATCGGCACAGCATCCAAGATCCTGAGCAGTCAACAGCAGATGGCGGTCTTAGACCAGACCAAGACCCTGACAGAGTCCGCACTGCAGATGCTCTACACTGCCAAGGAGGCCGGAGGAAACCCCAAGGTACTGAATCTGACACCGGCAGCACAGAGTCATCTGCAGCTCACATGACACTTAACCTTTGATTCAGCAACTTTGGGGGATTTGCAAGTCTAGAGATCTTCTTCTTTTTTTTCTTCTTTTTTCCCCTTTTTTAAAAAATGTTGTCTAGGCTTTATATTTAATCATGCACCCACAGTACAGAGACTTTTAATAGAGAGCACTAACCTACATACACTATGATACATAGATAGATAGAGAGATAGATAGATAGACAAACAGACAGACAGATAGTAATGGGAAGCTTCTTCTTCTTCTTTCGGCTTCTCCATTTGGGGCTGCCAAAGCAGATCATCTGCCTCCATCGTGTCCTCTCACTTGTGTCCTTCTACTGTTACACCAACTGTCCTCATGTCTTCCTTCACAACATCTATGAATGTTCTCTGTGGTCTTCCTCTTTTCCTCCTGCTTGGCAGCTCCATATAAAACACTATCCCTCCTCTGCACGTGACCGAACCGTCTCCAAACCTTTCAACTTGTCTCAACTGTCCCTTGAATATGTTCATTTCTAATCCTGTCCATCCTGGTCATCCTTCTGACCACATCTAAAGCAGAGAAGTTAGACATTGTAATTAAACATGTGGAGTTTGGAAGGGGAACGATAAATATTGTGAAAAGACTTAAATGAATCATGTGCTACATGGGCTCCTCCACTGCACTCTTCAAACCCAAATCCTCCTCCAGCTTATGCCTGGAATCTTGATCCAAGTAATGCAGATTTAACCTAATAAAGTTATGGGCTCCTGTGGTTCAGTGATTTTGTGTTTTCTTGCAGGCGGCTCACATGCAGGAGGCGCTTGAAGAGTCGGTGCAGATGATGAAAGAGGCCGTCGACGACCTGGGGGCGACGCTGGCTGAAGCTGCGAGTGCGGCAGGTGCGGTGGGCGGCATGGTGGACTCCATCAACCACGCCATCAACAAAATGGAAGACTCTCCCACGCTGGAACCCGAAGGCAACTTCGTGGACTACCAGACGACCATGGTTAAGACGGCCAAGGCCATCGCCGTCACTGTGCAGGAGATGGTAAAGCAGTTTGATAAACCGCTTCCACTGAGGCTCTATGAAAGGCCCTCAGTAGCTGTAGATGTTTAAATTAAAGGCAACGTTGGTGTATTTTCCTTGTTTCTCGTCAGGTAACGAAGTCGAACACCAACCCAGACGACCTCGGAGGACTGGCCAACGAGCTGACAAACGAGTTTGGAAATCTGGCCAACGAGGCCAAATATGCAGCCATTACTGCAGAGAACGACGACGTAAGTGAAACCAAACGCACCTCAGCTCCTGAGTGTGTCGTTTTCTGGCGGGGGCTCGTCTCACTTTGGTGATTTTCCGTGTCTTTGTCCGTCCACAGATTGGCTCGCACATTAAGAAGCAGGTGGGCGAGCTGGGCTTCAGCTGCACATCTCTGGTGACCAAAGCTGGAGCGCTGCAGTGCAGCCCCAACGACTCGTTCACCAAGAAGGAGCTGATAGAAAGTGCCCGCAAGGTCTCAGAGAAGGTCAGGCCTCAACTAATCACATTTATTCATTCTCGACAAATGTCAAAACAACTCAAATTCACAGTTTTTTAAGTCTTAACCTTTTTATGTTGTCCCGATTGTCCCGCAGGTCTCCCACGTGTTGGCGGCTCTGCAGGCCGGAAACCGCGGCACGCAGGCCTGCATCACAGCGTCCAGCGCCGTGTCGGGCATCATCGCAGACCTCGACACCACCATCATGTTCGCCACCGCTGGAACTCTGAACAGAGAGAACGAAGAGACCTTCGCTGACCACAGGTACAGTTCACTACAGAGGACGCAGCATGATGGCAGAAGCTTCCACATCCCTGTTCCAAAACCCTGTTCAGACTCTAAAAGGACCAGGGGTTGGTTCAGGACCCTGCCAGCTGTGTTGTTGTTTTGTCTCTGGTTCTGAGTAAAGGAGCTGATGGGTTTGTTTGTTTGTTTGTTTGTTTGTTTGTTTGTTTGTTTGCAGAGAATACATCCTGAAGACAGCCAAGGCTCTGGTGGAGGACACCAAGCTGCTTGTGTCCGGTGCTGGATCTAGTCAGGAGAAACTGGCCCAGGCTGCACAGTCCTCAGTGACCACCATCACCAAACTGGCTGATGTGGTCAAACTGGGTGCAGCCAGTCTGGGCTCTGAGGACCCAGAGACCCAGGTACGGGCGTGCATGTGTGTGTGTGTGTGTGTGTGTGTGTGTGTGTGTGTGAGTGTGTGTGTGTGTGGAATATACTGAGAAAAGCCCAAATTTCACCTCATTTAAAGGGATCCTGGAAACAGCTGCGACTGAAAGTGTGAAGTTATGTTTTTACCACAGGTCGTCCTGATCAACGCAGTGAAGGATGTGGCCAAAGCTCTGGGTAACCTCATCAGCACCACCAAAGCCGCTGCAGGGAAACCTCACGATGACCCCAGCATGCTGCAGCTCAAGAGCTCTGCTAAGGTAACTGAAACTTTGAGGTTGTGTTTAAGAGTGGATGAACGGAAAATAGAGTTTTCATTTTGAAAACTGGAGGTCTCATGTTATTGTATCGACGAACAGAAGCTATTATTTTAATTTGAAAACTTTGTGGTTGTCTTATAGTGTGGGAAACAGAAACTGAGACTTTTATTTTGAAAACTGTGTGGTTGTGTTTTAGTGTGGAAAAACCAGAAACTAAGACTTTTATTATGAAAATGTAGTGTTTGTTTTTTAGTATGTATGAACAAAAACTTTTATTTTGAAAACGTAGTGGTTGTGTTTTATTGTGAATGACCAGAAATGACCTTTATTTAGAATGGTGACAATTCAAAGCATTAAAAACTCTTCCTGACAGTGACACTAACAGTGGTCATGTGATCTGACCTCTTGTAGGTGATGGTGACCAACGTCACATCCCTCCTGAAGACGGTGAAGGCTGTGGAGGATGAAGCCACGAAGGGAACCAGAGCTTTGGAGTCGACGATCGAACACATCAAGCAGGAACTGGCTGTACGTCATCGACGTAGAATGTGGTGTCATCAGTATATACATCAACATTTGCAATAACAGATCCATTTCCTCCATCATTACCGGGCAGGTCTTCAGTAGTTCTGACCCGCCGCCGAAGACGACCACGCCCGAGGAGTTCATCCGCATGATCAAAGGAATCACCATGGCGACGGCGAAGGCAGTGGCCGCTGGGAACTCTTGTCGTCAGGAAGACGTCATCGCCACGGCCAACCTCAGCAGGAGGGCGATCGCTGACATGTTACACTCCTGCAAGGTACACGCCATGTCAGATTACAACAGTGTTTCCTAAACTCTCTCAATGGTCAGAGGCCAAGAGCAATCTTCTGCTGACCCTTTGTGTTTGATTTCTCAGGAAGCGGCCTTCCACCCTGAGGTCAGCAAAGAGGTCCAGATGAGAGCTCTGCGTTACGGCCACGAGTGTGCGAACGGTTACCTGGGACTGTTGGAGCACGTGTTGGTGGTAAGACGTCCCCTCAGTGTTGATAAGAAGTGTTTACGTCACATTAGCTGAACATAGGGAGTGTTTACAGACCGATGATGGCACAAAAAACATTGAAAAGACTCACCTCAACAAATATATGCCTGCTTAAAGGGATATTAACTAAGGGTTTTTGTGTAGCGTTGTATGAGCCCATAGGCCACCTAACAAAAGGATTAAGTCAGATTTAAGTCTACATCGTCGGACGAATATGCTCACCCCTCTCTGTAGCTGTTAGAAAGACTTTTCCAACAGGACACTACAATTTGTAAACCGCCTTTTGTCCCACACCAAAGTCCATAGAGAAAATCTGCGTTTTTAGCTCCTGTGGACACAGCAGCTGTCTCTCGACTGCTGCCTCATTGAGCAAGTTTGTGTCACTGAGACAAACACTGAAGGAAGGATTATAAACACTGAAGTCACACTATGACACATTTGGACACTCTGGCAGAGGCAGCAGTGGGTCAACGACTACTGTGTGCTGTGATTTAAAATCACAGGTTTTCTCTATGGACTTTTGAATGGGGTGCCAATAACTTTGGTTTCCTGTTAGAAAAGGCTGTTTAACAGCCAGTGAACATATTCTTAAGATGGTTTTTACATAAGCGGGTATAGAATATATTTATATTTATGTTTAAATACCACGTGACTCACAGCATGACACTGCCTGACTCTCTCATGTCATTCGATGACCTCTCTCCTCTCTCTTCTTCCTCCCCCGATCTCCTCTTTTTCCATCGCTGTTCTTTTAATAAAACACTTGCGGCTCACTGATGTCGGTGCAAGCCGGTGAGTAGTCTGCACGACTGACCTGCAGTGACAGTGCAGTGGTTTTAATGCTCCAACAACTAATGGTTAATGACTGAATCAGTCACAACACAAACAGCAGCAGGCCCCCGAGAAGGCTGTTGCTAGGTGACGGCAGCTAGCATGCGGGTAACATTAACATAACGTTGTGGTCGTCATTGGGGTAGAGCGGTGTATTTTTATTAATGCTACCATTCATAAAACATTTGTTTTGTATCTTAATAATATATTACGAGTAATGACAGTAACATACTACTGTAGTCGCCCCCTGGTGGCTAATCGCTGCCTCCCAGGCTTCACTTTTTAAACCAGAAGACTACGTCCATGTTTATATATATATAAATAGTCCACTGTCATTATCTCTTTAGCATCACAGCTAAAACAACCTGAACTGATGGATGGTGTGTTTATTTTCCGCTGATGATTGTGAGTGTTTCTCTGTGGCTGGTGTATGTTTGTGTCTGGCTCCCTGCATGCATTCCTGTGCAGTGACGTCCTCTCTCTCTCTATGTCTGCACCTGTCAGACTCCGCCCCGCTCTGACTCTCCGAGGACGCCAGCTGACGCTCGGCTGAGCAGCAGCAAATCAAATCCGTCCTCCATTAGTCTCATTCCCTCATCACATTTGTTGAAATGGTTTATGTTTTTTTTTTTTTTTTTGACAATCACTCCTTCAACTGTCAAAATGACAACCCTTAAAAAGGATAATTCAGGATTTCTGAAGTGTGGTTATATATAGTCACTGTGTTCTCAGTGAAAACAGGAGGGGAAAAAAACTATATTTCACTGTTAAACTACAGGAAAAGTGACCGTTTCTGTCACTTTATGAACCGCTCGCTTTCCCACACCAAAGTCCATAGAGAAAATCAGTGTTTTTCGTTGGTGGAGACACAGGAGCTGCTGGTCTACTGGTCACTGAGGTGAATCTGAACAAAGGATTTTAAACACAGGCAGCAGTGGGTCTATAACTCCCGTGTGCTACGATGTTAAATCGCAGATTTTCTCTATGGGCTTCGGTGTGAGTGTAGTTGATGTTAACTTTTTTGTCTTTCCCTTCTTCTCCCTCAGATCATCCACAAACCGTCTCATGATCTCAAGCACCATTTGGCCACTTACTCCAAGCGAGTGGCAGGTTCTGTCACCGAGCTCATCCAGGCAGCCGAGGCCATGAAAGGTAGTCTGACCTTTAACCTCTTCAGCAGCAGATTGCTAATAGTTTGTTCACACCTTTTGGAATGTACAGTATATAAACACGGGCGCTGAGTCCCTGAGCCCCGAACGTGAAACCAAATATTAAGTGTCTGAAACTTCATACATCCTTACACCCGTTTTGTAAATTATGGACCGATTTAAAGTCAAACAGGCCAGAAAGCCGGGGGTTAATTTAGGGCGGGGCTATGTTGTCAGTCCTCACACTCTCATTAAGCTCCACCCCTTGCCTCCTCCTCAGCTCCACCCTCTCATCAAACTATGGTATACTGGTTTAGAAAGAGTGTAAAAACACAGAATTTGAAGCTGGTCAAAGGCTGAGTCGGCCGTTCTTCATGTGCCCCAGAGTCACCCTCATCCCCTCACCCCCTCACCCCCTCCTGTGGTCTGAGCGACTGCATCTCAAATGAGTGCTCAGAGTGTTCACACCTGAACCTAAAGCTGGACATTTAATGTTTATACCACGTGTGAACGGGGCCTCAGACGTCTACGGTTTCTCACACACACACATCCACCTCGAGGCCTGAAATACAAATCATACTGAACTCACTGCGATTCCATGAATGCTCACTGGAACAGTAAAACTCAGTGAAAGTCGACCTCAGAGCTTCACATCACTGATTAATTGCCCACCCCCCTCCACACACATACCCCATTCTGCTCCAGTTTCTGAGACATAAGCTGCAACTGAATCCCAGCGCCCGGGTGTGTGCGGACGACCACGGCGGAAACCGAGAGAGATTGATGCGCCAGCGTCGCATTCACAGATGTCGCATGTGCATCTCCTCAGTCACTTCAGCTTCGTCGCCCGAGTCTGCGAAGAGCTGAAGTCGTAAATTCATAAAAGTCAAAGGTCCCGCTTCGTTTGGCAGAGGCGAGGGGAAGCGTCTTGTTGGGATCTCGTCCTAATGACAGAAGATGATGAAACATTTATGACATGTATGTGCAACACGTTAGACGGTGGACAGTTCATTGGTTTTCCCTCGTGAAACCTGCAGCGGACACGTTTCAATTCTGATCATGGAGGACTGCCCATTTTATATGAAAGGGATGGTTGGGAAGTTTATGAGGTGCTGAGCGCCGACTGCACCGTGAGTGCTGGCCCCCCCCCCCCCCACACACACACACACACACACACTGACACACACTGACACACACATGTAGAACCAGGCTGGCTCTTAGTGAAAACATGACTGTCGTTGGTGGAAAAACTGATGAAATCTACGTTAGGTTAAAGCTCCAGTGTGTAACTTCTGTGGGGTCTTATTCCAACCCCCTTCATGTCAGTATGTCTGTGCCTCACTCACCAATCAGAGAACTTTACCTTAACCTAAAGTTTGCTGCTGTCTCACTAGCTGTCACGCCTCCATCAGTGACGTAAAACACGTCACTCTGTGTCTCCACAGACACCAAAAACTAAACTGTGTAGAGCTTTTTTGACAATGTCTTTAATTCTACTATATCTATATATACATATGATATATAATGTTGACTAGTTTACCTCGCTGTTAGCTTTTTCCAACAGAATACCATGATTTGTCACTTTGTGAACTACTCATACTCCCACACCAAAGTCCTTAGAGAAAAATGGCGATTTTACGTCACAGCACGCAGGAGTTGTTGATCCACTGCTGCCTCCATTAGTTAACTCACTGTTATTTTGTGAGTTTGGTGTTTGAAATCCTTCAATCAGATTTCCTCAGTGACACAAACTTGGCAAATGAGACAACAGTAGACCAGTAGCTCCTGTGTACCCCACAAGCTAAAAACACTGATTTTCTCTATGGGCTTTGGTTTGGGAGAATGAGCAATTTACAAACTTCATTTTCCTCTCTGAAAAATCATGTAACTGGACCTTTAAACTACTTTTAACCATATGAGGAGCTAACATACAGCTAACTAATAGAAAATCCTGGGTGTTTTACCCCCAAACTGAGTGTCTTCTGCTGTTGTTGTGTGTTGCAGGCACAGAATGGGTCGACCCCGAGGACCCCACTGTCATCGCAGAGAACGAGCTGCTGGGTGCAGCGGCGGCCATTGAAGCGGCTGCCAAGAAACTGGAGCAGCTGAGGCCCAGAACCAAACCCAAGGTCAGAGGCCTTTTCACTATGAGGTCACACTCGGCACGTGTCCTGTTAATACTTCACTATTCCTACATCTCAGTTTTTCTGCTCTTAAAACATGATCCTCAGATCCTCACGGCACATTACCGCAGCGTGTTTGTTGACGGCCGGTTTCCTTGTTTTCTCTCATAAACAGGAAGCAGACGAGAGCTTGAACTTCGAGGAGCAGATTCTGGAGGCGGCCAAGTCCATCGCGGCTGCCACCAGCGCTCTGGTCAAAGCAGCTTCAGCAGCTCAAAGGGAGCTGGTGGCTCAAGGGAAGGTACGTCTGAAAAAATGTGACACCATGAAGGAACACTCACTGTACCTGTTTGAGATGGTTCCTCACATGCAGAGCCCTCCGACAAAGACTTGAGACTCAGTTTTGGCCCTTTTTTCACCATTTCTGTTCGTCTGTCCAGTCACTGATGGCTAAAAATGCTCTAAACATGTTATATCTAAGTAAAAACCATGTTTCAAACACATGGGATTTGAAGTGTTTGGGACAAGTCTAGACAGTTTCTTAAACTTTTTAAGACAGTTCTGGAGAGTCAAGTCTTCCTGACATCTGAACAGTTCTGGACCAGATCTGATCCAGACTTTACCACTTAAATATGTCTTAAAAATTATGTTTTTTAACATATGTGAGATCCATGAAGGCCTCAGTTCTGCCGTCGTGTCACCAAAAATTAAACCAGTAAAACTTGTGTTTCTGTTTCTTCTAGGTTGGCGCCATCCAGGCCAACGCTGTGGACGACGGACAGTGGTCTCAGGGTTTGATCTCAGCCGTAAGTCTCCTCACTCCATGAGAACATTTTCTGTGCTGACAGTGACGCAGATGGTCTTTACCATCCGCACCTTTGACTCCTCAGGCTCGAATGGTCGCCGCGGCAACCAACAACCTGTGTGAGGCGGCTAACTCTGCGGTGCAGGGACACGCCAGCGAGGAGAAGCTCATCTCATCAGCCAAGCAGGTGGCGGCGTCCACCGCTCAGCTGCTGGTCGCCTGTAAGGTCAAGGCCGACCAGGACTCGCAGACCATGAAGAGGCTCCAGGTCAGTACTGCCCCCTGTCTGTCAGCAATTGAACTGCATCTATCGTCAGTTTGAGGTCAATCTGACCGAGTCTCACTGACCTCTGGCTAGTTTTTCCATTTGGAAAATTATTTTGAGTGGGTTTTTTTGATAATAAGAAGAAGTTTCTCTAAAATGTGATGTTGAAATGTTGAAATGTTATCTGGTTTCTTTGCGCCAAATAACAAAGAAATCATTAAAATGGGACAAAATAAGACAGGTTTTTTTAAATTGTCTGACATTTATACTTAGCTTTAAAAGATGTGTATGTACACAAACATATTAATGAGTATTTTATTCAATTTCTGCTAATAAACCCTCCTAAATATTCCAGCAAGGGTGTCGACCAATAATAATAACAATAATACATTTAATTTAAAAGCGCCTTTCAGGTCACTCAATCCACTCACATACTGCACATGGACCTATTGACCACATGGAGGCCATTGTACCTGTTGGCAGTTGTGTTAGATTAGAGATCCCTTGTGTTACTTTAAGAAATACATATGTAAAAATAAAGTTTGGTCCATGACGAAACAATGACGGGACAAATTAGACTCTGGCGAGAAGCCACAGCCAAGAGGATGGCTGCATCATCAGAGACAGACCAGGGCAGAGTGCACTGTCTCACTCTTTTGTCCAGTGCATCAGAATCACTGTCCCCTCCCTAAAAGGACTCTGCATTAGTTACCACGGTAACAGAGTCTGTTTGGCCTCCAGCCACCCCCCCCCCCCCCCCCCAATTCTTCCAAAGTTAGCTCTATAATCCAGTTCAGATCAGAGCGACAGCTGCTGCTGTGCTGCTCTACCTGCTGAGGAACAATAACGTCAGACACTCTGTCTGCAGCAGCTGACGCCGCGTTATCGTCTAAACATAGTCCGGGGCGCCGAGTGTTTAGAGTTACAGGTGAGCTGTGACATCAGGATTAGTGCGCTCTATATATAGCGCAGACGAAATTGGGCGTTACACCCGACTAGTTTTGCATTTCCGTAAAGACCAAGTTTAGAATTTATAATGTGCTCCAGCTTTCCTCGGAAATTAGTCAAATAATGTTGGACAATGTTAGCATTGAAGCTACGTTTGCTAACTAGCAAGCTAATCAAGTCCACTTGATAAACAACTGTGAGAATGACACAAAAACTTGTAAACTTGGGGCATGAGCAGTTAAAAGAAGTTGAAAAATTGGAATTGCAACTTCAGGGGGCGCTCTAACTGAAGTTTCCTATTTGCAACTTGGAAATTCAACCTCTGTGGACAACTAGAACGAGCTATAAATCACGTCGAATGCTACATATCACGATGTAGGATGTTTTCCTTCTTAAAGAAAATTATCAATCATGGAAATCATGTCACAATGTTTCTGACCACAAAGATTTGGATTCATAATAATTTTGTGATAATTGTAAAAAAATAAGCTTTAAACTTGTGAAATTTATAAAATAAGGTTTTAAACTCATCAACATTTTGACTAAAAAAGCTTGACTTGAGCCTGATTTTATAATAAAAAGGAAGTTGTGTAATTTATTGAGTGTCCATCAGGGGGCGACTCCACTGGATTTAAGTAAATCTACAAGCCTAATTCTCACTTAATCTATAACATTAGTGGACATTTTTAGGAATTTATGGGTGGGACGGGGCTACACTGGTGTGCCACTCCTTCCTCTCTCTGTAAGCTCCACCCACTTCCTCCCCCCTGCTCCACCTTTTCCTCCAAACATAGTCTCTACTGGTTTTTAAAAACCATAATGACGCTGGTGATATCACGGTGGGTTGTCCACCCTGATTGTCCACCTGTTGTCCAGTACTACATGATTTTATTTCGGGTTAAACTCGACACAAAAAGACTTGGACTCACTGACGGAGTCCATGTTTTCAGGTTGTCTTGACCTTCATGTGTAACCGATGCGGTCAACACCAAGACAGAGCAGAAACTTCACGCATCTCCTGACACTCCGCACTCCCAAAAATACCATCTTAAAGTCGGTGTGCCGGTTCACTGTGAGCACATCAGGCTGCCCAGGCCGTCTCATGTTCTCTGATCCAATCAGCAGCGGCTTATCTGCTGCTCTTCTGGGCCTGCAGCTGCTGCCGCAGTAATTCCCATACATTCATGTCCACAGACGCTCTGGAAACAATCCACGGGTCCGTCCACGCCACTGAATCTGGAAACATTAACCCGCGATCTATGATTACAGCCGCAGCACTTGTTCTCATCACTCTGCTGTGGGGGCTTTTTAAGGCTGTAATTACTGAGCGCTGAGTAACGTACAGTCTGAGGAAGTGACCGGTCCTGAAGGCAGCAGATGGTTCCGGGACAGAGTAGCTTCTGAATCACATCAGAACATTAATGTATGTGGATTCAAGTGACACAAGTTTGTGTCACTTTGTTAAACTCCCACACCAAACTCCATGGAGAAAATTGGCAATTTTACGTCACAGCACACAGGAGTCGTTTGATCCACTGCTGCCGCCATCGCCAAGTTCATATTTGTTGTTTTGTGATTTCAGTGTTTGAAATCCTTTGTTCAGATTGACCTCAGTGACCCAATCTGGCCAAAAGAGGCAGCAGTAGACCAGCAGCTCCTGTGTCTCTGTGAGCTTAAATCACTAGTTTTCTGTATGGACTTTGGTGTGCGTTGAACAGACATCAGTTTCCCCCAGGAAAAATCTGTCTAACAGTGAAACATCTTCTTACTAAAGAAGATATTTTACGTGGCTAAAATCTGTTGGTTTCCCCACGGTCAGCCATGTTTTCAGGGGGAGGGAGCCTCAGTGTCTCGGGCGGACAGTACGTGCGTGTGTCAGTACCTCATATAAAGACACTTCAAAGGAAAAGTGCTTAGAGACACATTTATCTGAACAAATCACGTCATTTCTGTCACTCGACACATTTTAAAAGTGTCGCTCGAGTATAAATCAGGCTGGAGTCTGAAATAGCTGCCCGGAGGCATTCCCAAGATGGCTGCTGAGCGGACGGACAGGGCAGCCCTTGTGTTCAGGGGGGGGGGGGGGGGGGGCGGAGCCTGCGTTTGGCAGTAAATGATGTGGAGGCTTCAGTGAATGTTACGTAGATGGAGTGTCCGTGGATGTGTTTGTTCTAGAGTGAGAATATATGAGCGTTTGCATGATTTATTACCTCCTCCTCCCCCTGGTGGACAAACACTGTCGTCCAGCCTCTCTGTGTGTGTGGGTTGTGATGTCATATGTGTCAGTGTTTAGACAAACAGTCACATTCCAGCCGAACATAAACTCACAGAGGAGGAGGATTCACCGTCGTCTGAGTTCAGCCCTCAGAGCCGCAAAAGGACAAAACTCCTGTTTGCTTGCAGCCGCGTCATCCAATGGAACACGTGTTTTTTGTTGCTCTGAGCGAGCTGCTCCTCTTTGCCTTTTACAGATATCCCTGAGAGTCTGAGCAAAGGGAAAAAACTGTTGTGTTATGGTTGTGTTCTCTGGTGGATGTGATCATTCCCTTTCCCGGAGTGGCTGAGCTCAAAAAAGGAGAGTGTTTTTCCCACAGTTGGGCTTCACTTTGGCAGATATTTAACAATAACATTCACAAAAAAACATAACTTTATCTTAGTGACTAAATGTTTGTCCGACTGTTGTGTAATTTTTGGCACCAACTTTGAAAATCAGGGAATAAAAATGCTGTTCTGACAGCCAGAAAATGTGGGTTTTGGCATTTATGTTATTATTATTATTGTTATAGAAAATAGACATTTCCTGCATTGACAATGTTGTTTTGGTCGTTGTAAACATCTAAACCTGTGGTTCTCAATTTTTTATACCAAGTTACCAACGTTAAGATACAGTGATGTAAATAGTCTGAGCAAAGTCGGTTATGGACTTTTCACAGGAGGCAGATTTATTCCCAATAAGATAATTTGCTTTCTCGTCATCCTCCTCTTCCTCAGATGTACTTCACACACTGGTATAGTGAAAATATTATAAAGTTTTTTCAAAATTTGTATATACAGTAGAACAGTATTTTTGATTTTCCTCCAAGGACCACCAGAGGAAACTTGCGTACCACTGGGGGTCCACATACCACATTTGATAACATTGGATCTAAAAAGAAAATCAAGGAAAATAATTGATGACATAATTTCCAACTGTGCCTGTCAATTAGCTATATTGACATTAACAAAAGTCATGTTGTTGCCAAAGCGTTAAATTTTACCTATGGCTAAGCTCCGTCCTCGTCCACAGACTGACCAATCACAGCAAGTCTCAGACGAGCTGAGAACTCCACGCAAACAGTAACTTTTCTCTCTTTTGGAAAGTTGTACGACTTGGATAACGCTGTATGTTCACTTTGCTAATGTTAGCTAAACATTAGCGGGCGATTTCATTGTTTACGAGTCATAACGTTAGCTCAGGAGCTCATCGTGTCCCTGTTTTAACCTTTTAAATTAACACACAGACAACCTGGTTTTGGTTCTGGTTCTGACCGATGAGTCTCTCCCTCTCTCTCTCTCCCTCTCTCCCCTCAGGCTGCCGGTAACGCGGTGAAGCGAGCGTCCGATAACCTGGTAAAAGCGGCCCAGAAGGCGGCGTTTGACGAACAGGACGCTCAGGCCGTTGTGGTCAAGAGCAAGATGGTGGGAGGCATAGCTCAGGTGAGTCCCCGAGAACACGCACACCTGCAGGCGGGAACTACAGACGTAAACGCCGCACATACCTTTGAAGTAAAATAAAACGAAGTAAAAACGCATAATGCGTAAATATAACTAAATGAAGCAGAGACAGTCAACTGTGAGGAGCTGATTTAGTGTTTGTTAAACTAAAGTAAAATGAACAGGAAGCTAGTTAGCTACTGAGATAGGAGGCTAGTTAGCTATTGAGATAGGAAGCTAGTTAGCTACAGAGATAAGAGGCTAGTTAGCTACTGAGATAGGAGGCTAGTTATCTAGCGAGTTTTGAAATGTTCCGAGTTTACAAGAGTGGTGATGTTTTTCAATGCAGTCGGGAGCCTGTGGAAGTTTCAAGTATTTAATTGAAATTTTAGTCCTAATTTGTTTGTTTAGTTAATTATTTTCAGGAAATGTTTCCTTATTTCTCAGTTGTTCCCTATATATTAATTTATTGCACTATGTTGGCATTATGCGCATGCTAGCTGTTATTATGGTTGCCTAACATTGGAACATTACCAGGTACGATCACCAATAGAAAAGAAAAAACCGAGCTGAGCCAAGTTGTGATAGAAGTGTATAATTAAAAAAGCACGAAATTCGTCTGATACAGAGCTCAAACAAGTGTCTTGTTGTGTTTGTGTTAGCGTGGATGCTGCCTCAGTGTCGGTGGTGAATCAGTGAATCACATGCATTGTGTTGTGTTGCAGATTATGGCGGCTCAGGAGGAGATGCTGCGAAAAGAGCGGGAGCTGGTGGAGGCAAGGAAAAAGCTGGCCATGATTCGAAAGCAGCAGTACAAGTTCCTGCCGTCAGAGCTGATGGACGAAGACCAAGAACAGTGAGAGAGAGTGTGTGTGTGTGTGTGTGTGTTAGAGTGTGTGCGTGCGTGGCTGTGTGTGTGTGTGTCTGTGCGCGTGTGTGCGAGGACGCTCGCTCAGGATCTTCTCCCAGCTTCAACCAGACATCAGGCAGATTGACTCCACATCATACAGATGTTTTTTTTATCTGTTTCTCTATTTAATTTTCAAAAAAATGACAATGACAATGATGATTAAATTGACTATTTGCGATATATATATATACACATATATATGTATATATATATATCCTCGAGTCCTTTGATTATATACTGTATGACGTCAAACTTACCTTTCCATTTTGTTGCAAGTCTTTTAAAAACAGGAGCTGCCAGTAATTTTAATTTCTGCCTTCACAGAGTGCTTCTATGCAATCTAAGCATAATATATGCAAACACTCTATGCAGATGACAATGTGTTGTTGTTGTTGTTTGTTTTTATTCATATCTTTGTGAGGTGTACGGTTACATGTGATGTGACGATTCTCAGCACGACGGACTGTTTCAGGAGTAGTTTTTAAACTTTAGATTTTGGAGGAAGAAATTTTATAACTTTGCGATGGAACAAATCAGAACGAGAAAATGTTATTTTTTTAAAAAAGACGTCTGAGCTATGAAATGTATTAATGATGTTTTCAGACATATCTGAATAAAAGATCGTTTTTTGTTTTTAGTATTTGGATTTAAGCAGCTACAGTATTGCCCGCCTGAAATAGATTACATTAGATTAGATTAGATTAGATGAGGGAGGTATTTGTGTAAAGATTATGAAGCCATATATTTAACTTCAGGAAGTTTGACATGGTATTGACCATATTTGGAGGTTAAGTGTTGTCGTCTCGCTGCAATGGCGTTTTGTTTTTTCTAATGCAGTGCTTGTACTTCCTGTCTGATCAGGATTACTTCCAGTCTAATTATAGTATAATTAAGTTGATGCTCACTCTTTGTTATATCACTGCTTATAAAAGTGCCTTATTCATCATGAAACTATAATGGGTGACACATTTATCTCTTTACGTTGCACTTCCTTCATTCAAACCTCATTTAAACTCGTCTTCACTCTTTTCACGTCTGTATTTTTTTCCCGAGCAAACCGAACAGTATGTTTAATATTAAAAAGAAAAGACTGTAATCATACAAATCTGTTTTTTGTTCACATTTCCTGATTTATTCGTGGTATCAGTGTAACGCTGGTGTGCGGCAGCGCCAACTCATGGGCACTGTGAGAGAGATTTATATTCAATAAAGTCAGTTTTACAGTGAAACTGTTGACATCTGTGTTGTTTTTCCAATCTCTTGTTTAGGCAAAATATGTCACTGCTTCTATAAAAACACCAGACAAAAGTTTATACATTTATATATCAGATAGATAGATATATATGGACTTTTTGGCTTGCTAGCCATGAAACGATCAAGCTAGCTTTGCGCTAAGGGGATTTCTAGCTAGCTAGCCATGAAACTGTCAAGCTAGCTTTACATAGCTGTGCGGGAAGGGAATTTCTATCTAGCTAGCTAGCCATGAAACTGTCAAGCTTGCTTTTACAGAGTTGTGTGGGAAGGGTATTTTAGTGAGCTCGCTTTGCATAGTTGTGTGGGAAGGGAATTTTTCACCAGCTAGCCACGAAGATAGATAGATAGATAGATAGACAGACAGACAGACAGATAGATAGATAGACAGACAGATAGTCATCTTGGTCCTTTTGCTGCTGCAACAAGTGATAAGCCAACATCGGCTCAATAAAGTAACACTTCTTAAACTGGTTTCTCTCATTATTTTATCGTTATTTCGTTTTTATTTTAGAGAGCTAATTAATGACCATACACATATAATGTTGTTAAACAGTTCACATAATCAAAAGGAGCGTACTATTGTACTTATATTATATATTATAATATTCTCTGTGTGTGTGTTACCTCCTAAGGATGTTTTCTGTCATAAACACTGAACTTGTCAGGACCAGTAGTCCTCGGTTCTGAGGAACTGGTTAAGTTTAGGGCTAATATTTGTATTGTTGTTAGGTTAAAGTTAAGGTTAGACATTAAATAATTACGGTTATTGTTAGGGATAAAGTTATGTCCAGGCTGTCAGAATGACTGGAAGTCAATGCTTAGTCCGGTGTGTGTGTGTGTGTGTGTGTGTGTGTGTTGCTCCTCTCACTGCCTAAATATGGAAAAGGTCCCACGCGCATCCTCACTGGGAGGGAAAAAAAAGTGAGGGGCTCGTGCGCCTCGGTTTCTATTCCGACCTGTCCTCGCGCCGCTCTCACAGGAGCCTCAGTCCAGAGCCGCCGTCCCCCCGTCTGTGTCCGGATCTGCCGAGTCCCTTTTACCCGCTGCTGCTGCTGCCGAGAGCCCCGACAAACAGGAACCATGGAGGCCATCAAGAAGAAGATGCAGATGCTGAAGCTCGACAAGGAGAACGCGATTGACCGGGCAGAGCAGGCTGAGGTCGACAAGAAGGGAGCAGAGGACAAATGCAAACAGGTGGGTACCACTCCAACACCTCCATCACCTCCACACCTCCATCATCTCCTCATCTCCAAGTGTAGTGACCCAAACTCACAGGCAGAGAGGAAGTCTCTGTTTCTCTGTTTTAAAGTTTAACAAGCAACACATTAAAAGTGAACACAAGAACATTAAAGTAACAGTAGTGAAGTTCTACAATGATGGAGTTTGGCACCAGCAGGGGGCAGAAGCTCAGAGTTGGAGACCAAATTACTAAAATTACTTCAGAGCAAACAAGGAGACATCACTTTATAATAACCATCATGGGTGGATACTTAGGTTAACCCTTCTGTTATCATTTGGCATGTGTACTTCTTATAACTCCTACACTGTGTGACATCTAGAAAATTAAAAAAAAACTCTAGACTGTCTGCCTTTCTCCCTATGTCAGCTGAGATTGGCGCCCTCGTGTGCAGGATAAAGTGGTAGAGGATGATGGATACCAGAAAGCAGCAGAAATAGATCTTTGCATATACTTGTCATTACGTTAGCCCTCAGGACGACCGTCCAATCACAGATGAGATTCACCAGCGCGTCATACGTTTGTGACGTCAGCTTTTCAGGACTGTAATTCCAAAATGCTTGAATAACTGTCAGATTTGGAAAGTGAAAGTTATCTTGGAAAAACTCACTCATTGAACATTTTTTGACAATTCTACAGCCATAAAATCAAAATAAATCCAGGCGGCCTGATTATCACAATAGTCATAACAGGGTTAATCTGCAGGGTCCAGATCAGACCTGGTCTTTAACCTCCACTTCCGTCAAAAGTGGTGTCCCTCATGGTTCCATTTTAGGCCCACTGTTATTATTATCGAAACATCTGTCGGGATTTATTTATTTATTAAAAATTTGTGTTAACTAGCTCTATGTTCTGACAGCTGTCATTGCTCTAGAGCAGTACTTATATATAGTGGGGCGGGCCCCCCTGGGAGGGGCGCGGTGAGGTGTCGGGGGGGGCGTGAGAGGCAGGGCGGGACAACTCATACAGTGGTTTATACAGATAAATAAATAAATATTATCACGTTCACAATAGTATTTCAATTCAGGGGGGCGTGAAACCATTTCTGTCCTCTAGGGGTGGCATGACGGAAAATAATTGAGAACCACTGCTCTAGAGTGTTTGCTCAGTAACATTGGTCTCACAGGTCTCAGGATTCTGACAGTAAATCTAGAGGAATTTGGATTCTTCTTTATCCACAAACAGGTGGCCCCCTCCGCTTGTGAGGTTAGAATGTTTCCTACCCCCCCCCCCCCATCCAAACACGTTTGTGAGGTGACATAGAAAGGGGGAGTGGAATGCTAAGCTAACATCAGCAACAGACAGGTAGTTGGTTTAAAATGTTAGCCCTCAAGATGATACCAGTGACAGCAGCTTTAAATAATAATTCTGTTTCGTGTAGAAGAAACACACTGACGACACTTTGTTAAGGTGGTTTTAAATTTCTCTTATTTTGTTAATGTCACCAAAGTAAAAGTCCCAGTAAAGTGGATATAAAAGTCTGGACAAACACAGATAATCACTATCGGTGTACATGATATATTCAATCTATTGTTTAGCTATACATATATATGTATATATATACAGTATATATATATATATACATATATATTAATATATGTATGTATGTATATATGTAAATATATATACAACCTTTATATCAACATCCTTACACCATTGAAGTGACCAATGTTCATCCATTTAAAAGTAAAACCTTTTTAAGGACTGAATCATTGAGTTCACCACGGTTCATGATCTTTATTAGGTCAAATTACTTTGTATCAGTTTTTATTTTTGCTGACCTTGACCTTTGAACATTTCTCTGAACGTTAATGATCTGGAGACAACCCCCCCCCCCCCCCAACAAAAAAAAAAAAAAACCAGCACACACAGATGCAGGATTACTGAGAAACATTTGAGAAGGTTCATCGGCGGGCCAAAGTTCCAAGTGATCCCCTGGTGGCCTGGTGCCCTCTCAGATATGATGGTTGACCATGTCATCAACACAACACAAGGCTCAGTGCTGTCCATTCATCTTCTAAAAAGGATGTTCCCACCAACCAAACTGCCTCTCAGTCACATTTCATCAGGAAAGTGCAATTTAACCACTTTAATGAAGACATGAAGGTGATGACAACCATCTCCTAGAAAACCATTTTGGTAGAAGTTAAAGTCAATAATACTACTGGAGTAAAGGTATGTAGGTAATGTTTATTGTACTTGCGTGTAAAAGTAATTTTAAGCTAAATATACTTGAGTATTAGCTTTTAAAAGTACAAGTTAATGTGCAAATTTTGAGTATGATGGCGCCACCTTAAACAAGGAGTACACACCTTGGGTTCTCGCCGTTTTGGAATCCTATGTTAACATCTGTCATGCTCATGTTTACATGGAAACGTATCCATGGTGATGCCTGTTTGACTTGCACATCAACTAATAGCTTCCAACTAGCTATCCTTCCCTTTTTGAAGTAACGAGGTGAAAACGTACCCAAGCAAAGTTCTACCAAAGTACATAATCGCCTTAATGTTTGACTCTAATTCTGAAGTGATTTGCCTCTCGGCGATACGTTATGTCAAAAACAAATATAACCTGGGAGCTTTAAGTCACGTGGGAACGTAACATAAACACTGACTGATGCACCAATGGACATCGGGGTCGGCCGTGTTTGGCCGCCTCCAGCTGTGAGCTGAAGATCAAAGGATTTTCCCTTCCTGACCTGCAGACTCTCCCCACCGTAATTTACGAGATCACATATCAACCTATAAATAGAAAGCAACTATTCCAACATGCAACTGTCCACATAGCATGTGTTCTATTCCCAGTGGATCCCGTCCTGGATCTATGACAATGCCATCATAGTCTCCTCTCTCTCTCTCTCTGAGCGCCGAGTCTATTTCTGTGTGTGTTAGCTGCCTTCTCTGAATTGTTGCTGCGCTCACACAGACAGTCAAGGCTGTTTGAGTTGACGGGAGGAACAGTACTGTCCAGGGCTATTTGTGACCAGGAGGCCATACATGGCTACTGGCTGAAAGAGAAGTGAGACAGAAAGGACATTTGTCCCGAGGACATGTCATTACAATTGTCTTTTTATAGTTTATGAGGCGCTGTGGCTGAAACGGCCTTTGGAAATGAGTCACGGAGGAATCAAGTCAAATAAATAACCAGTCTTTGATCAGCAGGTTGAAGGTTCTCAACTTTTTTTTGTAGCTAATCCAAGATTCTGGTGATTCCCTTGTGTATTTCACTTGGAATAATTTGACCATAGATTGTTTGTTTTGAAAGTAATCTAAAAAAAAAAATGGCTTAATGGACCCCCTGGCAGTGTGCCAGGGTTCTCCAGGGTTCCCCGTACCTCCATTTGAGAACCACCGCCTTAAAAGGTTGTAACACGATTGGTTGTTCATACGGAAGATTTGCAATTTCATTTATTGTGAGGACGCGTAAACATGGCAGGAAAGCTTGTTAGCCAGTTAGTTAGCATTAATGCCACCGTTCAGCAGTAACCACAACCATTAATCTTATATGAGTATAAATAACACTCATAGCATTTTATCTCAAGAGTAAAAGCATTCCACCATTGATTGACCTAATTTTTAACTTTCTTAAGAAGTAAGAAATACCTTTTTTTTCGTAAGAAATACCTCAAATTCACCAAAAACACAGACAATATTGGTTATAAAAAAGGAGAAATGTCTAATGCTAACAACAACACAGTAACAGTAAATGTGGAAAAACAAATCCTCCCACTATGAGACTCAGTTAAGTTACCGTTGACTGTAATGTTAGCTAGCTAGCTGCTTAGCTAACATTTTTCAAAAATCCTGCGACTGAAACACACAAATCTACTTTGTGTAAAAAACAATTGTGATGTAATCTGTCAACATAGCAACAAACCATAGCTTATTCATTTTTTGGAATGATGTTAGACACTTAACTCACAAGTGCTTAACGTTAGCCATATAGTGAAGCTAGATTTGCTGACTCATCCACTTTACGTGGTATTTGTTTTCATGCAAATTACTTACGTCTCATGTCAACATGTCCATAAGCAACAGTAGGACAGTATTGTGTGTACAACACAAAAAAAACTACAAATGTGTTTTATAAAAACAGTAGAAAGTACAGTTAATAGACGTGTTGATGATGCTAGGAGCAGCCATCTTGTATTCAGAGGGTGCAGTTTCCCATTTATGAGTTCAAGATGGCTTCTCCTAACATCAACTGTGTTGCAAAGACAGTAAAGTTCTGTTCTGCACAACAGAAGTTTAATTTAGTTGACTAATTTACAGCCAAAGCATCACATACAGGATGGGCTATAATATTGTTCCTGAGCTTCACACACATTCACCTCGTCTTCTGCTTAGTTATTCCTAAAGAAAATGGCTTTTAAGTTATTGTATAATAATCCATGGTTGTGTTTGTGTGTTGGCGTGCAGCTGGAGGAAGAGCTGCTGGGTCTGCAGAAGAAGCTGAAAGGCGTGGAGGATGAGCTGGACAAATACTCCGAGTCGCTGAAGGACGCCCAGGAGAAACTGGAGCAGGCAGAGAAAAAGGCCACAGACGTGAGTTTGACCGTGTCCCCACAGTAACACACTGCAGTTCACTGAGCCCACTGCATTCACATATCACTGCTCAGTTCCCGGTCTAAAAATGCACCGGTCGGTCAAACGTCGGGTAATCAGCGCTGACCTTCGTGTCAGTGTCACTTAAAGACCAGGGCTGAATCTCAAGAGCGTCATCGCTGGTCCATTTGAAAAGTCAGCAGCACGGACGCTGTTAAACGAGACGTGTGCAGGATCAGATTCGACCAACAGATCATAAAACCTGTCAGCGCCTTCAAGCCAAAACCCGTTCCAGCCCGGAAATATACTGCTGCTCCATTAACACACTGTGTGTTAATATCAAAGAACACTGCACTATAATGCAGCATGTCATAGAAAAGTATTAAAAGGATAGATAGATAAGTGTGTTTGAATGACGCACTTTACACATTTTACGTATACCTTCAAGAACCCACATGAGATACATGGCTGCTGCAGTGTATGATATTTAGGGTTCGAGCACAAGGTGCGTAGAACACTATTGAAACTGAAGGAATTATTATAGATTGTGTTTACTGCTTTATTTCGCCATTTCTGTTGCTTTGTATACTATTCCCCCACACCAAATTCCATTAAGAAAATTGTCAATTTAACATCACAGCACACAGGAGTTCATGATCCACTGCTGCCTCCATCAGGAAGCTCAAACATGTTATTCAATGACTTTGGTGTTTTTAATCCGCCCTTCAGATTTACTTCAGTGACACAAACCTACCACACGAGGCAGCAGTAGACCAGCAGCTCCTGTTTCCCTGCAAGCTAAAAACGCTGGTTTTCTCGATGGAATTTGGTGTGGGGGAATAAACAGTTTACAAAGTTGAATTAATGACCTAAACGGAATTAAAAGGAAGGTGTTGTCATGGCTGTTTACATAAGATAAGGTCACGTTTTCAAGTTTCTGGGACCTTCTTTATTCCATGGTGTTCCTAAGTAGAGTTCCTACTGTGTCAGAGATCATTTGTTTATGTCTGGACTCAGACTGAGCTCTGAAAAACCAGGACTTGTGAGTCATATGTAGAATTTTATGAGCAGTTACAGAATGCAGGGTGGAGCGAGACAGAGACAGAGACAGAGACGGGAACTTCCTGTGTGCAGCGGCGTTACCAAATATGGAAGAGAATCACGCAGATGTGTGAAATTGTTTATGATCCCTGGTCTTCACCCCAACATGACGCACACATTTATACCAAACATTCAAACATAGTCTAAACACTTTTTTGTCTTTTAATTAGATGCAAAATATTAATATGACATAACATTATTACTATTAATCAAAGTAGATGTTTACACTTAGTTTTGACATAGTTATTTGAGTATAAACAAGTTTAATATGCAGCTTACACAACGTGATCCAAAGTGCAGGGTGTCGTTAATCATGTTATGAATTATAAGCACTAAAAATATGCACGGAGTGGACACAAGATACAAACTTGCAATTGTGGCGAATATTAGACGTGTGTATGGATGCATTAAACGCTGCCAGGAATAGAAAGAGCTGGAGTTTGAAGTATATGATATGAGTGAATGACATTAGAGTGTCGGTGTCCTGCAGTGCCCTAATGTAGAATATGTCTGTCAATCCTCTTCTGTGCCAAGTGGCGCTTGAGGCATCAAGAAGTCCCTCCACCTGGTTCGGTCTGCCGCTACTTTCAGAATATGTAGGTATATCAAAAATAGAGCTGAAACGATTAATCGATGAATCGAATATTAATCGATTACGAAGCTTTATTCATGATTAAAACAAGATTTCTGATTGTTTAAGCTTCTTAAATCTTAATTTCTTTGCTCTGGATAATAAATTAATCATTAAAAGTCAATCATTTTGGTTCGTGGACAAAACAAGACATTTGAGAACATCATCATTTCCAGGTTTGAAGAACACCGATCAACATTTTTTATGGTTTTCTGATATTTTATGGACCAAACGATTCATCGATTAATCGAGAAAATAATCGACAGATTAATCGATTATGAAAATAATCGTTAGTTGCAGCTCTAATCATCAATCTACATAAGTGTATTTACTCTCCTACAGAATATGTATGTATATCATAAATACTTACATATCTCAAGTGTATTTACTCTCCTACAGAATATGTATGTATGTAGGAGAGAAAATACACTTGAGATATTTATGTATTTATGATATTAGGTTACATATTATATAACATAATGCTGAATGCGACGACTGTTCCACTAAACGATTTGAAATGTTCGAATTATAACAAGTGATTATGAATTGCAATAATAAAAATAAAATTATAACATCAGAAAAGTAATAACATTTGGTTTATTATCATTATAACAACATTTTTATTAGTTGTAGTAGAGGTAGTAGTAGCAGTAGTATTAGCAATAGTAGTAGTAGTAAAGGTAGTAGTAGCAGTAGTATTAGCAATAGTAGTTGTAGTAGAGGTAGTAGTAGCAGTAGTATTAGCAATAGTAATAGTAGTAGAGGTAGTAGTAGCAGTAGCAGTAGCAGCAGTAGTAGTAGCAGTAGTAGCAGCAGTAGTAGTAGCAGCAGTAGTAGTGGTAGTAGTAGTAGCAGTAGTAGTAGCAGTAGTAGTAGTAGTAGGAGTAGTACTAGTAGAAGCAACAGTAGTAGCAGTAGTAGTAGTAGTAGTAGTAGCAGCAGTTGTTGTAGTAGTAGTAGTAGTAGAAGCAACAGTAGTAGCAGTAGTTGTAGTAGTAGTAGCAGTTATAGTAGTAGTAGTAGCAGTAGTAGAGCTAGTAGTAGTAGTACTAGTAGAAGCAACAGTAGTAGCAGTAGTAATAGTAGTAGTAGCAGTTGTAGTAGTAGTAGTACTAGTAGTAGTAGCAGTTGTAGTAGTAGTAGTACTAGTAGTAGTACTAGTAGAAGCAACAGTAGTAGCAGTAGTAGTAGTAGTAGCAGTAGTAGTAGTACTAGTAGAAGCAACAGTAGTAGCAGTATTAGAAGTAGTAGTAGAAGAGGTAGTAGTAACAGTAGGAGCAGTAGTAATAGTAGTAGAGGTGGTAGTTGTTCAAAATAAGTCATAAGACAATAATTACATTATTATTATTATCATTATTATTTTGAAAATCGTGTCAGTCAGATGATTCAGATCGGTTATTATTAGTAGTAGTGTGAGGAGGAGGAGCAGAAATGGTCTTATTTTTCGAAGGCACCTGTAATAGCTTTTATTTTGGAAAGCAAGTAACCGGGAAAAAAAAGATAACCGTGCGTCGCACAGGTGATTCCGACCTCTGACTCCGTTGTTATGGCAACAGTACACACACACTCACAGCTGTGACAGACGCGGCGGCCACAAGCGGAGCGGAGCGTCGGCAACATGGCGTCGTTTATGTCCATAGACGCGGTAAGAAAGAAGATCCAGACGCTGCAGCAGGCGGCCTACGATGCGGAGGAGCGGGCCGAAGTGCTGCAGGAGGAGGCGGACATGGAGCGGCAGGCCCGGGAGCGGGTAACACACACCGGAACACCGGGCCGAGCCGATACACCGGGAACTGTGACGATTCATGAATGAAAGTTCAACAAAGTTTGGACTGATGAGGAAACAGAGTTCGTTTAAAACCTGCACTGAAAACTAAACTTTGATCAACCGGAAGTAGAATTAATTAGCTAAATGAGAGCTAGCAACACACTTGTTTATTAGGTACACCTTTCAACCGCTTGTTAATGCAAATATCTAATCGGCAAATCACATGACAGCAACTCAACACATTTATGTAAACATAAAAATAACAAATAAAGTTGTCCGTTTGAATTAATTTGGTAGTTGAATTAACGTTTAAAGCCGAAACTGAGGCCCTCCTGCAATACCTCCAAGTCCCACCAGGGGACATATTTTAAGAAGCACCGCTGTAGCCTTGAGACAAACCAGACTTAAAAAAACTGTATGAATCAAGTCCAAGCTTCGATTGTCTCAGGCTACATCCATATTATAAACACTTAAACTGGAGCAGACTCCAGTTCCGTCCGCAATGCCATGGTGTTCCCAAAAGGTCCCAAAAACAGAGGTTTGAAAATGTTGTGGGCTCTGTTTTCATTTGAAAAGTGCATTTTTAGTCTGGATGAGCAGAACGTGAGACTTTTGTTCCTACATTACACCTTTGTTCATTAGTATCAGTTACTGAAATGAAGCAAACAACTCTGTGTGCTTTTTAATCTGAAAATGCTGTTGTCATTGTAGTCTGGATGAAGCTCCTACAGTGACATACAAACAAACCCCCACAAATTCACTATAATTACTTTATTAACCGTGTATGATTCCCTTCCACGTTTCATTGACAATATTCCCACATGAACAGTTTTGGACGCTCTGCTCTCGTTGTCCCACAGGCCGAGGCAGAGGTGGCGTCTCTGAACAGGCGCATCCAGCTGGTGGAGGAGGAGTTGGACAGAGCTCAGGAGAGACTGGCAACTGCTCTGCAGAAGCTGGAGGAGGCGGAGAAAGCAGCAGACGAGAGTGAGAGGTGAGAGCTTTGCCCAGCTGTCTCGTTTCTCCGTGTTTTAATAAAACCTCACATCTGATGAGAGGAAGAAGCTGCAACAAAACATTATGCGTCTTCAGGAGTCGGCTGAGAGGTTTCTGAAGTTCTGAGAAGTTCTTGAGAACTTAAGAAACCCTCTTTAATGAGAACGTCCAGGTTCCTACAGCTCACTACTGAAGATGACTATGACCTGGAGAACCTTCACAGCACTTGACCCACTGAAAGTTTAGCTGCAGTGTTGGATAATACCACTGGGGGGCACACTTTCCCTCAAAGTGACCTGTAACTCTGTATGAGGTGAAACACAGTCCTCCCTTCTGTGGTTTGCTGCATGTTTGTCAGTTTCAATCATGTGATTCAGAACAAAAGTTTTCACAGGTTATGAAACATAATTTGAAGTTTTAAGTGTTGTTACATGAGGTTCTTTATGTGACTGCACTGTGTGAGACATGACTGCCAGCGTCAGCTTATTTCTACAACTCCTTAAGAATCTGTCTGTTGCTCAATGTCACTGTAAATCAGCCTTTTCAAACAGGAAATCACTGTCACTCTGTAAATCACTCCCTCTACAGCACCAAAGCCCATACAGAAATTCACAAATTTTACATTACAGCACGCAGGAGTTGTTGATCCACTGCTGCCTCCATGTTTAAGTTCAAATGTGTTATTCTGTGACTTCTGTGTGTGAAACACCTCAGTCAGATCTGCTCCAGTGACATAAATTAAAGCAAATGGAGCAGCAGGACACCAACGTCTGCTGTGTCCTTGGAAGCTAAAATCGTTGGTTTTCTCTATGGGATTTGGTGCAGGAGAGAGAGCGGTTTTAAGAAGTGACACAAAAGTTAGTTTCCTCTTGGTCCTTTTTTCAAAATCTGCCTTTATTTTTATCAGAGATCTCAAACAACAGAATTTAAAATATCCAAAAAAGCTCCAAACTCACTGGATCCCTCACTTCCCATAATGCAACAGGCAGCAAATGAGGCTCTTAATAAACAAACAAACTCAGAGGTTGAAGGAACTAGATTCAGACTTAGATGAAGCACAGTTGTGACTGATGTGGGTTAATGTGCAGTTACATTGATTGATTGATTGATTGATTAACTGATTGATTGATCTGCTCCTTCAGAGGAATGAAGGTCATAGAGAACAGAGCGACCAAGGACGAGGAGAAGATGGAGATCCAGGAGATGCAGCTGAAGGAGGCCAAACACATCGCAGAGGAGGCCGACCGCAAATATGAGGAAGTGCGTGTGTTTCGCACACCGTGACGTCCCGTCATCCATATCCATGCTACACAAACCACAACTACACACACACATGCTGTGACCCTGATTTTAGTCAGTTAAATGTCTCACAGGTTGAATTTAAATGATATATATATTTGAAGTCTTAATGCTGCGCTGACTGTGTGTGTGTGTGTGCAGGTCGCACGTAAGCTGGTGATCCTTGAGGGCGACCTGGAGCGTTCAGAGGAGCGAGCTGAGGTGGCTGAGGCGTAAGTCAACACCCGCACCAAGACAAACTCACACTGGCATCTGCATTATTCATGATGTCACAGCAGAGATCATGTGATCACCGCTATGACAACATGGTGGTCTCACACTTTCACTTGACAAAGAGGAACTTCTTACTGTACAATAATAGAAAATCAACAAAGACTCAAGAGAGAATAATAATTGACATTTTTATATTAGATATTTTGTGGGGGGTTTTATGCGTTTACCTTGAAGATACTCCATTATTTATGCCGTGCAAACAGCTGATCTGCAATTTCATTGCACCAGACTTTTCTATTCTATTATATCGTATTATATTTTATGGATCATTTACAGATCATATATATTTATCAAGTTAAATCAAACAAGTCAAAAACTAAAATATCTGGATATCGCCAGAGACACCGCAATATGATATTATCACGATATTTAAGTCACGATGCAAGATTATCACGATATTTAAGTCACAATACGATATTATCACTATATTTAAGTCACAATATTTAAGTCACAATACAAGATTATCACAATATTTAAGTCACGATGTAAGAATATCATAATATTTAAGTCACAAAACGATATTATCACTATATTTAAGTCATGAAACTTAAGTCACAATATGATATTATTGTGATATTTAAGTCACGATGCAAGATTATCACGATATTTAAGTCACGATGTAAGAATATCACAATATTTAAGTCACAATATGATATTATCACTATATTTAAGTCATGAAACTTAAGTCACAATATGATATTATTGTGATATTTAAGTCACGATGCAAGATTATCACGATATTTAAGTCACGATGTAAGAATATCACAATATTTTAGTCACAATATGATATTATCACTATATTTAAGTCATAAACCTTAAGTCACAATATGATATTATCGTGATATTTAAGTCACGATGCAAGATTATCACGATATTTAAGTCATGAAATTTATTTATTTTTATGCTAATCCAGAAAAGGTCTAACATTTATTTGTAACATCAGTTATATGTTTGTAACAACATATTTGTATCATCAGTTATATTATAGATAGATATAGATTATATGCTTAAAGGTTTTTTTTTTGATAATTTGTGTAAATATCGCAATATTTCCCCCGCCCCTCGTGTCATGTGTGAATCGCAACATATCGTCTGCACGCGTCACACACACAAACCTGCATGTGTGTGTGTTTTTTATCAAACGCACGTGTGACCACACAACTGCCGCCTGCATGTTTAACGGCTGCTCCGCCCACTGCCACCACTCCCTGCTGCTGCTGTCGCCGCCCTGGTGGACGAACCCTGCAGGCGAGGGCGGGATCTGGAGGAGGAGCTCAAACTGATGGACCACAATTTGAAGTCCATGATGTGCGGAGAAGAAGAGGTACTGACCGCACGGCTCCGCTGACCTTCGACCTCTCAGCTCTCTCTCCGTCTGTTTTCTCTCACTTTGCCTTTGTCGCACTGATGCAGACAATCACTAACGTCGTGTTAGTTGACTTTTAACCTCCAGTGTTTTCTGTGCTTTCTCCTGAGTGTTTTGGGCAGTAGTGTGGACGTAACCCTCAGACGGAGTTGTCACTGCTGGATCTGCACCAGAAACCTGATTTGTGTGAAGCCAGCAGCTACTTCCTGTCAAAACATTTTGTGGCAGTTTCAGGGATTTAAGATAATATAATGTAATATGAGGTTTTTAGTAGAGGCTATCAGATGTTTTATGTTATCTTCTGTTTTAGTAGTAGCTGCACTTTGCACATGAACAAATCCGATTGTACCAGAAACCTGATTCATTGTTAGCATGTGCAACGTGCGGCTACTTCTGGGGATTTGAAATAAAAATAATGTTTAAGTAACTGTTTTTAAAAACAGAAGGGACACAGAGGCTCCTTACGTGAACCAGCTGACGTGACTCTATTTTCTTCAAACACACCATAACTCATCTTTTCTTGCATTCTCGCCATTTCCTGGCCTTCAAAATAAGAGCCCCTGACTTCAGCTTTTCACTACTTCCTGTATAAAACCGTTGTTTGTAGTTATTCTTAAAAGATAATATAAAAACGTGTGTTTTATTCTATGTTTTAGTCGTGGTCTACAGCATCAGAGGTGACAGGAAGTAGCTTCTGACGCAGATCAGGTAGTGACAAGCGTCACGGTTTGATTTCTTCTTCTGTTCTACTTTTCAAATCGCTGCTCTTTTCTTCTTCTTCTTCTTTTCCCCTTTCTTACGTTGCTCAGTAAATCAGGTGACCTTGAGGAAGAGTTGAAAAATGTCACCAACAACTTGAAGTCACTGGAAGCCCAGGCTGAGAAGGTACAGTAGGAGCTGAAGGAACCGACCACCAACACAGACTATGCTTTCTCTACAGATACATGTGTTTGTGTCTCTTAAGCAGCCACAGGTGTGTGTTAATGGTGCCGTGTGTGTTTGTGTGTGTGTGTTACAGTACTCGCAGAAGGAGGACAAATACGAGGAAGAAATCAGAGTTCTCACAGACAAACTGAAAGAGGTGAGAACTGAGTGGCAACACGTGTATGCGTTTCACACCCGCTGTGCACTGACACCTACTGTGCTGTGGTCGCTTTGTGTCGCAGGCTGAGACTCGTGCTGAGTTTGCAGAGAGATCTGTGGCCAAGCTGGAGAAGACCATCGACGACCTGGAAGGTAACGTTCATCATCGCCTACGCGTCCGCTCAGCGGCGTCCGGTGACGAACAGCAGAGCCGAGGCATAAGTCGACTAAGCAGGGAGAGGTTTTTTGGTGGTTTGATCACTCTGCGCCCATTAGTTTTAAAAACCAAAGTCATTTTACTAGTTTAATTCCACTTCTCACTTTGGGTACGAAAGTGCAAATTAATACTAGGCTACTTTTGTGATTTTTACTGCCCTATAAGGTTAAAAAGTAAGTAAGAAAAACTATAATTGATTCAGTTTATTGTGTAACATTTGCATCAATAATAATCAAGCAGCGGCTACTCCAAGCCCTGACTTACGCCACCAGTCACCAGAGAATCTGAAAACATCTTAGTCATCTTGGGTCATCAGCTGTCGTGACTTCTTAGCCAAAAAGTGCTTCAGTTCTGACCAAAAGACTTATTATCTACATCACAAACAGAACTTGTCCTTTTAAAGTCATTATCGTTGTCAGTTTTAAAACAGGTTTCATCCACACGAAACCCCCTAAAACGACTCTGAACACTGTTGTACATTTGCCAGGCCTGTATGTGGCGCTATCATCCTGCTTCAGAAATTCACCAAAACACTGTATTCAAATAAGAAGACGTAGACAGTTAAGATAGCAAGAGAGTGCACCAAGATAACCAGCCACAACCGTTCCAATTTTTGGCCCCCTTCCCTTCTGGTACCAGAGTTAAATGGCACGTTATGGCTATGGCTCCACCCACGACAGTCAGCTGATTGGGGCGACAGAAAAACGTCATTGTGTTCCCAAAGTAGTGTTTTGTTTGTATACAGACAAAAATGAAACGGTGCTGCGTTTTGAGATTTTCCCACTCTGGGACCCGCTTTCAAGGAATAGTGTTTCAGTGCTTCCAAAACGCCAGTTCCGTGTGATTAAAAACCTGATCTGATAAGAAACACTTAAGCAGATTCTCCTGTGACAAAAAATCTAGATATTTGGCCACTAAAACGACTCTCTAGACAGGTTTCTAATCTACAGAGGTTAAATTCCTGGATTATTCCACCAAAAATGGCTAAAATCTCTCCTGGCAGCCATGGATATATGATATAGGGGGCGCTCACTGCACAATCAGTGTGGTTATATGAGGTACTGACGATGTGTCAGTACCTCATATAACCACATTTCATAAATCTGGACTAGCTTTTTTACACCAGGTGTGAACTGACTTGTTCTCTTTGAACTTTTCCTTTTTCTGAATCTTGTTCCTTTGTCTCGCTTCTTCTGCCGTCTGTCCCCGTCTGTGTGTGTGTGTGTGTGCGTGTCCCCACAGACGAGGTGTACGCTCAGAAGCTGAAGGGCAAGGCTCTCAGCGAGGAGCTGGACCTGGCGCTCAACGACATGACCATGGTGTAGACGCTCACTAGCTCGCTCGCTGTCTCACTTCACTTCCTGTCTGCTCTTCCTTCCTTCCTGTTCATCGGTTCTTTGTTTATGTTTTTTCGTTCCACAGAGGTAGGCGGGGTCAGACGATGCTCAAAGATGTAACGTCTGACTCCGCCCATCCTTGCTGGGTAAGCTATGTCTGTGTTTCTACAGAGGGCGGAGTCTCATGTCTTCTCTGTAATAAATGGATCAGAGCTCTCTGGACTTTTCTGTCTCCGTCCTGTTTTTCTTTCTGTCTGTTTTTCTTGTCTCCACACTGGCGACACCTAGTGGGAGGTTTTCAGGTTGTTTGTGTGTGTGTGTGTGTGTGTGTCCCACTTTTATAGTCACGACATTTCAGGACGGCCTTGTTGAAATCCTTTAAGGATTTGGCACAAACGTTCACATGAACTCGAGGATTAAACTTTTTTAAATCGGGTTAGGGTTAATTTCACCTTTCATACAAGATGCTTCTTCCGTTCCTTGTACAAGTGAACAATTCTGAGAAACGTTCACTGGGACTCAAAGATGATCTGATTAGCCTTTGTTGTTCATGGATCGAGGCGACGTTCGGGTTTGATCTGGTCAGCGGAGCACCTCAGAAACATCCTGGTGAAATTCACCACATTCACTTGGACTGAGTAGGATAAAAGTCAGAAGTCACAGTAATGTACCGTAATGTAATACCTACATCAACAGCATCTGTAGAAAATGTTGTTTTGTCTATTCAAAATGTTCACTTGGACTCAAGGATGACATGTTTTAAATTAGGTGGTTAAAAGTCAATGTAACCTCAGAAAACCCAACAGGAACCCAATGAATGAATCCTTTTTTATTGTGAATACAGTTTGTCAGGAACATCTTGAGGATATTTCTTCTAATTTGGTGCAAACGTTCACTTGGACTCAATCATGAACGGAAGAGATTTTTAGTAGTCAAAGGTCAAAAGTCATGGTTACAGTGACCATGTGTTTGATGGCATTTGATGGTTTGATCTGACAGCTCATCACAGCTGTCAAACATGTTCACTTGGACTGAGGTCTCTGTGGTCCAAGAAATCCTTAATTCTGTCACAAACATTCACTTGGATTCAAAGACTATTAAGATTTGGGTGGACATAGTTCAAGGTTGCTGTGACCTCACAAAACATGTGTTTATTCTCCTGAATTCAGTGTTTTAGGAATTAGGAATATTGAGGGAATTCCTTTTAATTTGGTGCAAACGTTCACTTGGACTCAATCATGAACAGAAGAGATTTTTAGTGGTTAAAGGTCAAAAGATATATCAACATTTCAACATTTCAACATTTCATTACCTTATGTCAAACATGTTCACTTGGACTGCAGGGTGATTTTAATTTGGTGGTCAAATGCCACTGCTTTTATTTATTTATTACTTGTTTTGCCTTGTGAACATGATTTTTCAGTATTTGGCCTGATTTGATTCGCCTCACAAACAAAATATTTGACTTCTTGAACGTTAAGAACCAGTTTGAACGATTTAGTGACATCTAGTGGTCAAGTTATATATTGCAACCAACTAAATACTTTTGCAAACGAACATGGTGATAATTAATGAATGAAAACATACATATAGATCGCTTTCAGTTCCTTTGAAGTCAACAGGAAAATGTTATACGAGGCTGGAAATGAGTAAACATCTTGTTTCTTTGTGTTTGAGATAATGAGGTAAAGGTAGGTGTCGGATAATCTCTGTGAAAGGGAGACGTAGATATGACGTCTCACCTGTGTGACGATGTGTTTCCTCCGCAGAGAATCTGGCCCAGGCCAAAGAGGAGAACCTGGACATGCACCAGGTGTTGGACCAAACTCTTCAGGAGCTCAACAATCTATAGAGACACATACAGACCTGACTGACGGAGCACAACAACAAAGAAAATACAATTTAAAAATAAAAAGTTTTCTTTATAAACTCCCAGCACTCCTACAGTACATATACAGTTAGTGTAAAATCAGTTTAAAACGCTCAAACTAAACTAAACATCGTAGAAACACTGAAAACAACAAAACCTCAACGACCAGTAGAACAAACTAATATTTGTTGCCTTTAAATGGTGTTTACGAGAGTTTACCGCCTCCCTCGCGTTTCAAAAGTGGATAGTAAGTTGATTTGTGTGTATGTTTAATTTGTACGAGGAAATGTTTTCCAAGGACCAAAAATGTTTTGTTTCTCCGCATCGTCATTCCTGTGCGTTACTCGTGCGCTAGCCAGTGTTTCTGTTGCCAAGCAACGGTGTTCTCTCACAACTTCACCATTTCAACGCCAAGTATGTCGCAGACAAAAAATCCAGAAAATGTCATCAATTGACCAATTGATTAATTTCAGGTATTTTAAGTGTAAAATAGTGAATTTTTGACATGTTGTTGCTTTAATTGAAAATACAGTGTAAACATTTGAATAAAGTTATTTATAACAAGTAAAAATAAGTGATAATAAATTTAAGTTTACTTTGTTTGACAGTACATTGGCAAAGCAAATGTGTTTATATAGCAGTATTCATACACAAGGCAACTCAAAGTTTAGAAAGCATAGAAATACACAAGAATAAAATTAGAAATTAAAATAGTCATTAAAATCATGAGAGACAACAGTGATTTGCCATAGAAAATGTGCATTTTAAAGACAAGAATGAATCAATAACTAAGATGATTATTTAAGAATTTAAGAAAAAGGCCTGATTTAAATAAGAGTGACAGTCTGAGCTCAGACCTCAGAAGAACAGAACGCTGCTTCACTTTGTTTGGTTCTGTATGTGGGAAACACTCAGAAAACTTGTTCCTGATGATCTTAGGGCTCTGGATGCTTCATAGGGAACTAATAAGTCTTTACATTTTCAAATGTATCCTTTGACTCACGGGAAGCCAGTGTAGAGACCTGATGACTGGTCTGGCGTGATTAGTCAGGTTGTAAACACCATTTAAAGGCAGCCGTGTTGAAAGTTGACATGAATGATGTGCTGGGAGCTGTAACCTTGATTTTAACATGGAAGAAAAAATCTTTCTGAAATAATAAACTTCATTCCAACATGTATTTAATGATGTGAGTTTTTGTTGTTGTGCATATATCACTGCTTCAGGTGACGGTAACACAGACACAGATATCTGTGATGAAACGATGAGGACGGTCTGACTGCAGTTCTCACATAAGTGCTAATAATAAATGAGGAGTGAACGGGTTTCACTTCCTCTCTTCCGTCTGTCGGTCGGTACACTGTGTTCACTGCAAGAAGAGGAAGATGAGCAAAAAAAAACAAAGTGCAGCAAAAGCTTGGTCGGTTTTTACTCATTTGAATTAAACCAAAATGTATTTTTAAATAATCACAACTTTGACGAAGTTTGTTAGTTCATCAAAGACGACGTACATGCAATTCCACGCCCAAACATATGGTGGCAGTAATACAAAAAGACGTCACCCACCCGAGTTCACCGCGTTCCAGTTGGGAAACAAATATGGACGCAAACATATCTTGGGCTAGCCATTTTTTTAGTGATATCGGTCAATAACAACGCTCTCTACGTTTGTGCACAACATAACAACAGAACAATACTGTGTGTACGACTGATTTACTGTGTAACAAATACAACACAAGTGACTACAAATGGACAGTCTTGTATAGAGTACTTTAAAGGGATACTTAAAAGTATGTAAAAGTACAAGTTTCATACCAGAAAAATTACTTTGGTAGAAGTTGAAGTCACAATTACATAACATGTCATTTAGCAGACGCTTTTATCCAAAGCGACTTACAACGGTATTGAGTACAATCAGCCAGGGGTGGAGTCGAACTTGTGGCCATTGCGACCATGATGTCTTTCACACACAGCGTACCGGTCTTAACCACTGAGCCACTCCACCCCCCCAATTACTTAAGTAAAAGTCAGTACATGACATTTACTTAAGTATCAGAATTAATTTAATACATTTTCTAAAGCTCTATATAAATACAGACCATAATACCAACTCTTCCTCTGATTTTTTATGGAAAAAAATTAAGATTTATTGATCGACTGATTTTTATTCACAACCACAAGTTCTAGAGAAAAGCTTTGTGGGAGAAAAATGCTTTGTCGATGACCAGATGGCTTTTGAAATAATAACAATGACTCACACAGTTATTATTTATTATTTTATTTACAAAATTACTTATTTAATTTAATTGTTTTTTTTTCCATTCATCGTCATCATTTTCGTCACCTTGCTCTGTTTTTTTCCCAACTTAAATCTGATCCTGTGTTTTCCCCCACGGATGTTTTCCCTCAATCCTGATCTTAAATGGGAAGCACGCGGGGCGGAGACATCCCGGAAAATAAGAGTCACTGACCGGGACTTTAAATCTGAGACTTCTGATTGGTTTACAAAAATTGACTGACAGTTGTATATGACCAATCGTCACACAGCGTGCCACCACTGCTGACGTAAGCAGATCTATAAACAAACACGAGGCTGTGGAGCTATGACTGTCGGTCCATCCGCTCTGTTGTGAGATCGCTAAATGTGGCGCCGCGCCGCTGTGTCGCTTTGACGCGAGCGCCCGATGACGGGAAGTGGGTGGTCCCGCTCCAGAACAGGCACTTACCAGTCACTAATGGTGTTTCCAGCGACGCTAACTGGCTTTTTTTGATGGATGTGTGGAGTTAAACTGGCAAACAGGGATGTTAGTGAAGTAACACAGGGACAGTACAGCCGCTGACACTGAGGTGAGTGACTGTAACGTGCCAACACTGCTGCTAACACTGCTGCTGCTTTTCACTGATGAAACAACATGGCGTGGATGACACCGTTAGCCCTACTGCTAAATACTAAACTGTAGCACTGATGCTAATGTGCGCACTTATAATAACGTCGTTTAAAACTCCTTAACGTAAATTGTTGTTCGCTAACATCCACTAGCTCCTTGATTAGTGACGTATCTGCTGCGCTAACTGCTAAGCTAATCCTTGTTTTGTTTGGGCTTTTCCTTACATCCCCTATAGGTCAGAGGTCTCAAACTCGCGACTCGGGGGCCACTTGCGGCCCTCCTCCATCCATGAGTTATTTTTGCCGGGGTTTTTTTTATGTTTTCATAGTCATTTTGCATCATAAATACAAATTATTTTGAACTATTTTCTCATTCCATGTAAAAACAAACAGCTGTTTTCCCCTCTGGTCGCCAGGTCATTTTAGTTTAGTTTGAGACTCCTGCTACAGGTGACAGAGATTAGCAGTGTTATAGAAAAGTACCTTAAAGGGATATTAAGGTAGGGGAGTAAAAGTATCTTACCAGAAAATGACTTGGGTAGAAGTTGAAAAAGTTGAAAAAGAAAAAGTCTTAAAGTATATGACATTTACTGTACTTAAATAACCCTCCATCTGACCTCGACATTTCGTTGTGCAATACCAGCTGTATTATGACAAAACAGATGCTTTCCTTTCCTTTCCTTTCCTTAAGTATCGAAGTCATTGTCTTATATACAGTATAATGTACTCAAGTTTCAGAAGTTAGTGGACTAAAAGTACACAATTTATTTAGAAATTGTAGTGGAGTAAAAGCAAAAGTTGCTACAATTATAAATAACAAAGTAAAGTACAGATATGTACATTTTGTACTTAAGTACAATAACAAAGTATTTGTACTTTGTTACATTATAAATAAAAACAGTCATGTTATATTTTAGACAATTGCTGTCAAATCAAATTTAAGACCAGGTGTATTTAGGTAAAGTTAGTTTTGTTTCTTGCGGCTAACCCCTTCTGAGGCAATATTTTAAGAATACAATAAAACAAATTTTAGAGAAAGTGTTGTTATGATTTTATAATTATTTTCTGTTCAGGGTATTTGTATGTTTGCTATTATGTACAAATGACAATAATTAGTTACATACAAATTGGAATAAGAAATAAAAAAAAACAGTGCAGGGAGGATTATGAAGATAACTCGTCTAAAAGAAAATTTAATTTACAGCAAAAAAGGAAAAATAAAACAGATCCAAAGTTAATTCTCAGGCAACACTCTCAGGTGTCATGTGTACCTAATAAAGTGGTACCCACCATGTGATTGGCTGAATGGGTGTGGCCAGTGAGTGTATACCCTCTGTTTTTAATATTTATATTGCTGATTATTTTTCTTGACAGGGTGTAACTGTGAAAACCTTCCTTCTGTAACGTTGTTGTTGTTGTTATCTATGTCCCCAGCTCACCATCACATCACTATGGCATCTGTGGGATTTGTGCAGATGCTGCTGTTGGCTTGTTTTACCTCTGCTGTAGCTACTGCAGGTCAGTACCTTCTTCTTATATTTTTTACTATAGTATTACCACTGCTGTCAGTACTTAACCCATTTACAGCAGTCGTTCTGGGTGTTACGAATAAAAAAAGTTTAATTTACAGAAATTTTACAGAGTTCATTGCATATTTTATGTACAGGTAAAAAGGGCTATAATTATAGCCTGAATATGCCCAACCCTTCTGATTCACACAGATACTTTTCACAAGTATAGAAACAGTTGGAACAAACGTTATTCCAGACCTGTAATATTGTGAATATAGTTATCACTTTACGTGTTATGGCCGTGATCCCCCTTTGCTGTCTGCTGTGATTTATGGCAGTGGTTCTCAAATATTTTATTCCAAGTACCACCTGAGGAAATATTGAGCTCTTGAAGTAAATCGGCCGAGCTAAGTCAGCTACAGGCTTTTCACGGGGAGCAAGATTTATTCCCAATAAGATAATTTACTCTCTCATCGTCCTCCTCTTCCTCACATATAATTCACACACTGGTGAACACACACTCCTCCAAGTACCACCAGAGGAAGCTTGCGTAACAATGGTGGTACACGTACCACACTTGAGAACCCTGGATCTATGGTCAACCCCTATTCACCATTTTCACTTTTTATGGAAACAGCCTTTGAAGTTGGCAAACATATTCCACGTTACCTGATACATACATATATAGAGTTGCATAATGGGATTTGCGTAACATCAGCTACTGGAGCTCTGTTGTTATTCACAAGTTATAGACACATAGGTACTATACGTTGTTTGTCAACAAGGTACTACACCGATCGTCACTGTTTAACTGGATCTATCGTCATGTAAAGTTACACTCGGTGTCTGTGACACATTATTACTACAGGTGACAACACCTGTTTGGTTTTCCTGCTCTGACATGTCCGTGTGTCGGCTGTACTGTTTTCCAGGAGCCGTGCAGATTAAAAACACTGTTCTGTTTACTTTCAGTTGTCCTCACTGAGACATGTCCTTGAACTGTACTAAAATGCGAGGAATCAATTTCCTGCCCCGTTAAACATTGACAAAGATGATTGTTTTTTGTTTTCCTGTCTTTGCTGACTCTGTAATTTGAGGTCATTTGGGTTTCGTTTTGTGTATCAGTGCAGCACCCCCCCCCCCCCCCTTCACTGGAACTGGGAACAGCTTTTAGTTGGAACTACTTGGATTCTTGGGTAAAATCTGGCAGCAGAGGATGCCAGATTTCAATCTGATTTCACTTGGATTCTCTTGAATTCAAGCCATTCATGTGTTGTGACTATAAAGTCAGCTACCGTGTGAGTAACCACCATTAACACTATAGGGCTGGAAGGATAGTTTGGGGGTTGTTTTAGGTGCTGGCACAGAAGCAGCACTGACTGTGCACAGTGCTGAGAAATAACTGGAGCTAGACAGAACACCAGGAAAAACAGCATTTAGCAACATAACAAAGGGCTCACCTAATAAAATACACCTCACCTCTGGTGTATGCTGTATTATTAATATGTTTATTGCTTTGTTTGGCATCTTTTTTCCTCCCACACCAAAGTCCATAGAGAAAACCATCGAGTTTCACCTCCAGGAGCTGCTGCTCTGCTGCTGCTGCCTCATTTCGCTTTGCTTTGTTAGTGTCCTTCTGGTAAATCTAAACAAATATTTTCAAAATGCAGAAGTCACAAAATAACACATTTGGATTTACTGATGGAGAAAGTAGTGGATCGACAACTCCTGTGTGCTGTGATGTAAAAATCGCTCAATTTCTCTACGGATTTTGGTGTGGGGGATTTTCATTTTTGTAATTTGAGATTTCAATGCCCTCAGGCATTTACAAATGATGCACATTTCCTGATAGAAATGGCTGTGTTATGGCAAGATGAAGTGGAGAAACTTAAGATATCATAGACGTAGATTTGATTAGGTCAGTCTTTGCTGGTGTTTCCACGGTGGATCAACAAAATCATTGATTTTCTCTATGGGGCTTTGGTGTGGGAGGGAGAGAGTGGTTTTCAAACTTCAGTTTTCTGTTGGAAAAGTCTGTCTAACAGTGAGATGAAGCAGCAAACGTGTTCTTAAAATAATCCAGGCTTTAGCTGAAGTAGATTTTATCACATGAGCCATTTTGTTAAGTGGCCAAAATCATTTTCTTTGTGGCAGTCATGTCCTCACAGTGTCTCCTGCTCATCAGTGCAGTCAGTGTGAACAATGTGCCACCTGAACTATCCCCAACATTAAACTCAGAGCAAACCGAGCAGCAGACGTTCGTGTGGCTTTTGTGGGTTTTGCACTTCCTGCCACTTGACTGCGGGAGGAAGTGTCGTCTCAGTAATAAATTTAGGAAAGTTGTTTTGTCTGAGTTTTATTCTAATCACCACGTCTTCTTCTTCTTCTCCTGTCCCACCTCCAGGAAATTACAACCACTTGGTGACAGCGCCGCAGCCTCTGGTGGTCGAGATCGGCACCGACTTTAATGCCTCTTGCATGGTCGTCGTCACCGATGAAGTGACTGCCGACGACCTCTACTGGGCCCTGTCTCAGAAGACGGTACCCAAAGAGCAGTACACCAAGATCAACAGGACGACCCTGAACGTCACCGTCCACATCAGTGGAGAAGATAAGGAGTGGTTGTACTGTCGCTCTCGGGGGGTTTCACCCTACGTTGTCCTGAATGAAGGCAAATTTATGCACGCGATCTATCTTCGCAAAGCCTGTAAGTGTCTTTTTGCTCCATATGACAAAGAAATCATTTTGGTAATGGAAGAAAGAGATCATGAGTATGTGTTTTAATTCCAGATCCTCCGAAACAGCCAGAGAATGTGACCTGTATCGCTCTCCAGGACAAAAAAGTCATCTCCTCAACCGTCAAGTGTAACTGGGACACAGTGGGACGTCAAAGCAAAGACGTCGCTACTAAATACACGCTGAACTTCAATGTCATTGCGTGAGTACACTTCCCCGTGTGTTTGCTGCTTTATTTTGCTGTGAGACACACTTTCCCCACTGGAAACCGAAGGTTTTTGTCCCTTTTAGTGAAGCGCTCACACTCCCACGCCAAACTCCATAGAAGTAAATTGGCAGTTTTACATCGCAGCTCTCACTAGTTGTTGATCCATTTCTGCCTCATTCAGTCAGTTATAATGTAATGTTTTGTGATTTTAGGCATGAGAAAAACCTTCATTCATATTTACAGCCGTGACACAGCAGCTCCTGTGTCGCCCATAAGCCAAAAACACAGATTTTCTCTATGGACTTTGGTGTGGGAGGGGGGAAATTCCTCTTCAAGATAATAAAACTAATCTTCTTAACAGTTATTCCAACCAAACTGTGAGCACTAAGGAGAACAGCGCCTTGGTGAATCTGAGCGTTTTCCCACATTTTATGGATGTGGAGTTTTGGGTGGAGGCGCACAACGCACTTGGGATGGTTGCGTCTGAGCATCTGAGAAAAGACGCTGGGTGTTTGGGTGAGTCTTCTGTCGAACTGATGTAACATATTGCGTGCTTCGTGAGTAGTGTTGATGATGATGATGATGATGATGACAACGATGCCTCCTCTTCACCGCCTGTGTCACTGTAGTGAAAACAGATCCTCCAGCAGACGTCAAAGTCATCTCAGAGAAGACGTTTGCAACCTCCCTCCTCCTGAACTGGAGTCGTCCCATCAGTAAGGGATATGTCACCAAATTAACGTACGAAATCAGATTCTGCCAAAGTGGAGCTCACGAATGGACGTATGTAAGTACGAGGGGAAATCCCCTGCACCAGATTATATTAAAGATGATCACATTCATTTAGCCTTTAATGAAAGTTAAATGTCCAAGGCCTTATTGAACTTACCATTTATGATCTTTTTGCATACCAAAAAAAGATTCAGTTTTAATGATTTCTTTGTTATATTCAAGCATTAAACCCAGCTATATTGATTTCAGTGACATTGTTCTCTAGTAAAAGTTGTTGCTGTTGTCGTTTAGGTTCCTCCTGGTGACATCGCAGATGACATAGAGTCCTTCAGACTCCAGAAACTTCAGCCACACAAGGTTTACGTGTCTCAGATCCGCTGCAAAACAGATAAAGCGCGCTGCCCTTACTGGAGCGAATGGAGCACCAACGCCACCAAGAGGACGCCGGAGGACCGTGAGTTTGATGGAAAACTTGATGACTTTTTTTCTCGTACGGTGAATTGTTAAATAGCTCTGTTTTGGTTTTCTCTGTCTCAGGACCAACGAGTAAACCAGATTTATGGAAGAAAGTTTATGAGGGCGTCGGCGAACGACGAGTGCAGATTATCTGTAAGGTAAATGAATTCAATTTCTGATACAGTGTCGGGACGTTTATGTCGCCTGGAGCGACTGATGTTTCACGTGCATTCTCTTCAAGACTGTTTGAAAATGTAAAACTTGTTCTTCCAGGATCCCGTTTTCGCCAACGGGAGGATCACCCACTTTGACGTGAAGGTTCAAGAACAGAAGGATAAAACCTGGCGTGGGAGCTCAGAGGGGGAGAGTTTCCCAGTCAACAGGTCAGACGGCGACGCCGCGCACAGGACCATCACCCTCGTGAAGGAGATATACCTGGAAGACCAGAAATCCCTGCGAGTGTCCATCGCCGCGGTCAACTCTGTGGGGAAGTCGCCCCTGGCGTCGCTATCCATCCCAGACAAGGCACACGGTAGGTTTCCATGGTGACGCTGAGCGGTGACATTTTGTGCATTGACGGCGAGGAAGCTCTTGGTCCATTTCTAAACTCTGAAACTGAACCAAGAACAGAAAAAGTCTTCATACACACAAAACTGACTGTAAACAGTGTCGTATGTATGCCAGGCCTGTATGTGGCGCTGTGAGACCACCGAGTACAAACTCCAAACACAAGAAGACGATGATGATGATAAAGACAAACCATGACTTCATCATTTTCCCAAAGTTGTGTGTTAGGCGTATACGATATGATGCGATACAAAACTTAGTGATTTGTAACCGTGTTTAACATAAATGATGATGGTGTTGTGTGTGTGTGTGTGTGTGTGTGTCGCAGAGCTCCCCCCGGTGGAGGATCTGAGGGCGTGGCCTATCGACGGCCAGATGTGGGTGGAGTGGAAGCCGCACTACAGCACACGGAGTGACAGAGTGACGGAGTATGTGGTGCAGTGGGTCAGCGGCGATGTCCTGGACTGGCAGAGGGAAAACAGAAGTACCAGACTCACGGTTATTAAAGGTAAGGCATTGCACCGTGAAAGCGTCCGTTCACTGTAACTCTGTGAGTGGTTGGCTGTATTAAAGCGTGCGTTAATTCAACTCTTTATGTCACATGAAGACCACCTGCCGAAGTTCGTGTGCTACACTGTGTCCGTGTATCCGGTGTATTCTGGATGGACGGGGAAGCCGGCCAGTGTGCAAGTGTTTCAGGAACAAGGAGGTGAGACGACGCACATTTTTCCAACTACACAGGATGATAAAACATCATTTAAATTGGTCAATGAGTAAATAAGCCATCACTGAGAGGACGGCTGCCAACAGGGAAGTAAGAGAAATGGATTTCAGCCACTTAACCAAAGGCTTAAGGTTTAACTGTTCTTTAACTGAAAATCTGGTGTCTGTGTGAATAGTTTAAGAGTGTTTTTTTTTGTGTGAATCCTTTGTGGTTGCAGCTCCACTCCAAGGCCCAGTTGTTAGCCTAAACAACAAGCCGCAGCGCAACGAGGCGGAGCTGGTGTGGACGGAGATCCCTCCAGACAGACGACAAGGCTTCATCACAGGCTACACCATATTCTACAGCAGCGGGCGTGAAACCCTCAGTATGTTGCCGGCCGCACGGTGTCACGCCGACTCGTTCACGCGGAAGGTCGTTCCGTTCGCTGATCTTCTGTTTTTTTGTCCGTTGGCAGCCGTGGTCGTTCCTCCCAACGTCACCACCTACAAACTGACGTCACTGACGGGCAACACCAAGTACGACGTGTGGGTCAGCGCGTCCACCGTCGTAAACTCCACCCAAGGATCCCGTCACTCGTTTACCACTACGAAATATGGTGAACATCACATTTAACAAGAATAATAATAAGTAGTACAAATTGCTGTGTATTTTATGTCGTACGACAAACGTGTTGGTCGAGTTTGCTCATTTACGCAGGGTGCAAATCGCCAAAATTGAAAATGGCTGACTTGAGTTGAGTTGAGGCCATGACATCTACCCACCAAGTTTCAGGAAATTCAGTGGAACTCAATTCAGCCTCTGTTTTCACCTTAGGGGGCACTATAGAGCCCTTGAGCAATGCACGGGTCTGGGAACTCTTTCGCCACACCTGGCCTCCATGCCAAGTTTCAAGAGTTGATTGTTTGAACATGTTAACCTGCTCAAACATGACCGACGCCAGGGGCCGCTAATGTACTATAATATAATAAAACACAAACCTTTGACGTTTATTGATGGATTGATCTATTGTCTCTTTCAGCATCAGGAGAGATTGAGCTCATCGTGGTCGGAGTGAGTCTGGGATTCCTGTTTTTCGTCATCATGACGATGCTGCTCTGCATCTACAAGAAAGACGTGTAAGTTAAATCACACTCGGCTCACGTCGCGTTCATGTTCAGCCTGACTCATGGTCACACGCATGACACCGGAAGCTTTTTTGTTTACGTCTCTATATTTGTGTTTATGGTCGTGCACTGGTGTTAACATTTCACACCATCGACCTGCTGGTGAACTGTTCTCCATGAGTCTGTTCTGTGTTCAGTCCAGTTCATTTATAAAGCACATTTAAAAACAACAACAGACGACCAAAGTAAAATAAACTGACGGAAAAGTAAGACATAAAACACGTGCGTAGACAGAGTGCAGAACTCTCAAATGTAAAAGAAGAAAACATATTTAAAAGAGGTTTAAAATTAGACAGTGAAGGAAGAGGAACTGCCTTATTTGTCATTTGTCATGAACTTTAAAAGCCCGATCGCCTCTGAGCTTCAGCCGCGATTTAGAAACGACTAAATTCAAGCAGTTGCACCCAGACTTTTACATCACGCTGCTTAAATTGTGTTGATTCTTTTTTGTAAAAAAAAGCAGCAGCTTTGTAAACAGGCTGTCTTTTATATTTTATGTACGTTATTATTGCTCTGTCTTTAGTATTTTAAAGTTCCTATTATTAAGTATTTTGTGATTTTTAACCCAATAAAGGTGCTATATTAACAAAGGTTTACTCACTTAAGAGCCGCTGATCTTAGAGAACGCTGGCGTATCTTCAAACTTCCTCCATTTCATTGAATTTTGATTTGAAAAATGACAGCGAGGAAGACGAGACAGCAGGGTGTGTGCGAGAGGGAATGTGATGACACCAGGTGGACAAACCATAGACAAATGTCTCGGAACATCGAGTCAAAACAGGCTTTAGAATGACAATTTGTGCTGTACACTGTATCATTATTATTATGAAGATTTTAATCTGTGTGTCCCTCGTCCACAAGCTGATAAATGTCTCTTTCCTCTCTGTCGCAGCATAAAGAGAAACTTCTGGCCTCAGATTCCAAACCCTGGAGAGAGCACCATCAGAAACTGGTCTCCGGACTATCCTTTAAGAGTAAGAACCTCGACTGACGCACGACTCGGCAGCGGCCTCTGCTGGCTGTCACACACATGGTGTCACACTTGTCTTCCAGTTGTCACAGCTGTGTTGGACTAGATAATATGTGGGAGCAGTTCTGTCCCCGTGAACACACGTCCTGACCATTAACAGTAGCTTTTATTTGTTATTTTGAGACGTGGTCCAAACTGCTCATACACAGATTAACTGATAACTCACTGATTATAAATCTTAAATCTGTGTTAATTTGAGAATATGTTCACTGGTCTATCTGCCTGTTACACAGACTTCTGTGTACTGAGGTCTGTGTCCCTCTTCCACACCAAAGTCCATAGAGAAAAACGTCAATTTTACATCACAGCCCACAGGGGTTGTTGATCCACTGTTGCCTCCGTCACTAAGTTCAAAGGTGTTATTTTTCTGGTCTCTGTGTTTGAAATACTTGTTGTTCATGTTTACCCAAAAACACAAAATTGACAAATCACGGAGCCATGGGCCGAGCAGCTCCTGTGTCCCTGTGAGCTAAAATCTATGATTTTCCCTATGGACTTTGGTGTGGGGGAGTGATCAGTTTTGTCTAATTGGGAAATGAAGTGCCAAATATATTCCTAAAATACAAAACCTTAGATTTTAGTTACAGTGATCAGTTTTTCCTTGTCCCTCTCTCAGGCTGGTACCTCAGTGCCTCATACAACCACACTTCACCTGGATTAACAAGGTTTTGTCTCCCTCTACAGGCAGAGACACCAAAGGAGAACTGTATGTCTGGCATCAGTGTGCTGGACATGGACGCGAGCGACGGGAAGAGCGTGTTCGAGGAGGACAAGGCCGTCCTCCCTCTGAAGAAAGACAAGTACCTGTCCGAGGAGCACAGCAGCGGCATCGGCGGCTCCTCCTGCATGTCCTCGCCTCGCCAGAGCGTGTCCGACAGCGACGAGGGCGGCGACATGGTGGACACCACGGCCAGCACCGTGCAGTACTCCTCAGTGGTGGCTTCTAGCGGCTACAAGGGTCAGACTCCGAGCTCTCAGGCGCCGTCACAGGCCGTGTTCTCGCGCTCCGAGTCCACGCAGCCCCTGCTGGACTCTGAGGAGAACCCAGACGTGCAGGACGGCAGCCGCCAGTGTTTCTTCCGACATGCGGCGGGGAACCAGGACAACTTTAACCAGCTGCTGGAGGCGGAGCAGCCGGAGGAGCTGGAGACTCTGTCCTTCTGTCCACTGGAGGAGGACGCCGCCGCCACCGAGCAGACACCCACCGAGGAGCCTTCCTCCGAGCGGCGGCATCCGTCGGCGCTGTCCAGCTACATGCCTCAGCTGGGAGGCTACAGGCCGCAGTGAGGACACGTGTGCGCGCGCACGAGACGGAACTCTGTAAAAATACTCGCTTGTAGGTCATTAGCTTTAAAAAAAATCAATTTAACGACATACTGGACACTTCCCGCTGCACGGCACACGACACAGGATACATTCCAGAATGTCCGCTGGTGTGAGCTGCTGTGGCGCCCTCCTGTGGAGGTGCAACAGCACGGTGTGTTGTTAGCTGACGTACGTACACGTATATACACTGCACATGAATGTAACGTGACACGTTCTGCTGATGAAACGTCGCCGCATGTTCAGATAAAACAAACAAACGTTAAGCTGCCTTTAAACAAACTGAATCGCAGTCATGTGACATTTGTAGCATCAAGGGAGGAGCCCACGCGGCCGTTTACCGTCAAAAATCACTTAATCACATATTGTTTTTAAGGTGAAGGCAAAGAACGATATGATCCACAACGAAGCTCAGGCTGGAGAGAGAGACACGTGCACTTTTAAACGTCCTGTGAGCGATTTTAGCAGCTGTGTGGACAAATTTTAAGATAAAAGAAGACGCAAACAAAACAGCAAAGTGTTTTAAAAACATTTGCCACTGAGGCTGCAACTAATCCTTCATTCATTTCATTATCGATTCATCATTTTGGCCCAAAAAATGTAAATCAAACCAGAAAATATTCACATTTACGAAGATGAAAAATCGGAAAGCTTTGTTAAAATTATTGAAAAAAACATAGTTTAGATTAATTTAGTTACTGATCGATAATTGAATAATAATCTAATATGACGGAATCAGACCTGACATCAGTATTGGTTATGATATTGAGTTAGGGCTGGACTGGACAGATTATTTGATTTCATCGATTTCTAAGTTAATCATCAATGTTTGTCCTGATTTTTCAGCCTCTTAAAGCATCGACATTTCCCAGAAATCATTCATGGACGACACTGATCGTCATTTTCTCACATTTCATGGTCCAAACAAATACTGGATTTAAAAAAATGATGTGTCCCAACGTGAAATAGTGTTGAGGAGTTAAATCTTGGATAACGGGAACTGATCAAATACTTTCACGATGATATCAGAGGAGAGGAGGTCAGTGGCGGTGAAGCTGGAGACCAAACACGGGGAGAGGGAACACGGACTGATCATGTGACTGAAGCGCCACGTGACAGTGGTCTTTGTCATATTCAGTGTTTTCCTCATGCGTCCGTCCGTCATTATTTCGTGTACGTCCACAGCAGAGCTTCAAACCATCCTGAATTATTATTTTTTTAAATATATGAAGCTTTTTTATATTTTTTGTTTTACCGAGAGAAATGTATAATATTGGTGTGTTCCATTTACACCAGAAGTGGGAATTTACGTCATTCACGGACACACACACACACACAGACACTAATGTATCTCGGGCTAGCTGTCGTTAGCCACACCAGTCGATAACGAAGATATTTCACAAACAACTTACTATAGAAACACATGAAAACTGAAAGAGTTCTGAATGCAGAAGAGAGAAGTGCAATTATAACAGTAGCAGTGTGGCAGCCATCTTAGAACCCCACGTCAGGGTTTGTGAGGGAGTTGGAAATTCAGCCGACTTCCAACCACAACTGGAACGCATCCGTAAGACTTGAGGAAACTGAACCACATGACGGTGGACCCAGTTTTATCATATGCTGTTGTTTTTTTTTGCATTTCAGTGTGAATGATGGACTTTATTTTTAAGGATAAGGAACAATATCCATGTGTGGATGAGGCATCAATAGCCCCCAAAAAACACAACACCACTTTTAATTTCAATTTTCTTACAGCCTTGAGCTTCCTCCTCCGCAAGTGTTTTTATTGAAACGTGGAGGCAGCAAGCGCGCCTTCAACATGTAAACGTCAGAGGTCAAGTATTTATCGGCTCCTGTCAATAGTTATCAATATGAAATAAATGTTTTAACTGACACCGCTCACTGTCTGCTTCTCTGTTCTTTAATCGTTTAATTGTCACTATCTAAAGTTGATATGGTAGTCTGGTTAAGTCTACAACATCTGTATATCGCAGTAAATACAGCTTTTTCCCCCCCTAACAGGAAACTGGAGTTTGTGATGCTCTTGTCGAGGTTCACGCTCCCGCACCAAACCCCATAGAGAAAATCTGCAATTTAACATGTGGCAGCACACAGGAGTCGTGGGCCCACCGCTGCCTCTGTCAGTGAGTTCACATTATGTTCTCCCACGACTTCGGCGTTTGAAATCCTTCCCTCACGTTTACCTCGGTGACACAAACTCGACAGAAGACGCAGCTGTCGAGCAGCAGCTCCTGTGTCTCTGTGAGCTAAACATGCTGATTTTCACTATGGGGTTTGGTGCAGCAGAGTGACACACACACAATTTTCAGGTTCCTGTTTAATGGTGAGACACAGCAGTGAATCCACTTTCATCTTTTTAAGATAATTGTAGATATTTAAGCTGATATGTTCCCTTGTGTCTGGCAGCCATGTTTTCACTCTGGCCTACACAGGTTGTGGGAAAAGATGAATTCAAAATGTAAATCATCACATTAGTGTTGATTTATACAGCAGAAACAATGACATTGTTCAAATAAAAAGACACAATGTGCAGTGTTTACTGTAATGCATTTAAATATGTGTATTATAATAGTAATAATGTCAGTGAGTGTGGATCTGCAGATGTGATGAAGAGCCCAGCTCCTCCTCCTCCTGTCTCTTTAACAGAGGTAATCTCAGGACAGGGAGGGGGGGTGGATGGGTTCAATGGGTTCATGTAGTATCGGACGCCTCCTCCTCCTCCCCCTCCTCCTCCTGCTCAGGTCTGCTGCTGCCTCCCCGCTCCCCGCTCTCTCTGTGCCGGGGATGATGATGATCAGTGTGTCGGTGGAGAAAGAACCTGCTGCTGCTGCTGGAAGTTTCCACAGAAATGACTGAGTGTGACCTTTTCCTGGGGACACGGATCAGCTGATGACTCCAACACCGGCTGCCATTTTCAGGTCATCTGGATAAACTTGTGAGAGAGTGAGTGTGTGAGTGAGCGAGTGAGTGTGAGAGTGTGAGTGTGTGTGTGTTGTGTGAAGAGAAGCCGCTCTGTGGGATGGGGGAAGCGCTTTGTCCTGAGCTGTGATCATGATGACTGATGGATGCTGCAGAGGGATGGAGAGAGGCCGGGGGAAGGCGGCAGCTGAGCCGCTGCACAGAGCCGCGTACCCGCCGCCTCCTCCTCCGCCGCCGCCGCCGCAGCAGCAGCAGCAGCAGTATGTGCAGAGTGCGGTAGCAGCAGCGGCAGCCGCGCAGCAGCAGCAGCAGCAGGGCACAGACATCCAGGAGCTGGCCTCCAAGCGCGTCGACATCCAGAAGAAACGCTTCTACCTGGACGTGAAGCAGAGCGTCCGCGGCCGCTTCCTGAAGATCGCGGAGGTGTGGATCGGCCGAGGCCGCCACGACAACATCAGGAAGAGCAAGCTGACGCTGTCCATGGCAATGGCGCCCGCGCTGCGCTACTGCCTGGGAGACTTTATAGATTATTACGCCCGAATCGGGCTGCGCGGCGGTTTGGCGCCGCAGCCCGAGGACCACAGCGGCAACGGCCAGGGCCGCGCGCACCGGAGAGCGCAGGAGCAGCAGAGCGCCGCCGCCGCGCTGTCGCCCACCGGCTCTGCCGCGTCCGACGACCACGCGCACCGCGTTCTCAAGAGCGAGTTCATCGAGCGCGACAACAGAAAGTACTTCCTGGACCTGAAGGAGAACCAGCGCGGCCGCTTTCTGCGCATCCGGCAGACCGTCAGCAAGGGCCACGGAACCATGGGCTACTATGGTCAGGGCATCGAGCAGACCATCGTGCTGCCCGCGCAGGGACTCATCGAGTTCCGGGACGCGCTGTCGCAGCTCATTGAGGACTACGGCGACGACGACGGCGACGAGCGCGGCCGAACCGGGTCTCGGAACCACGGCTGCGACAGCGAGAGCCCCGAGCTCCCCGAAGCTGCGTCCTTCCGCGTGGACAACAAGAGGTTCTACTTCGACGTGGGCTCCAACCGATACGGTGTCTTCCTGAAGATCAGCGAAGTGCGGCAGCCGTACAGGAACACCATCACCGTGCCGCTGAAGGCCTGGGCCCGGTTCGGGGAGAACTTCATCAGGTACGAGGAGGAGATGCGGCGGATTTTCACGTGTCACAAAGAGAAGAGGACAGACGCGCAGCGGGACAGCGACGAGCAAGAGGACTGACAAGGACATGGAAGTCCCGCCATGTCTCTGTCCCAGTGACCACCAAGGGCTGGTAACGACTGACCCTAACCTGCCAAGAACCCATTCATTCATTCATCCATCCATCCATCCATTCATTCATACATCCAGTCGTCTCAGTGCTTTTTACTGCACTTTAGCCTCTTGACCAGGGCCAGTCCAAGAATATTTAGGGGCCCCTGAACAACCACCAATGAAATATGATCTGTTTAAACCTTTTTCACACTTTATGATTGATAGATATTATGATAACAGACAAGCTCTTATCACCGTCTGATTGGCACACGGTTGGCTGTCGTTAATCACAAAATATTCCAAAACAGAGTTTGCAGATCAGAGGCCGGGGACGGGGTCTTAATGGTCACTTGGCCAGGGTCAGTCCAAGTGTAAGATGGTATTAAGATATGTTTGTTTTTTTACCAATGACTTTGTTAAGTCAGGGCTAAATATGTCGCTAATGCTGACACCTGGTGCTGTCATGGCCAACTGCATAGCAAAAACGCTGACAACTCTGTGGTGTCTGCCGTTGTCTTTGAAGGTTCCGAGTCTTTTGGGTCATCGTCATATTCACTGGTTTGTTGTAGACAAGTGGACTTGCTCAAGACGACGTTCAAACTTGTGTCTCCACGTTGACACCCTAAAAAACACCTAAAATGTCCCCACTTTTTCAAAATGTCCTGAGTCAACTGGGTTTAGACTAAGGTAATATATAAGTACACACACACACACAAACTTTTACTTTTGTGTCAACTCTTAAAGACGCCTTTTAGAAAGTGAGGACCACCTCTAAATGTCCCCACTTTTTAAAATGTCCTCAATCTACTAGGATTATACTAAGGTCCCCACAAAGGTATAACGACGTTCCACCTCTGGTCCAAGTTCTTGAGAACTTCAGAAACCTCTTAAATGAGAGGTGGAACGTCCTCAAGTTAACTCAATATGTCTGGTAAAAGATGTTGACCCTGGAAGTCGTAAAGTGTGATCTTGGATTTAAACTCCTCGGACGCAAAAACCCTGGACAATGTCTGGACATTTTGGATCTGGACATTCTCCAGAGTGTTTCTCCCTTCACAGCAGGAGATTCATTTATCTGGGTCAGGTGCTCAGCTTTTGATGATAAGTGAGTTTGAATGGTAATAGTGGGATTTTAGGAACGTGGTTGATAAAAGGGAGACCACTTTAATAAACTTTCCTTATAGCAAAAAAGTAAAAAAACAACCCTGTCAGTCATCAGTGACAGTAAAAGATGAACCAATAACACTTTACTTTCTATGAAAAGTACAAATTATGAAATTGTATAGAAAGGAAATGACAAAGTTTTATTAATATTTATATTTTAAAAGCAAGAAAGGAAACAAATGAACAGGAGAACTTGCAGTGTGCAAATCACTTGTTTACCTCCTGCTCCCCCTGCTGGCCAACAAGCTCAAAGCAGGAGACGTGACGTGTTGCCTGCAGTTCGCACCGGACAGAAAAGGTAGCTAAGCTACGAGGAGCAAGATTTGCTCCAGCGAGAGGTGGCAGTGTCAGGACTGGAGACACTGGTGTGACAGGCACATGCCACCAGGGGTGGCATTAAGTAGGAAATAATAGAGACATCATGCATTTGATTGTTCTTTTCCATTTTGTGGACCTGTGCCACGGTGGTCCAACTGTGGCAGTTCAACATCATCTTATGATACAGTTGCTACACACAACATTTACAATCTTGTACTTCTATCTTGACCCTCAAACAGTTCTGTGAAAAGTGGGCTACATATTAAGGTCCCTGCGAAGAGTACACATACAAACTCGTGCCTCCATTTTAACAACCTAAAAACCACCTAAAATGTCCCCACTTTTTCAAAATGTCCTTAATAAACTGGGTTTAGATTAAGGTCCCCACAGAGGTATAAGTACCAGTACACACACAAGCGTTTACTTTTGTGTCAACCCTTAAACGGGGCCTCTTTGAAATGGAGGACCACCTAAAATGTCCCTACTTTTTTTAAAATGTCCTCAAAAAACTGGGTTTAGACTAAGGTCCATAAAAAGGTATAAGTACCAGTGAAACTGTCCTCACACCTTGGGGTGTGTGTCACGGTCCCCATAAAGAGAGAAGAACAAGTACACACAAACTATAGGAATAGGCTTTTAAATCAGTAGTTTTGTCAAAGATGAATGAAAGCTTTCGCATTAATGTTTATCGACACAAGTTTCCCTCTCCAGTGCAGTGTAGAGCAGGTAGTGCGCCCCCTGCTGTGTGTGAAATGTAATAGCGTGCTTTGTGATTTCACCTGAAGGAGAAGCAGGACATGCAGATAAACTTCCGGTTTTAACCAAAAATCTGAAAGAATTTATGAGCCAGTGCAATCAATATCCTTTATCTTTTAGTTCCCCCCCCAAACATAGGAATGATTAACATTGAATCTGAAACATCTGACTGGTTGCTTTGAAGCCTCAAACATATAAAAAAAAAAATTGGACCCCGAAGACTTTTCCTTTAATCACAAAAAGACAAGAGTAGAGAGACAGGGAGGACGGTGGCTGCTGCCGTACACACAGAGACCTCATTGTTCTGAAAGTTAACTGTGTTTGCTGTAGATAATGGAGATTTCAGGCTCGCAGCCCACATTTATTCACCGATTTAGCCAAAGTAAAAGCATTTTCCATGCGTTCTGTGGTGGACACGACGACGTGCAGCAGCAGCTGCGGTGGTGATAGTGGTGGTCGTCTTTATTAATTCTCTGCACTGGTACAGATTCCACGTAGACAGAAAACAAATGCTCCAGGTGGCAGCTGATGGGTATGGTGCAACTGAAGCACATCCATCATAAACAACACGGCGTCGAGGACAGTGACGGTAAATAAAGACAGCTGACACGTCTCTACTTTCTCACTTGGCACAAAAATGAAGACCCTGGGGCAGCCATTTTGTTGTTAGATGACATTATTTGGAGTCTGTGCAGAAGTGATCATAGAGTGGAGTCGAGGTATTAGTCGGCTTTAGCTGTCAGTCGCGACGTCTCAGTAGGGCTTTGGCGATATGGAAATGTTTTAAAAATTTTAACGGACAATTAAAACTAGCACTTGTTAAAGGGAGAAAAATATTTGAAATCTACATAACACCTAATGTATTTGCATAAACAGTGTTTTAATATAAATAGATCCTTTGTTGATATTAAAAAAAATGATTGCGCCATATATTGCTTGGATTTATGTTTTTATATCATCAATAACTAACTAAAACTAAAATTGATTAAAAAAAACCCACATGTAAATAAAGTTCATCAGTGTGACAACAACTACCTAAAATGACAGCATTACTGTTACAGAAAGTTGTGAACCCTCGTGACTTATTTAACTCAATTATTCAACTACATTTTGAGAGACGGCGTTAGGATCAAGGTTGTAATAGGTTCGTATTATTCATTAGTTTTAATTAGTTTTTAGAGCAGTTTGCTTGTTTTTATTTTTTGTAAATGCTTAGTTTCAGCTTAGTTTTTATTAGTTTTAGTGGAGTTTTTTGAGTATTTGCCAGGTACAAGATTCAAAAGGGCGATAATAAGTATTGTGTCTCAAATACAACCAAATACGCAAAATAAATACACTTCATATGAACCCAAAAGATAGACTGTTCACAGATACATATAAATATAACCAATTGGTTCACAGCTTTTAGTCTCACAGAGTTTTATTCAAGCAACCAATTAAAGTAATATTCATGTTATTGTCCACTTTTGAATTTGAACATGTTGGAAAAGTAGAACTTTACAGTGAACTACTATATTTAGTGCAGTTGAGATGTAACTTTCATAGTTTTTTCTTTCATGGCAAAAAAAAACAACAACTTATAAAAAAGTTCTAAAAGTTGTCTTATGAAAATCAGAGATGAAATAGTTGGATTTTGATGTCTTAAGGTGCGTGAAAAGCACACAACTGTTTGTGTTTGTTGTACTGGCAGGTGAAGGACCAGAGATTTCTTGTTTTATTTTCTTATATAGATTTTTCAAAAATGTATATATAGTAAGAAGATGTATAATTCAAAGCACAAATTACTTTAAAAAAATGAATTGATTTAGAATATTTAGTAAATGATCTGCACTGATCAGATTCAGCATTGATGGCTCCGATATTAAGATGTGATATTTATTCTTCTTCCTCAAATCCCAAATATTCCCAGATAAAGCACTTTAGATAAAATCTGCACTTCTGTTATTTTTTTTTTTAAATCAGTTGACATAGACGGACCTTTCTGACCATGCGACAATTGTGGACCCACGTGTTAAGAATTGTTAACTCACTAAGGGTTGACAGTTTTATCTACATTAGTGCAAAGGCAGTGATAAATAATCACTGTCAGATGTGTCGATGCTCTAAAGTGTGTTTGAATTCTCTTATTTCTTTCCATCCCGCTCACTGTCTATAGATTTCTTAATAGAGGACTATATATTGAGCTCATGGGCTGAATAAAACACACTTTTTAAAAATACTGAGTTCCTTTAGTCTGCGCTAGTAATCACACCATTGTTAAGAAATGTTATAAAAATTGAATGTCACAATTATCCTGACCCAAGGAATTGTGATTGGCGACATAACTGCGAAGATTCAAGTATAAATAAGTTTTAAACTCTAAATGTCTCTCAACAAAAGTTGGTAGGATACATTTTTGATGTGAAAAAATAGAATCTTATAAGATTATTATGAATGATGACAATAACTAGAAAGATGCACACACCTACTGATTCAATCCTTTTTCTTAAGAATGTCTGGATACGTTTACTTTTTTTTTACAATTAATGACAAATGATCCATTTCTTTCCTGGTAATTTCCACAGTAAATGATTCTGCAATTGTTAGACCTGTGAAATAAACTATTATAGATTATTTGCATGACTCATGTGAATGGAAACTGGACAGTTACAGTATACGGAGAGTACACTTTCAATCTAATTCTCTCTCTCTCTCTCCGTGGACTTTGATGGTGGTTTTAAAAAACTGTGGCCGCCTCCCAGAGAAAGAGCAGCAGCTGTGGTCACAATGATTTTAGATACTGGGATCAAATTGGTGACTGATGACTCGGTTAGGCTGATCAATCAGGCCCAGACATGACACTTTAAAATGGTGGTTGTATGAGGTACTGACATTATAATCAGAGCTGTGAGCTCTTTTCTCAGAGTGAAAACACTGCTGCCAGCAGGAACAATTGGATTAAGCGGTTTAAGCTGCTTAACCAAAGGCTCACCTGAGGAAATTTACTTCAACTGACGTCTACAACATCCTACCTGTGCCATTTCCAGATAGAAAAAGGCTAAAGGTTGTAGACTTAAGATGGCATACATTTGATTTGAATTATGTGTTTTGATAAATGGCTAAAACTCCTTGGAATCCTTGCTGGCAGCTTTCGCACAGTTCACGGCTCTCAAACCAATTTTTTAACCAGCTGGTGTGTTCACATCAAATGTAAATAGATTCAGAACCTAAAAAAGGAACCAAAAAACACTTGGTTTGACCTTGTGAACTGTTACTGTACATCATCAGTGGACGTGTCAATATAAGCCGAAGGAAGATCTATCCTTCCAAAAATGGCAAAGGAAAGAAAGAAACAATAATTATTGGGTGGTACGTCCCTTGAATTCTATCTCACAGAAGCTCAACGTGACCTGCCGTGTTGCCACTATCGTGTTTTTAAGGGTCACTAAACGCCTGCCATTGACGACGAAGGGCAGTGCAACTTTGGTTCTGCTTAACTGTGTGAACACATGCTGGTTTCCTGAGGTTCTCAATGGATCTTGTGTCCAATTGGGAACCATGCTAGTGCTAAAAGGCTTGTTTTTTTTGGCGCAGGTGGTTGTATCTCATACACATCCATCTACACACTGTTTACTTTTAAAACTCACATCACAGCCAAGGCTGAGCTGAATCACTGGAGTATGAAAGCACAACAAGAAGCAGTGTATTCAGCCAAAGATTGACCACAGTTGCTCGTCCTTGTCCTTCAGGAAAAGTGCAAACGAACGGTAGTTGTAGTGATTTTTCCGTGCTGTAGGGTTGTTCCTTTAAGGAGACAGACATGTAGACTCACTGCTGACATGAACACCCCCCCCCCCCCCCTCCCAAAAAAATAAATCATATTTCAAGAACACAGCCTATAGAAAGCTACAGGAGGAAGGAGGGCTACAGGATGTTGGACGTTGACGAACAACTTGATGAACTCTTAACAAAGATCTAATGTTTCCAACCCTGACGCCTTAAAGCACCTTTACAGTGTGAAGGTGACTGTTGACTGCTTATTTTGATTCATGTGCTTTATTTTTAGCCGAGATAAATGACTGAAAAATAACTTTCTGTAGGATTTGTTGATGTGGTCTCATGTGCAATGAACATTTTTCGGAACAGCTTGAAGTAAAGAGTCGGGACTCACCTTGACAATGTGTCCGTGTGTGTCTGTGCTTGTGCAGAGTGATGTGAATGTATGCATAACGAAGAAGACGTTACGGTTTGTTGTTTTGTTTTTTGCCTTCTGAGTTCTGACGTGGGGGAAATATAAAGGTGTTTGTGTTGGGTAATCATTTAACAAATGAACTGAAGTGAATAATGACAATGTGAAAAAGGTGTATATTTAAATAAATGTAATGTAATACATTGGTGTGTCCTATAGTCCTGTAGAGTTAAGATTTAAAAAAAAAACAAAAAACAAGGAAGTTTTGTACTCTAGCACTTTCTTCAGTGTGTACTGTATTAGTTCATCTTCTACATGTAAAGTACTGTATGAATATTCATTACTTGCCTTGTAACGTTTGAAACGATGCTACATTTAGAAATGGTAACCAAGAAAAACTGTTTTTAGAGTGTATGCATGCTAATGGTTGGGTCCCAGTACAATAGGAAACTATATGAAAAAATGGTGCTATGTTACATTATATAAAGGTGCTTTTGTGGACCCCAGCTGAATGCATGCAAAGAGGAACTATCAAAAGTATGGGAAAAAAAAATAAATAAGAGACAATTGATGTCTGACAGCTGTTCTCAAATAGTGCTGCTTCCCAAAGATGTCGGAAATTTGGAAAATTCCAACTTTCTACTTGTTAAAATGCGACAGCCCTTCAAGTTTCCGACGTGTAAAATCTGCTAAAGAGAGTTGGGAAGTGGCATTTTGATTCCTGTGGAGAAAGTTGAAGCGTTGTTCATGTTCTTCCCTGTTTATTTTCTGAACTACATCACCGGGAACACTTGGAGGTTGTTATTGCAATGTTGTCAGCTTTGAAATTTCTAAACTAAAGACAAGAAGTGGAGTGCACAGTAGTTTGCATATATACCTTACCTGATCACAAATGGTGAAGTCTAACTGTAAATATCAGCCGTAGCCTCCCCAGACTAAAGAAATTAATACGATAAAGGGAAACGTGAAAGCCACCGTTTCTCAAACTAAAGAAGCAATCGGCCATGAGGTGGTTTTTTATTTTTAAGGAAATAAAATAAAAAATGTTTATTTACAGTTACACTGCCTTTGTGACAAAAGGTCTAAAAGATCTGTAGACAATCTAATGACATCATTTTGTACTCATTTCTTCAAATGTTTATGTGTTGGGATAATTTCTCACGTAGCAAACGGCTAACATCAGTGTCGTCTTTGAGAGGTCAGTTGTTTGGAAAACTTGTGATGGTTGTTGCTGAAAAAGAATTTGGAAAAATGAAAAACTATTGTATGTTTATTGGCTGTACTGGTCATCTTTCTTTTTATGTTTTTCATTAAATGTTTTACAGAATTATCAGCGCTTTCATTGGTCTTCCATTGTGTGATATCATATCAAGTAAATGTTTCACTATATTACTTTTAAAACAATGCAAATGTTGTTGTTTTATGGGATTTGCCTAGCAGGATCTGTAATTAGTAATCTTGTCTTACATTACCGGTTGCTAAAGTTAGCCTTTAACCTGGTTTGTGTACATGTGCTAGCTAAAGATGTGCTAGCATGAAAAGGTAAGTGCTAGTATGAAGTTGTATTGTTTGTGTTCATCTCATTCACCCTGTTATTAGTAGACCTTTTTCATAGCACTTACATTGATATAAAATTACATTAATCAAGACCCTACCCAAGCAGCACACAAAATGGCTGCCATGAAAAAGGTCTATTCCTGTAAGAAATAGTTATAATAATATTAAGTAAATGTGTGTAGTCACACACAGTCTAGATGTAATCAAAAAGTCAACCAATTGGTTTGTTATGTCTGTTCAAAATGTCAATTGTCATTCTGCTACATACAGAGCATGTAGATAAACTCCGGGAGCAATACACGACGACATAGCGGGGGACATTTTTGTCCTCCTAAGACCGAAGAAAATCAAGTTTCCCTCAGTAAATAAAGAGGTAATACCTGAACTTCTCACTCCCGCTCAGTAGATGGCGATAAAGCTGCGGAGTTACTTGAACGGCGAAGAGCACATCACACCCACACACGCACACACACTGTAGAAAAAGGAAACGTCCCATTATTGTTTTTTATTCACCTCACAAACAAACACAACTTTCTCTGGACAGACCGTATTGCGCGCCGTCACGGACATTTAGCGGCCATTACCCCGAATAAAGGCGGCTGCTCCCTTCGTCACGCGTCTGTTATTGTTCGCGGCGGCTGAGGAAAAGTGTCTGTTGACAACTGACTCATTATTTCCAACATCTGCTGACACGGCCACCTGAAATGAGCTGAGGACAGCGACAAGGAAGGATCCCGCTCTGCTGACCGGTACGGATGTGGACTAACAGCCCGTGTGTGTGTGTGTGTGTGTGTGTCCCTAAGCTAGTTTGCCAGGTAACGTACTTATTTAGGTCACGTTTACTTAGCGGTGTAGGTGAGTTAGCTATTTAAGACTGAGTTAGTTACAGTGACAGCTAGTTATGTGGGTAACAGACAGTCAGGTGTGTAAGCGTTGGTTGGTTGGTTAACGTCTTGTTAGGCGGGTTTCAAATTTAGCTGTGTCTGAGTTTAGTGGCAAAAAGCTAGTTAAGTTTGCCGTCGTTGAAGTTACCTGGGTCAGATAAGTAGCTGGATAACAGGTGGTTTGCTGGGTGCAGTTAGTTTGTTAGTTGGTTTTGTTTGGTATGTAGTTAGCAGAGTTTAACTGTGTACTAGTTGGTTGATAGCTAGTTAGTAGAGTACACTTAGCTGCTCAACCGGTTGTTGACGAGGTAGGTTTAGTTACCTGGGTAAGATCAGATCACTAGCTGAATAACAGGCAGTTGATTGTGTAAATGATAATTAACTAGTTAGAAGGATAGCAAATGATAAGCTGGATACAGTTATTTAACTGGTTGTTAGTTAGTTAATGAGCTGTGTATCAGGTAGATTGCAAGTTTCATGTGGTTTCATGGGTCACATTTAGCTGTATAAGAGTTTCAGCTGGTTAACAGCTAGTTAGTTGTCCAACAGGTGTTTAGCTGGTACAGGCAGTTAGGCAGATGTGGGGGTCAGCCCTATGTTCCCACATTTCTAAGGATTTTTTTTTCACAGAAGATTTTGAAAATAAGGCCCTATGTTCCCACATTTTTTTCACTGAAAACTTTTGAAAAATTAGTTTACAATGCAGAATTTATGGAACATCACCGGGCAGTCCAAGGAGGAGGCGATTGACCACCAATACCAGCGTTTCACAAAATCCGTTCAGCAATGCAGAGATAGAATAGAATAGAATAGAAATACTTGATGATGTGTAATAAGTTGTTAACATTGTTTGAGTTGCTTAACTGTCTAATAGTTACCACTGTAAGAGGGCTTAAGTTGTGTAACAGGTAGTTAACTGTGTCAGAAAGTAGTGCTGCAATGATTATTCGATTAATTGATTACTAAGTTAGTCACTATTTTGATACTTTTTGATAATCCGAACGTATTCTTATTTTTCTGCTTCTTAAATGTGAATATTTTCTGGTTTATTTGCTCCATGTTACAAAGAAGTCATTAAACATTTGATTGATTTTTTAAAAAAAATTCTGAAATTTTACAGACCAAAAAGTACTCGATTAATTTAGAAAATAATTGACATATTAATCGATCTTGAAAATAATCATAAGTTAGTTGCAGCCCTATCAGAAATATTAATCTGTTTGTGTATATGTTTCTTAGCTGTTTATCAGGTCGTCAACAGTCGTAGTCTGCTGTGTCACCTCATGTAGACGAGAGGGAAACAGAAAATGTTTACTTCAGCAAGTAGCTAGACTCCGAACTCCAGACTCAGCATTCTGACTAATTTCTGTGTGTGTGCGCTCGCGTGCCTTGAAGCATTCTGCAGTTACAGTGGTTTAAGTGTGGACACAGACATTTGACACACTCTGTGTCTTCAGGGCTCATAACTTTGTACAGGCCTGTGTTTGTTGTGTTGACGCGCGTCGCTTGAGTGTGTGTGTGTGTGTGTGTGTGATGTCTGTCACCGTGAAGCTGAACAGATATCAGCAGGTTCGTTCTTAAAGGGACTTTGGGCCCCCTGGGCAAAAGGAATTTTCTGGGGGTCCATTGAACCAAAGGCATTTCCAACCAAAGTGTCAGTACTGTGTCTCTTACAGTACTGATTATAAAATTAAATGCAATTCTTGGTGCCTTTGGACTTTGGCTAAATTATACTTTTGTTGGCATCTACCCATACAGAGGGAAGAGTATCTGTGACTGGAAAATCGGTCTAAAAATCATGTAATGTGAACCAGGCTTTATCAGACCACAGGCATGTCCAGATAATTTCCCTCATGCTTCGGGTTCTTTAAAGTCTTATTTGGCATAGTGTGTGTTTGGTTCTTGGTTGCGATCTACCTTGCAGCCGGTGTGTCTTCAACACCTGCAGTCTCTTTTCATACAAAGCTTGATGTTGAACACAAACCTGACTCAAAAGGGCTTTTACCATTCCAAACTGAACCGTACTATAATCATACTTTGTGTCTCTCCTGGCAGCCATGTTTTCAGTGAGAGTGCTGTCACTACCTGATGCAGGTTCTCTTCATATTCCCTGCTGAAGTTTTGTTTTTTCAACTTTTAATTCACTAAAACTTGCTCGAGTCTGATAAACCAGCAGACAAACATGGCTCACTGTAATGGATTTCTCAGATTGATTTCCACAGTATGAGTGGGGAGCGGCGGTTGTTATCTGGATCGACAGAACGCATTCATTCACACATCACAAAGATTAGGAAGAAATGTTGAGCTACCCTGACAGCTACATGGTCCCAGTAAACCTGTTTTTATAGTCGTCCCGTGGGATACTCTGGTGACATTTTATGACCTACATCTCCCCTGTCAGGTGATGAGCGCTGAGGAGCTGTAGCTGAAAGTCGGAGGCATCATGGAGGACGACTGCAAGCCTCTGCTGAGCCCAGAACAAACTGTAGAGAGCCAATCATATGGAGGCTCCACGGACTCTCTGGACGTCAAGGTTAAAAGGTAAATCGCACTGAAACACTGCACCGATCAATACGCAGGTGGTTTGCCACCACTGTGTCTGTGCTGCACATGACTGTCGAGTTGTTCAATACACAGATAATGTGGAGAAGTTGTACATGTTGAGTTGCACATGCACAGTTTTGATGCATAACCACAAAACAGGAAGTTAAGCAGTGTGAATGTATTGTAAGTCATGTTCAGGGTTTCTGGATTTTGTGCTTCGATAAACAGAAAAGTCAAGTAACGTGATATACAGTGTCTGCATTCATGTTTTCTGATGAGAAACATGTATTTAACAGAACTAGTACTGCAGCAGGTACTTAAAGCTGTTTTAAAATACTTTTATTGGCTGATTTATATTGGTATTAAAAATCTTTTTACTCCCACAATATCAGTGTCAGGATTTGCCTTGAATATCCAGATCTTCAGAGCTGTGATGAGTTGCAACAAACATTTTCTGAAGCAGACTGATCACAGTGATGTTTACAGGGTTTGATTCTGAATGTTTTGAGGGTTCGTACATGAGAATGATTTCAGGAGAATCTGTAAAAGTTTTGTATTGTAATTGCCTTTTGAACCTGTTATAAGAGCAGAATTATTCACCAGTGGCAGCAGTTGATACTTTGACTTTAGTCTATATATAACTGTCTCATTGCTACAGGATTGTTAAAGATGTTAATTATGTATCCATTTAAGTTCAGTACAGAATATATGCTATTTTAGTCTGTGTTTGTCCTCGTCCAAACAGTTTGACATCTGATTCTCACTCTGCTGTCTTCTGGGTCAAATCCGGTGATTGATCTTGTGATTTTGAAAGAGTTTTAACTTTGTACACTGAAAAACTTGTTGATGCATGACTCTGCCACTGAACTTGTACTTTCTAAATCTCAAAACCTATTTATGCTTGTAAATCCTTGTTTGCTCTTAGGTATAATTTAATTTAATGGTATTGATTTCATTGTGTTTTACTATTTTTTTGGATGTTATGTACAGCACTTTCTTGTGGGTGTTTATAAATGTCTAGAATGTGGATCATGTGGAGGATTTGCGGCATAGATTCTCTGTCATTTTTGTGTGTGTGACAAACAAAGCACGTCATGTGTCGACTGAGATCACCTGAACCTTATATTGACTCTGTGTGAGAGTTAATGAACAAGTTAGACTTCCTGGAACTCGCTTGGCAAAGGCTAGAGACACCACCACCCTAGCATCATTCCCTTCTGAATTAACAGTGTGTGCTGGTATTTCACAAGGAGCAACAAGCTTTCTAGAAAGTCACATGCATGGGATTGATTGTTTTCGTGTAAACACAGTTTAGGTCCAAACAAAGATAAAGAGTTTGTTTGTGCTCAGTGTGAGTCGAACTGAGGAATGCGCTTTTCTTAGTTTCTAAATAAATTGTCTTCACGTCAGCGACTGCTATAGCCATGGTCCGTCTGTCTCAGTCTTATGAGTGTAGTATGTCACAAACATGAGCTGATTAGATTTCAGTGTCCCGAGGTCAAATTCAAGGTACTCTTATAAAACATTTTTTTTGGCTCTTTGAACTATAAATATCTTTAAATCAACAAGAACATGCGAGTCTGGAACTAGAAGTTGGAGTAAACAACCACTGGATAGCGAGAAATGGCATCTTCATGTTGAGGAAACTGTAAAAAAAGACTAGAAAAGTACTATATACTGTAAATACAGACCATTTACTGATATGATTTCTGTCTGTTTGTCGTCAAGGCCTTTCCACGTCGAGCCCAGAAACATCGTAGACCATGACCCACAGGAGAGAGTGTCGGCTGAGGCCGCCATCCTCAACAGTAGAGTCCATTACTACGGACGACTGACGGCCTCCTCTGACAGACTGCTGGTGTGTCCAGGCTCCGCCTCCTCCCTGTTTGTTTTTTTTGCCACATAACAAAAGGCTCAAGTGTGCGTTATTAGAAGGACTTGTTTGCAGTTTTATTTTAATGTCAGACAGCGTTTCCATGAAGAAATTGAAGTTTGTTTCACTTTGTAAAACCGCTACATAGAACGTCCATAGATAAAATCAGCAATTTTACATCCCACAGGAGATTCACTTTTGAAAAAGATAGAGATATCTTGGCCTTATTTATTTGGTTTATAAGCAGCTTAAAATCATGTTTTCACAGCACAGACTGTCACAGCCACAAATTATCATTTTAACATCTCACAAACACCGTTTGTTTACAGAGTCCTCCGAACCATGTAATCCCTCATCCCGAGGAGATCTACGTCTACAGCCCGCTGGGGACGGCCTTCAAGGTGACGGGAAGTGACCACTCCTCCAAGAACCCCAGCATCGTCACTATGTAAGCTGTGTCAGCATCATCTTTCAGTCACTCACCCCCTCTCCCTCTGCTTTGTCATCACTGTGTTTCTCTCTGCGTGCAGATTTGCGATATGGAACACGATGATGGGCACGTCTATACTCAGCATACCCTGGGGTATAAAGCAGGTGATTCTCTTTACTATTCTCATCCTCCACTGTTTTTCTATTGATCTCAGTTCTCGTTGTTTGCCTGGAAACTTAACATTTTTGTCATTGTTCCTTTTTAGGCTGGCTTCACTCTTGGCATCCTCATCCTCATCCTCATCGGTTTGCTGATGCTCTACTGTTGTTACATCGTCCTCAAATCTCCGAAAGCCATACGTAAGTCCAGCAAAACACCGACACGTACGCGGTGTAGGTCTCATCAGGAACACTGCTCTATCACTTTGGGTCCGTTGTTTCCATCCATTCAAATCCCATTCACGTTATTGCGCCCGAATGGAACAGAACGAAACACCTCAATGGAGCAGTCGGATAAAGTCGTTCTCCTCGCTGCGGGAGTTTTTACAAAAACATCTGTGGACACCAATTTAGCAACATTAGCTTCTCTTGCTATGAAGTATGACACTGCTCTGCTCACTGTGAAAAGCTGCCTCCAGCACCTGGAATCAGGATACTGACACTAGATTATGTTATGTTTCCTGTTCTGACAGTTTTATAGAATCTGTCCTGCTTCTTTCTCCTTGCATAATCATTACAAAGTGACTAAAACCAGAGGAACAGCAGAACAATGACGTGGACCGTCTCGTCATTGTCGTTATATTTACAGAGAATATAGATTTAGTCAACTCCATGACCTTTCTTTAAGCTCTGTTGTGTCTGACTGTGAAAGTAACAGTTCACTGAGGAAATGACTGAAATGTCTGTGAAGTCTGCCCCCTGCTGAGCAGCACTCAAAATACCAACTGTTGGTATTTATTTTGTTATCCTTTGCTTAATTTATTCTTTTATTATAATCTTTAGTTGATCTCTGTCTAACTATTTCTGAATAATCCATTATCCAAATGGTTGTTAGTTGAATAATCAGACAAAGACGAGAGCTGGATGTGTTTAAAGTTGTGGTCCAGCTCCATAGATGCACCACAATTTTGTCCCTCCCTGGCTTTTCTAAGCCGTATTTTAAGTGTGTGTCGCCTTTGTTGCTTCTTAAACTTGATGAAATAAACCTAGCACTAGCACATCCATCCATGCAGAGGCTTTTCCTGTGTCTATATAACAGTATTATTTCTCTCTAAAATACTTTGTGTCATGTAGATTTTTTTTTCACTAAAAGAATCCGATGTCCTCTGTTTTCTGTCCAGCCTACGTGGACACGTCCCACTGGGAATTCCCGGACGTCTGTCGGTACTACTTTGGAGCGTTCGGCCAATGGTCCAGTTTGGTGTTTTCCATGGTGTCCCTTATTGGAGCCATGGTGGTTTACTGGGTCCTCATGTCCAACTTCCTCTACAACACAGGACAGTTCATCTACAGTAGGTCACAGCCACTTGTTTGTTGTCGATTGTTGGTCCTTTCAGGCTCCCGTACCCGGGTCTGGTGTGTGTTTTTAATTGGTCATTTGACCTGACACTGACACTGTGAGGTCAAAGTCTACCTCCTCATTTGTGTCAGTCTTCCTTTATGGACTCATTCAGGGCTTTTTTCTTTTGATGGGCGGTTTAGGGCGTGGTTATCGGTCCGTACCAACCAACCTCTTGTTACAGCAAATGACAAACAACTCCTCGTCCCATTGATGACCTTATAGTTCTTCATTATTAACTCTTGTTGAACTGGAAACACTTATAATTATTTACATAATCCAACCATTGTGGTTTATTTTGAATTGTTGTGTAGGAAAAGGATTAAGGTCCACTGTGATTTTAATAAAGGCAGTAACAAAATCACCCTATTTTACTCTGTTTCACCAAAAGAACTTGAAATTACCATGTACTCAAGTTTGTCAATCACTTCTGGAATTTTGTCTGACACGTACTCAGGCCTGTCTCCTCAGTAACATTCAGCACAGAGATGCTTCACACGGTTTACGTTTAATCTCTTGCAGGGATTATGGTAATTTATCGGCATGCTGGAAGAGGAAGAGCTTTTGTATGGATCTCATTGTTGTGTGTGTGTGTGTGTGTGTGTGTGTGTGTGTGTGTGTGTGTGTGTGTGTGTGTGTGTGTGTGTGTGTGTGTGTGTGTGTGTGTGCGTGTGCGTGTGTGTGTGTGTGTTTTTGACAGACTACGCTCACAATGTCAACGCGTCAGATTCAGAGTTTGGAACCAACGGCTCAGAAAGAGGTGAGTTACTGACGCCAACTGTCGCTAACGCCGCTTTATGTGTGGGTTTTTGCGTCTGTCACATTTGTGACGTCACGCAGACGCCAGCAGTTAGACAAAATGTCAACATGGCCATATGTTGTTGTTGTTGTTGTTGTTGTTCTGACACCAGAAATTAGGCACTTTACTGATTTCTTCCTTTATTGATCATAAAAACTGTTCCTGTTCTACCAATTTTTTAAAACTATAACTAAGACACGAACCTGGAAACGTCATGATGTTATTGACGATGGTGATGATGATGATGATGATGGTGGTGATGGTGATGGTGATGATGATGATGATGATGTTGATTTGTTGACCAGTCATCTGTCCGTTCCCAAACACGGGGCCTGGAGGGAACAGCACCATGGCCTCTCTATTCATCAACAGCAGCAGCAGTGGAAACGAAACGTCCGACTTCACCTCCTTTGAACACTGGTGGAGCAAAACCAACACCATCCCCCTCTACCTCATCGTCCTGCTGCTGCCGCTGCTCTGCTTCCGCTCCGCCTCCTTCTTTGCAAGGTTCACCTTCCTGGGTAAGAAAGAAAAAGAGTGGTTTTAAAGGAGTCCGCCTGGAGTTCAGGTTCAGTTCAGTCAGGTTCTTAAAAACTGGAGTACTGAGTCTATGTGTGTTTGTATCTTTGTGAGGTGTAGACCTGGTTTTAGGGTTAGGGTTAGAATTAGGTTTAGGTTAGGGTTAGGCACTTAGTTGTGATGGTTAGGGAATGCATTATGTCTATGATGTGTCCTCCGAGGATTTAAAAACAAGTATGTGTGTGTGTGTGTGTGTGTGTGTGTGTAGGAACCATATCAGTCATGTACCTGATCGCTCTCGTCACCATCAAATCCGTTCGCCTCGGCTTCCATCTGGAGTTCCACTGGTTCGAAACGACCGGGTTCTATGTTCCAGGTAAATGTTTGTCTCCATAGCAACACTCAAAAGATGAACCTGAACTTGATGTGAACGTTTCCAGATGTTTGTTTGTTTGATTTTGATTTGATTTAATGAACCTTTTGGTCGATCATTGATGTTGTGATTTCAGAGTTCAGGGTATGCTTCCCTCAGCTCACTGGTGTCCTCACTCTGGCCTTTTTCATCCACAACTGCATCATCACATTGATGAAGAGCAACAAGAACCAGGAGAACAATGTACGTCTCTCTCACACATAATTTAACCATATACTGTATGTAAAATGGACAGGAGCCATGGAAGTAGGACAAGTGTAGCAGTTAGCCACCAGGGGGCGATTCTGTAAACTTTAGTCTATCTATTAGCCTATTAGAAAATTTTCCTCCACTTCTCACTTGATTTATAACATCAGTAAGGCTAACTAACATATTTTCGTAATCGATTAATCTGTCAAATTTTATTTAGATTAATCATTTGGTCAGTAAAAGTGTTTTCAAAACCATAAAATGTTCATAAATGTCTTGTTTTGTCCACAAACTTTGTTTGCTTGGCACAAAAAAGTGATTGAATTCCCACATTCATATTATTTTCTTGACCTCTGGAGAAACAGGAAGTCATGTACTGCTGTTGTCAAGGTGACGTGTGTTTTTCTTCAGGTGCGTGATCTGTCTGTGGCGTATCTTCTCGTCGGGTTGACCTATCTCTATGTGGGAGTCCTCATCTTCGCCTCCTTCCCTTCACCTCCTCTCTTCAAAGACTGCATCGAGCCAGTAAGAGTCGGACTTTCTTCTTTTAAACTGCTGAATTAAAGTCGAGGAGCTGTAAATCAGCCTTTGTCCACTAGAGGTCTCCCCAGTCATACTAAAATGCTCATTTTGTCATGTTGCACCTTAATCTCAGGCTCACTCATAGGATCATGTAGGACTTTGGACAGTTAAGATGTCTGGGTTGAAGTATGTTTAATAGATGAATTGTGTTTTATTATTATAATCCTAATACTGAACCTACAGCACATCCTACTGAATGTTATGAAAAATGCTGTAAAGAGCTAAAATCTCTGTTGACATGTAAACAAAATGGACACCAGCATTCTAAATGGCCGACTTCCTGTTGAGTTGAGGCCATGGTTCCTGTGGACTTTTTTGTTCGTCTTTGGCTACAGCATTTCCCCACCAAGTTTTGTGAAATTCAGGGCAACTTATTTTTGGCTTCCTCCATCCACCTTAGGGGGGTGCCATAGAGCCCTGGTGCAACACACGCATTCAAGCATCATGCCAATATCATATTTTCGCCACACCTGTCCTCCATGCCAGGTTTCCAGAGTTTGACCCGAAATGACCGGAAATCCACAGATGTAATTATAATCTGAAGGATTTGAACCACACACTCTTTCTTCTTTGTCCTGCAGAATTTTCTGGATAATTACCCGAGCAGCGACGTGATGGTGTTTGTAGCCCGGATGTTCCTGCTCTTCCAGATGATCACAGTTTACCCTCTGCTGGGATACTTGGTGCGGGTCCAGGTGATGGGTCAGATCTTTGGCAAACATTACCCCAGGTAACGCCGATGACATCATCACCGCTGTGGGCGCGACTGTTTTACTATCACTGACATGACGTTTTGTTGACTTTGTAAGTAGTTTTTATTCACTTTCATTTTCACTTTGTCTCTTCAGTTTCTTCCACATTCTGGCTCTGAACATCTTAATAGTTGGTTCTGGCGTCCTGATGGCAAAGTTCTATCCTAATATTGGATCAATCATACGGTAAAAACAACATTTACAACAGTTAAATGAACATATACAAACTCTGTGTCAAAGATTAGTCACATCTTTGACACATTTTCTATGAGTGTATCCTTGTTGGTGTCTTTTCTCCATGTTCAAAAAACAGCACTTTTAAATTCTGCAGGCTTTCTACTGTATATTTTCTTTTGTTTAAGTTGGATTTTAAAGGGATAATTTATTTTTTTTGTGTGGTTGTAAGAGGTTGTGACTCACGATTAGATTTGTGACTGTGTAATGAGCGCCCTCTGCACCTAGAACCAGGCAAGTTCACTCTCAGTGACAAACTAGCTCGCTTTATGTCACTGTGAGACAGTTTTTGTCACTTTGTAAAACCGCTCGCTCTCCCACACCAAAGTACATAGAGAAAATAAGCGATTTTACATCACAGCACCAGGGAGTTGTTGATCCTGCCTCCATCAGTACTTTTAAATGTCTTATTTTGTTACTTTGGTGTTTGAAAACCTCTGTACAGATTTACTTCAGTATCACAAAGTGACCACACGGGGCAGCAGCAGACCAGTAGCTCCTGTGTCCCAGTGAGCTAAAATCACTGGTTTTCTCTATGGACTTTGGTGTAATCTTTGATTTCCTTTTGAACAGTGAGATAAAGCATTGAAAATACATCCTTATGTCACTGTGAGTGTATGTCATGTTGGTTCTCATCACAGGAGGCGCTCACTATGCAATATGTGTCAATACCTCATACAACCACACTTTAAAAACCCTTAACTTAGTGATATCACCTCCCTGTTCCCCCTGCAGGTTTTCAGGAGCCACATGTGGCCTGGCTCTGGTGTTTGTCTTTCCCGCTCTGGTGCACATGATCTCTCTAAAGCGACGGGGGGCGCTCCGCTGGCCGTCGGCCGTCTTCCACAGCCTCCTCATCCTGCTGGGTCTGGCCAACATGGTGGCTCAGTTCTTCATGTAGAGCGGAGCCAAACGGGAGCAGAGAGACGAGCGGATGAGGTGCTGGAGGCGTCGGACCAAAGAGACCAGAGAGTGTTGTTTTAATCACAGGCGGGTTCCCAGCGACCGGCAGCCGTCGTCAGCCAATCAGAGTGCACGCCTGTGCCTCTGTGATGTAAGGTTTGGGGAATGTTTGTGTTTGAGAGGGAAAAAAAAAAAACAGGACGCCATTGTCTCGGGATGATAACGTTATCTTTTTACTGTCAGGTATTTCTATGAGCTCATCTTCTACTGTTGATTTTGTGTGTGTGTGCGTGTGTGTGTGCGCGTGTGTGTGTGACAGACTATTTCTTTTAAACGGTAGAATTAAAGGTTTGTTTTAATAAGAGGAACTTTAAACATGTTTTTATGATACAGGTTGAATAATGATAAAAGTTTTGGTGCTCTCTGTCCACTAGAGGTCTCCCCATACCTTCCGTATTCCGTGTGCACTTACACTTTCTAATGACACATACACACGGCCCGCAGAACTATTATACTTTGACGTACAGTATATTGTTTGCGTGGTAAAAAACTCTGTATATGGGGTCCACATGTTGGCAGTTATGAGTGTGTGACTGCGTTTAGACCTCAGCAGATTCTGTCGCTCTGTCTTCCGTTGAGCGATGCTAACTCGATGTGGACGCCTGTGATTCTTTTTGAACTAAAATGACGGCTCGTAGCAATTCCACGTTTTATAACAGTATGAAGTCCTACCTTGACGTATATGCACATGTACGTCCGCATGTGTCCTAGCCGTCATGCACGGATGACGACCTCATTTCTGTAATTCGGACCTCAGCAGACTCGCAAATTGTAGAAACTGCGAATTGGCCATTAAAGGTCCTGCCTTAATTTTTGTCTTCCTGTGTCCGCTTAGTGTTATTTTTGCCTACTTGATCCAATCCACTACGGTTCAATTTGTGTGTCTCCAGTGAATCCCACACTCCATACCAATAGGGAGATTATAAGTATAAATTTGAATTAAAAAATGAAGAGTTGTCGTCTCCTTTTGAGAGCCTCTCCTTACAAAAAAGAAGCACCCAAGCATGTGTTTTTTATAGTATTCGTTGAATCGTAAAGTGAGCGCCACCTACTGGACTGAACAGTGTTGGAACAGTGGGTTATTTAGCACCTGGAGCACAGAATCAACACTATCACATAACAATTACGGCTGCACTTCTGTGCGAACACTTGCAAACCTCGGAGATTTAAAACATATTTATGATGCAAGATGAATGAATGGCGGGCTGCATTTGGCCCCCGGGCCACGAGTTTAAAACCTCAGCCTCGATCAGAGGAGATGAAACACAGAGATAAAAGAGAGGAAATGAATCATGGTAGAAATAAACAAAGATTGATACATTGAGATGTTTATCACGTGATGACGCGGCGCGTGTTTCACAAGCGAAAGAATCCGTTACTGCAGGTTTAAGCGTGTTTTTAATGACTAACTGTGATGATGTCATGTGTTTACGTGTTTGGTTTGGAAGTCGTCCGTGATGTCGCCTGGTTGTTCAGGAAAAACCTCGGGCTCCAGGTTTTTGATTTTCATGTTTGACCGGTTTGTGTCACTCTGTGTGTTGTTGTTGTGTTTTAACAGTAATAATAAAGGGAAGTAAAGTCCAGACGAGCTGCAGGAGTCTGAGCTTTCATTTTAATCTGCTGTGGTTTCAGGTTTTTTTGTCGTGGTCGAGGTCTCAGCTGACTGATGTCGTCCATTAGTGCTGTAATTAATAACGGAGGTGACATCACCCACCAGAGGTCACAGAGGTCAAGAGAGCAGGATGATGGGGGGGGGGGGGGGGACAACAGGTCAAATGAAGTACAAGTATCACATGATCACTTCTTATATTTAATATGACTTTTCTGGATTTGCGTTCCTCTTTTTCGTGAATATAAATGTCATGTAGATTTATATGCAAATATTTTCTTTAATTTCAGTTCTTCTGTTTAATATGCACATTTTGCAACAATAATCTTGAACAATAACTGATGCTAAATTGTACAAAGCACTAAAAAAAAACCTTTTCTATTGGAATTGAGTGATTTTTATATTTGATATGAACATTTTGGATTTTTGTGAATATGTGTGTGTATGTATGTATGTGTGTGTATGTGTATATATATATATGTATACAGTATATGCTCAGAAATCCTCTTCCTTATCATTCTTATCTCTTTCTTCTTCTGTTTCATGAATATTAAGGTTCTATTACTCAAACACTTCCATCCGTCAAACCAGTGCTCTTTATATATCATCTGAATATTTTCTTCTTATGTTTAAATTAATATTTCTTCTTTTCTTTCAGTAATTATCTCAAGAAAAAAAATTACACAAACACTATAAAAACGGAACACGCCTCTTTTCGTATTAGAATTTCGTGATTCTATTCCATAATATTATATATTTTGGATTTGTGTGCTTCTTGTGTATTATATGCATATATTGTCATGTAAAAATAACAAATTAAATGCATCCTCTTTATTATTCCTGGCCCTGAGAACCAGGACACGCCTCTTTCAGAGTCACATTTAACTGCTCTTATATTTATTATATGACTTTCATGTCATGTGACTGAATCTAAACCAATGACCACAAACACTAAATAGTACTTTGGTAAATGGTGTATTAATGTTGTGCTTTTCTTGTCTGGATGACCTCTGAACTCTGACCGCTGCTTGTTCATACAGTGCTTTTTCCAGCAATTTCTCTCTCTAGATATGTGTGTTTGTGTGTGTTTTCTTGTATTTGTTCCCTCTTTATGATGTTTTTTTGTCATAAACACTGACCTTGTCAGGACCGTCAAAACCTGGTCCTAATGAAGCAGAACCTGATTTCTGAGGAACTGTGTGTGTGTGTGTGTGTGTTTGTGTGTTTGTGTGTGTGTGTGTGTGTGTGTGTGTGTGTGTGTGACCCTCTCAGAAGATTAAAAATGTTGGAGCTGTGATTTGCTCAGTGGTCAAGGTCACAATGACATCACCATGATGTCGGAGAATAAAAAGTGTCACAGTGTAGTTAATGTGTTTACTCTGCACTAAGTGAGGAGACGAGAGACTCTATTATAATCTGCATGTTTGTGAGATTAACCGCTCATTCCTCATATCATGATGTCATCAAATGGTTTCATTTCAATTAAGAGAAGTAGCACTGTGTGGTGTTTTAGGTTTGTGGTTGAGGCTTTTTGTGCACAAGTTTTTCCAGCTTCAGGATTCACTAAGAGGTAAAAAAGATTTTGTATAAATGAGCATTATAAAAAAAAGAAAGTGAAAAGTTTCTGCTTGTTCTGTTTTTTTCTCTCTCTGACTCAGGAAAAAGCGGTGAATGAAGCATAAATATTCTGCGAGTGAAGCGTCAGTGACACAGGTTTGATCAGCTGTTACACGTCTCACACACACACACACACACACTCTGAGCCTCAGGCCACACTTTCATAATGATGATGACGATGATGAGCTTACTTCGTCTCTGACACTGATAGACGTAGATGAAACCCTCCGTCCGTCTGTAGAATGACGCAGCATCATGTGAGTCAGCATGAGTCAGCAGGGGAAACTTCATTCAGAAGTTTTTCAAAAGAATTTGTTGAATATTTGACTCGATGAAACATTCTTTCATTTTCTATCTCAGTTGAACTCCTTTGTTTTATTATTTGTTCATGATTCATGTATAAAAAGAGGATAAAGAGTCATATAAAAGTGAGAATAATTTGTAAAAACAAACAAATCTTATGAATATAAATATAAACTGTTTATAGATAAAGGGAATGAGCACAATAAAAACAATACATACAGGAAATATGTAAATAATCTAGAAACATAATGTGCTTGAATAAATGAATGACATTGATTTATTTGTTTCTACTCGGGCTGCGGCTAAAGATTATTTTCATAATTGGTTAATCTGTCGATTATTTTCTTGATTTCCTATGATTTCAGAAACTGTCAGAAATCAATGATGTTCTCAAATGTTAATTCAGATTTAATGATTTCTTTGAAAATATTCATATTGAAGAAGCTGAAAAATGTACAGAATATTTTTTAATTTAATAATCAAAATAGTTTCTACATTTAATTTATTTGCATATTCTAGTTTCTCACAGTTCAAATTTACATATTACGTTACATAAAGTGCCCACACACACAAATACAGTAACACATACTATCCATAATATACATGTATGCACATAAAATCATCATTTGTATGCACAAAAAACATCATATGACACGGAAAAAATATATATGAGAAAAATCAATAGAACAAATATTGAATTAATACATGGAAATATAAAAACTAATGATGTCAAACAATATGGACGTAAGAAAATGTCATATATCATAAAACTGTTGAAACAGACTACTGTACATACAACGGAACGCTGCAATAAATAATTAAATTTAAACAAATAAAATAAAACATGTTAAAACATTATTAAGATTTAAGAAAAAACCTAGTGCAGCAGCTTTAATGTACAAACCAACCAAGTTGTAAAACTACATGAAATGAAAATGTGAAAAATCTAAATATTATCATCATTATTATTATTATTATGTGATTATATTAGTTCTCTCCTTCTCTTTCATTCATGCACTCACTCACTCACTCACTCCCTCACTCCCTCGTGCTGCTGCTCTTTGTCCTGCGTTCATTTAGAGAAACACTGAGAAGAAGACGATCAATAACTGGGTCTCTAACTCAGGCCCTGACAGGAAGTCGTCCAGCACACAGATACATTACTGGTATTAATTCTGTCTCTGGATTGGAAAGGGTCAGTGCGGTGTCACCGTCCACCTGACCTTTCATCTGCTCCTCATCTTATTTAAGCCCCCGACTCTTCAACACTCGCTGCTGCTGCTGCTGCTGTGAGCCTGTTAGCCCGAGGGGGGGGTCACGGATGTAATGATTTTATTTGCATTTGGGGGATTTTCACTCATTTTGTTAGAGATGGTGTGACTTAGAGACAGTTTAGGTTTTTCTAAAAATGTGGTTGTATGAAGTAGTGGTACATAGTCAGCGTTTTTGCTACTACTAAAAAACTCACCAAATTAAATATAGGTCAGATTAAGTCTAAGATATGTTCAATGCTTTATTTCACTGTTAAATGTACTTTTTTTTTTAACAGGAAACTGAAATTTTCATCCTGCACCAAACCCCAGAAAATTAGCGTTTTTAACCTCCCATGTACAGTACTCAGGAGCTGCTGCTCTACTGCTGCCCCGTGTGGTGAGTTTGTGTCACTAAAGTAAATCTGAACAAAGAATTTTTCAAACCGCAAAGCCACAAAATAACACATTTATTATATTATACACTCATCGATGGAGGCAGCAGTCGATCGACAACTCCACTGTGCCGTGACATAAAATCACAGATTTTCTCTATGGGGTTTGGTGTGAGAGTGAGCGGTTCACAAAGTGGCACACAACTTCAGTTTTTGAGTCTAACAGTAACGTAAAACTTATTCGTAAAGATATCGTAGACTTAAGTTGACATAAATTTCATGAGGTGAACATTTTGTTTAGTGGCTAAAAATGAGTTTATCCCTCATGTCCCCGCTGGCTGCCATGTTCTCACTTTAAGCTCAGTATCTGTGAGTAGTTTGTGTCTGGAAAACATCTGATGCTATTAATTATAGGAACATGTATATCTATATTTATACGTGTGTGTGTGTGTCTGTGTGTGTGTGTGGCAGACTTATTCATTATCGCCATTATGTTATTACACTATTGAATGCAGACACTTGAGAAGAGCAGGACACAATGGCTGCGTCCTCGTGGGCTGGATCACATGTCTCCTTCCCCTTGACAGAAAACACACCCTTTGGTATCAGCATAATCAATGGGGAGTGGTTCTGGGGGGGCGGGGAGGGGGTGTGGGTGTGGGGGGGGGTTCCACCGCAGTTAGCCGGCCTGTGATTCGCTGACATGCACTCTAATTGGATCAAGTAGGAACTTGCTTAGCAGGATGCTTTGTGCTGGGATTGGGAGCAGAGACAGGAAGAGAGTCGGGGAGGAGTGGGAGGAGGAGGAGGCCACAGGCAACACTTGGAGAGGAAAGATTGCGAGAGGAGGGGTAAGAGAGGAGAAAAAGGGGAGTATCCCGTCTCTTCTGCCCTTCTGTGCTGCTGCTGCAGCCCCCCCCCCCCCCCACCTCACCTCCCTCTCCCTCCTGCTCGCTGTCTGATTCTCTCTCTCTTTCTCCTTACTCATCTGTTTCTGTGGCTGCGCTCAGAGGAAGGGCACCTGCCTCTCCCTGATGATTCAGCCTTTCAGCTGCGTGGAACTCACTCACCAGACAGCATGTCCCTGCTGCCACTGCAGTGCCCGGCCGTCCTGTCCTCTGCACTACAGCTGCTGCATCCGCAGCCGGCCCAGCTCCTCCTCAACGCCTCTGCCGCACGAGTGCTCAGGTGAGTGAGCGCCGCACTTCCACCACCAAACCAAACCACACGGGACGCTTTGAGGAAATCAGACTCTTTTTTTTTTCTTTTTTTTTTTTTCAATCTTTGCCTGCAGCAGAGTAGAGTTTTTCACTAGTGAGGAACTCCTCTTCCTCTCTACGCACCACCTCCCTGCCGTCTAACAAGGTCTCAGCATCTTAAACCTCCGACTCTGACTCTGCAGCATCATCATGGAAACTGTGCCCGAGGAGACCGGTGGCAGGCAGCCACCGTGTGATGTCCTGAGTTAATAGTCGAGGAGGAGTTTGAAGAACCTGGACGGGATGACTGAGGGAATGGAGGACCTCTCTGCAGGGCCAGCTCCCCCTCCTGGATTGGCCTCCCCCACCGGCTCCACTGGTGATACCGGACAAGTCCCAGAGGAGAAACCTGAGGAGACGGAGGCAGCTGGTGAGAGCGGGGAAGAGGAAGGTGCTGAGGGAGCTGCAGAGGGAGGCGCTGATGCTGCTGCTGCTGATGATGATGGGGATGGGGAGCATGTGGGGGCTTTGGGAATTGTGGCCTTGCCAGCGACCTGCTGCGTTTGCATCGAGGTGGAACGGATTAACAGTTGCCTGCACTCAGAGAAAATCTGCATCCTGCCCATCCTGGCCTGTCTGCTCAGCTTAGCCCTCTGCACCGCCGGCCTTAAATGGGTCTTTGTGGATAAGATCTTTGAGTACGAGCCGCCCACCCACTTAGACCCCAAGCCCATTGGACAGGACCCTATAATCATATCAGTTGACCCCACGCTGGTACTGACCGTGTCTGTCCCTCATTCATCTCCATCATCCACCGTGTCCCTAACCACCACCACCACCTCCACCATCGCTGTCACCCCAGCTCATCCTGAGGTGTTAGTGGAGGAGATCTCCACACGAGGGCCGCTCGTGCCCAGGCCTCCACAAGTGACTCAGGCCGATTCTTCCGTCACACTGAAATACAACGCAGAGCGCACCGTCACGCCGAGGCAGATTCCCCGCCCGCAGCCCACACAGGAATCCAATGACATTATCGTCCCGAGCATCTGTAAGTACACAACACTTTCCTCCTCAGACTGAGTGTGACAATCATGTAAAGGAAGAATGTTTAGACAAAATAACAAGGTAGAAACAGTAAAAGGTGAAAAGGGCTTGCGTCACTGGTGAGGCCGTGTTGTCTGAAGGTGTCTGTTTTCAGGACAAGTCGCGACTCGCAGAGTCAAGCGTGAGGCCCATGACTAAGACTCTGAAATGTTGCTACACAGAGAGGTGTGTGTGTTCAGACCTCCCTCACACCCACACTCACACAGGATGTTCTAACATTCCTCTTTAAGTATTAAGTATTAATGCCCCCCACCTCCACCCACCCTTAAATTACAGTTCAAGCACAGTGCTTTACGACAGTTAAGGACCCCCCCTTCCCGGTCGTTGTGGTCTTCTTTTTTGAGTGCCTCGGTGCGGCGCAGGCGCAAGAACATGCACATGCACATTTCTAGTCATGAAAAAGTGCACAATCAATAAGTGATGCACGACACAAACTGTGGTACAGCGAGACTTCCTGTTTTGTCTCTCCCCCCGTGCTCCATTTCAAGGTCAGAGACTGCTGGAGGCTAATTGATGCCCCCTCCATCCCGTCGCCGCAGGGAAAAGCAGCCCAGTGCAGTCTGTCTGCCGGCGGCTCACCGCCACGATGCTCCCGTTGTTGTCACATCAGCGTGTGATTTATTACACTGTATCTGGGTTAGCTAATTGAAGGTGACAGCAGAGGGGATGGAGGGAGGGAGGGGGGCTCTCTGCCCTCGACCAGTGCCTCTGTGAAGGATTAGCTTCAGCTAATCGGGCAGTAGACGGTCTACATCGGGTTAAAGTCTGTGTTCCGACAGGTCTAACGTTTGTTGGTGTGACACCAGACCAGAGTCAGTGCAAGAACGTTGCCTCATATGTTTCCGGTGAAGTCTTAATTGACCAGAACTCCAAACTGTCTTCTTTCAGTATGAGAAACGCCTACTTTCTCTCGTAGTGTCAGCTGTCAGGCACCCAAAGAGGATAATCCTCAATAGAAACCAAAGCCCTTGAATCAGGTGTCAGAGGGAAAGAATCAATGCCAAGTGAGGTTAAGTTGCTGAGCTGAAACGTGCCAAGAAAATGTGGAAATCCAATAAAGTCGTAAAAGGCTCAGTGTTTTCAAAAATGTAGAGGGGAAATTTCTTTAATTTGGCCCGAAATTAAAGATATGTTATGCCTTTTATTTTCACCTCTACTCAGGCAGCCATTTCATACCACCGTGTTTTTACAGTCGCCAACAATGGACAAACTAAATATCTTCTGAGTATTGAAGGTTACATACTTAGGTTCTTCAACGTTCTTCTAATCCCCCTTTTCCACGAGTCAAAACACCCACTGAAACCTGTCTTTTCTGCAGCATGAATAGATGCAATCAGAGACACCATCAGGGTCAACTGCCTCTGCAGTAGACGAGGGTTTCTGATGACTGAGAAGATATTTTAAGTGTAACCAACAGTCTAAGTGCTTTCCCTGGTGCTTTTCGTCTGCGGTGGTTGTTTACGCCGTCACGTTGTGACATCAAACACGACTCACTGGAGGAGAAAGAACCACAAACAAATCTCCTCAACTGTCAACGGGAGTCCATCACCATTTTTTGATGAAAGAACTGAGAAGTTGAGCAGTTTTTATATGTGTTTTTTAACAGATTACAGCTTAAACATATTCATGTTTTTAATTTGGCAACAGCTACACAGCACCGCACTACTAAGCCACTACTTAAAGGAACTGGACAGGCTGATGGTGTCAGAGCCGTCTGTGAAAGTGGAAAACGTGATCATGTATGAGTTGGTTTTTGTGGTCAGTGCATTTGATGGAGAGCAGCTAAGTTGTCTTGCAGCAGACTTCCTGACATGATCGATGTGTCTCATGCCTGTCGGTGTGACTTCATTTTTCCCATCGAGGTTCCTTCTTTGCGTACCGCACCACATTGACCTGCTTGTAACGGCTTTGGTGGGTGATTTCTGCAGGACTGGTAATCCTGGAGCACACACCGGCTATCATATGGCAACGAATTAACCTCCGGGGGGGAACATCCAATATTTTTGGGGCTTCCGGTGTAGACAGCTGATATCCAGGCCGAGACTCTGGAGTCTTTCATTCACCATTTACTGACAAGCAACATGAGACGCAAGCATGGAGTCGCAGTGGAGAGACGGCAGATTTATTTTTACAACTCCATTAACTTAATTACATTTCTCTTAACGTCCATCTCATTAGCAGGACGCTAGCTTCTTTTGTTCTGCACATGCAAGGCTCACCTGCAGCAGACAGTGCGGTCAAACAGGGAAACAGAAACCAGGTTTTGCCAGGACCCATAACCTTGAGTCAATTTTATTTAACCCAATGTTTGCTTGAAAGGGCTTTAAAGTCTCTATCCTTAGACCCTCAAATGGAATGAGGAACAATGGGACAAACCTCAGAAAGAGCCACAGAGGACGGATCCCTCTCTCAGGAAGGACAGACGGTCAGTCGGTTCATAGAGAAACCAGCTCATACTTATTCACTCTGACAGACGGGTCTGGCACCACCGCTCCATTTCATTCCATTCATCTTGATACAGTTTGGTACCAATCACAAGCACTTATCTTAAATGGGGCATGTTTGATAAAATGACTGGAAGTCAAATACGACTGAAGCATTTAAGTTCACCAACAGGATGTGGAGAGTTCTGCGACGGTGGACTCAACGCTGCAGATTCAAGCCTGGTCTGGATATGTTCTTCCTCTCTTCAAAGTAGTTCCGGAGGACTTTTCCTTCCTAGTGACTTTTCTAATCACTACAGCCTGCTTTGTCAGTTCAGGGTCATTTCAGATGTTCTACCATCCAACTCTTTCCTCAACTTGCCTGAAGTAGAAGAGTTTGCTTTACAAATACCTCAAAAAGAAGAAGAAAAAAAATTCAATTATTGATGAGTTGACTGCGGCAGCACATCAGATAAGTTCAGTGTCTTAGTGTCTCTGCCGTCCACTTTAGATCTTTCAAACGTCTTCTTAGAAGCTCATTGTCTTAGTGTCTCTGCCGTCTACTGTAGGTCTTTCAAACGTCTTCTTAGAAGCTCAGGGTCTTAGTGTCACTTCTGTCCTCTGTAGGACTTTCAAGCGTCTTAGTGTCCCTGCTGTCCACTGTAGGTCTTTCAAACGTCTTCTTAGAGGCTCAGTGCCTTAGTGTCTCTGCAGTCCACTGTAGGTCTTTCAAGCGTCTTAGTGTCTCTGCCGTCCACTGTAGATCCTTCAAGCGTCTTAGTGTCTCTGCCGTCCACTGTAGGTCCTTCAAGCGTCTTAGTGTCTCTGCCGTCCACTGTAGGTCTTTCAAGCGTCTTAGTGTCTCTGCCGTCCACTGTAGGTCTTTTAAACGTCTTAGAAGTTTGAAACCCGAAAGTTTTGTAGCTTCATCTGCAACATTAACATTTACAAGTCTCTCGTTGAGGACGACTGATGCAGCACTCATTCACTCACTCATTCACTCACAAAGATTGCAAAATGAATGGATGTGGAGTGATGTGAGTGAAGTGTTGGTCTGAATATTGTATGACCAGACGTCTGTGAGAACGAGTGGGAGTAAATATTTGTCTTTAAAGGACTTTTAAAGGTCATAAAACAGTGGAATTCATTGTTTTACGAGTGTGAGGATGATCGTTTGTTGTCGTACCACAGTCTAATGGAATAATGGGCGCAATCGTTGTAATAAATCCCTGAAAAGAAAATTGAGTATGAAAGCAGCAGATTGATGAATCTGAGAGGCGAACGTCGGTGCAGATTAATTTCCTGTCCACTGAATAATGCAGTGTGAGCATTAGCACACAGGCTACACAGTATCTAAGTTACATTTGCTTGATATTTGATAACGTCATAAACATGTTATGACCTGATTCCTCCTCAAGAAGTTTCCTGTTTTATTTTTTGATATTTCTAAGTCAATTTGTGTTTGATAGGTTTCAGATCCTATCGAAAATTAGACATGATTGTTGTCCTCTGACCATGTCCTTGACCCCAATACTGTGCTGTCTTTGGTTTCTCAGTTTCTCTGGACCAAACTAATTTGTAGAAATTTCACATCCTTTTAGTTTGGATTCATGTGTCTGAATAACATAATATAAAATAATGAATTTACCAAACATTGAAAATTATTATTTTTCCATTTAAAAATATTAGGTGTGACATATATTAATCACTAAATTATGTTAAAATTTGCGCTGTGATTTGGGTCACGATAAGTGACACTGGAAAAGACCATAAAGGAGGACATGTTTTAGGGCGGGGCTGTGCTGTGATTGACAGCTTGTACTGTCCAATACATGCATGGTTGAAGGTGAAGATGGACGAAAAGTCACAGTGTGCTAACACTTGGTCAGTGTTGAAAAAATGAGTGGAGAACCAGTCGAGGGAAGTTTAAAAGTAATCCTTAATCCAGAATGTTGTTACCTTCACCTTGACATAATGTGACCGTGTCATTTCCAGTTAAACACACAGCGGCAGCTCTCGCCTGCTGCAGTGCATCCTGCTTTGTCCTTGACAGCAATTGATAGAAACATCATCCACTGCAGCAGACCGACCGCTCTGCACGTCCAGCCTGAGTGAAGTGGCTGCTGGATAAGCTCCAGCTGCGTCCCCGTGTTCTCTGCGCCCCCCATCACCCACGGTGGGCGGGACGCTATCGATACGAACGCTGTCGTTAACGGGGTCGTGATCAATAAAGACATGATGGGAGTGCTCGTCCTCATGTATCACAGCGTCACTGATCTGCGTCTCTCATTCATACTCTGAGGGAGCCGTTTGTTGCAGAGCTGGAAAGTGCTGAGTAATGCTGAGACACGCTGGCCGCGTTGAACTCACTGCACCATTCACCCCGTCAGACTTTCTTCTTGACCTCACCTCAGGCTGGATTTTGGAAAGAATGACACGGCAAAGTGGTGTCAGTGATGCAGACCTAGCAAAAGATCTTTAATATGGGTCATCGCTTTGTTTTGAAACATTTGATATTGAATGTCTTTCCTCTCCTCTCTGCATAAATGCAAGAACATTTCTTTGTCAACTTTGTTTTCTAAAAACCCCAGAATTTGGCGGACATTTTTGTCCTTATAGCAGAGAGGTGCCACTAAATCACAAATGTGATTATTACATAATCTACTTTAGCTGCTTTGATCCTCAAAGGCAACACAAAGCAATAAGACCAGTAACACTGAGACTTTCTTTTTGACCTCACCTCAGGCTGGATTTTTGGAAAGTATGACACAGCCAATTCTGTTAGTGATGCAGACCTAGCAAAAGATCTTTAATGTTACTCATCTCTTTGTTTAGAAACATCTGAAATACTCTCTCTCCGCATAAATGCAAAAATCTGAACATTTCTTTGTCGACGATTTCGCCGTCTTTTTTGAAAACTCCAGATTTTGGGTGACATTTTTATCCTTATAGCAGAGAGGTGCTACTAAAACACAAATGTGATTATTACATCATCTACTTCAGGTGCTTTTAGTCCTTAAAGGTAACACAAAACAATAAGACCAGTAACACTGAGACTTTAGTTTTGATCTCACGCACTGCTGGATTTTGGAAAGTATGACACAGCAAAGTGACACAGACCTAGCAAAAGATTTTTAATGTGACTCATCACTGTGTTTAGAATCAGTTTGAAACTAAACGTCTTTCATAAATGCAAAATCTGAACAAATTTTTCTTGATGATTTCGCCGTCTTTTTTGAAAACCCCAGAATTTGGGGTCAGGTTTTTGTCCTTGTATTAAAGTGGTTCTACTAAAACACACGTGTGGTTATTACATAATCTACTTTAGCTGACACAAACCTATAAGCCCTGTCAGCACAAGGCAGTACTACACTTCAAACCCTGTTTTCACAAAATATGATCAATACAATGAAAAAACACATACATATTGTTTTGAAACATGGTGAAGGTTTGAAATAGTAGTAGTGAAGTAATTTGAGATGCATGTATGGACATATTTCTGTCTGCAGTCTAAGTGGATCTGACTGACTTTATGTTTGTGTGTTTGTCATCAGCAGCTTTCACCAGCACCACAACCAAGACCTCGAGTCATGTGACGCGCTGCAGTGACAGCAAGAAAAACTACTGCGTTAACGGAGGAGAGTGTTTCACCCTCGAAATCACGCCGGGCAGCACAAAGTTCCTCTGCAGGTACGTTTTTTTAACTGCGTGATACTGATATTGTCTGTGACTGCATAATTAATATCAATGAAAGACAATCAACGAAAAAGATGGATCACGTCTCCATTTACAAAATGGAAGCCTATCCCGGATGTGGATGCCGTCCAAGATATGGATCTTGCCAACTGGTCATGATTTGAGGCTTTAGCTACTGCACCCTTGAGTTCCTGTGATGGATGATTAACCTCCTGAACCTAACCTTCCATTTTCTGGGGTCAAGACAACAGACGGTGGCCAGCGCTGGAAGTTAGAGTCTGGATAATGGATTCTGGCATCATGAATACTCCAAAATGCAAAGTGCTGGAGAAGATCTTGTTGCTATGAAAATGCTTCCATTCCCAGTGTGGAATATGTTCTGTGTAGCTAGAATTCACTATTCTCTCCCTAAGAGAATGAGTTAGCAGTAGACAGTGAGAAGATACATGCTAACAGATCAGCTCTGTAGTAGAGGGGCAATGTAAGCCACATTTATCTGTCACATGACATCCAGACGAGCCCGGAAGAGTCCCAACAAATATCTGTATGACGCTAAAATGTTGCACTTGTTTTCAGCACATATGCAGATGTCTATCACAGTCTGATTAACAGTTGCTGGCTTTTAATTCCTGCAGCTCAGTGTCACACAACAGTTAGCTGTCATGCCAAAGAGACAGTCTGTCTTTTCCAAGGAGCTCCGGGATGTTTTACACATTCCTTTGCAAGGTACTGCTCCCTGCATGCAATGCAAGAGAACGTTCTTGGTTGCTACAATGAAAACACTGAAATAATGGATCATGGTAAGGTTGGATTTCTGTGAGATAAGCCGATGTGCAAGTCCACAAATGTTCAACGTGAGGTGAGGTGACTGTATTTTCAAACTCCCCCAAACTACTATCATCATTGAAAATATGCTCACTTTATTTCACCTTGATTGTTCACTGATTCCAGACATGGCGACCCGGGAAATTCATATTTGAATTCATAAAAAACTCTAGATCAATATCCCTTAGAAATGAATATAAGCATGGTCTCTTCCTGGTTTTTAATAAGCCAGCCCCGACTATTTCAGGTAAGCTGTCAGACAACGATGCAGAGATGTTCCACAGTCATGACTGTTTATTGACGAATTAAGGAATTTTAGTGGAGGCTGAGCTCAGAGGGAAGCTGCAGTGCTTCACTTTTGTCCCCTCACGACACTTTAATTAAACCAATTACTAAAAGACAAGGTTTAATCGCTAACGTCACCTTAAAACATCCAAGTTTACCCTTAACAAGAATGACAGGAAAGGAAGTAAAGGAGCAGAATTTGTAAGTGACGCTCTGTGAATATAGGTCATTGCACTCATATTGGACATATCTTCACATCTCAGCTAATCTCCTGTACCTGCATCGGACATCAGTGCTTTTGTTGCCATGACCACCATCGTTTCCTCTGTGCTGTAAATCCAGGAGCGCATAAACAGACATTGATCGTCCAGTAATGGCTGTTTCCCGGATCCTGAGATGTTTTTGTGCCTGTACTTTGTGTGTGTCCCTGTGTGTGTGTGTGTGTGTGTGTGTGTCCGTCCATGTGTCTTGTGTGTAGTAACATGTCAGTGCTTACCAGTGTTTACCTGTTTCCCCTTTCTACCCATCAACCAGGTGCTTGGCGGGATTCAATGGGCACCGATGTGAACAAGCTGTGCTTAAGACAGTCTCAGACCCAAAACGTATGTGAACACGACTGTATTCAATCCCACATGTCATTGCTGGTGTTTCACCCCTCTCAGAAATCCATGTTATTTCAAGTAATTCAATCTGGCAATGCAGAAGACGTTACTCCTGAGGCCCCAATTGAGTCTGAAAGGCATTAAGCACTGAAATTTGCATGTACTTGACATCTCATCACATTCCATCCTTGCTGCTCAGAGAAACGCCTCCATTTCTGACGGAAGTGTCCTCATACTGCTCATCCCCCTTCTCCCCTCATCAACATCAAGTCAGAAACCAAACTACAGAAGATCTTTCTGGGTTTTCCCCCTTTATCCACACTTTTCCTTGAAGGTTCTCAGTCTTCCAGGTCATCGTATCCTCAGGAGTGTTGATAGTAGGCAGGTTGACTTTCTTGAAGGTGTTCCACGTTTCATGAAGAGGCTTCTTCAGTTCTGACTGAGTGGTGGGAGTCCACAGCTAGTCCACATTGCAGTCGAGCACGCATGTCACCCAAAACCAAGGCGATGCTGACAGCTAATGTCAGTAAACTATCATTCCTATTCTCACTGGTGAAACAGCTTGAATAGGCATAATAGCTGACCAGTGATGTATCACGCGGTGTATGCATCACTAATGAATCCAGGCAGAAATGCCAGACCTTTACATTAACCCATGGTCTTAAATTTCCCCAGTGTGGGTCTAATAAAGAACTTTCTTACATCTTTTCTTGTCTGGTGCCTTTGAACAAAAACAAGCTTCTTTTTGAAGCACAGTAAATGAGATTCACCTCCTACTGGATTCTTGGTACTGCTCTTCTGTCATCTGACTCTCACTTCCACTACTCAACTGCGTGATGTTACTAATTGTGTTTTGTGTTGCATTCAAGTGGAATCCCGACACTCACTTTGTGCACAGGACACCCTGAACTCTTTAAGCTTTGAGAAAACTTGGGAGTGTTCAAATCGAAACACACTGGACAACCCAAATTCGGGGTACAGCGTATTTGTGTGAAATGAAAAGGTCCAGAATTTCCAACCGCTCTCAAATGCAGCAGGCAGACTGGCTACCAAAACAGAGGCGTGATAACACACAGAGAAGGAGTTTGACTTCACATGAGTCCTCAAGGATTGTTCTATGGCCAAAATCAGTTGAAACACAGGGATCAGTCTGGTTTTGTCGCTGGTCGTTAGTCCTGTCAGGAAAACGATGAAGAAGAGTCTACATGCGCATTTAAAAATGGCAGAAGTTTCTAAGAGAGTGTATCTGAGAGATGGTACGGCATTACATCATCTATATGATGTAATCTTATCGTCCTGTATTTCCCCCGCCGCGAAATCCACTTGGGTTTCTGTCTATTTCGTATCGAGCACAATAAAATAACCTCGTAGGTGATCGTCGTGTTTGCTGATGCCTGCAACTTAGCACTGCCCAAAACAAGGAAATATTTTGTAACGTCCACATCAATGCAAAAGACAGGATGTATGTAGGGTAACGACGGGTACTGTATGGGACGGGTGGACGTAAAACAGACGGTATAAACGGGCCCTTAGTCTGAGCAGAATTCGGCAACCTGCCATTATTGTCATGGCCCCTTTGAATGCAACATTCCCCAAGAAATGTACAGTTCACTTCTGAATACAACATTGTCCAAGAATTGGCAAAGTACCTGTGCGTGTCCCCGTATATGACACCCGAGACACCCGAGACTCCTCACCTGTAAATCAGAGCTGAAGACACCTCAGTTCAACTCTTCGTTGATGACCTTTGAATCTCCAAGTAGGACCGTGCTGAAAAGACATGCAAATTTCAGTCTGTTGCTAAAACAAGATTCAAATCTGTGAAAACCTGACCAGATCCTCTCGTCCTCTCCTCAAAAATTAAAGATGGTCCAGTAAAACGAGAGCCGTGAAGGTCTGAGCTGATCGACAAGACGACAGCTGGCCCTTCCTGCCAACACCAGTGATGACTGATGTGGGTTCCTTACGCAGCTCATGTGTGAATTAACTCCTTCTCTCTTCTTCTGTCTCTCTTCTATTTCCCGCTCAGGTGTCCAAATGAATTTACCGGCGATCGCTGCCAAAACTATGTAATGGCCAGCTTTTACAGTATGTCTATTTCCTCTTCAGTCTGCTGGATCTCGGCATGTTCTGTTAGCACTTCTGTACCTGCTGCATTATGATTGTCCTTAGACCTGTGATTTACCCCTGCCGCCGTCCTTCTACCGAACCTTGTGCATGTTGGTGTTTTGGACTTCTTTCTTTTGTTGTCTCTTTTTTTTTTTGTGAATGTTTAAAAGTGCATGTGGTAGTTTATTTCCGTTTCAACTAAATGATCCAGTTTACACATTCCCGTTTTTAAATTGTTAGTTACTCAGGCTTTGCTCTCTGAGTTCAAAGGTCACCTCCACTTAAAACAGAAGTAATAGCCTGAGAGAATATTGACCGAAACAGACAAACGTCCTGTATTTTTGTCCAAGCCCGACTCAAAACCGGCACACGTTCTGTAATTTGCGATGGAGCCTGACACAATTAGAGTAAAGTGAAGAGTACTCTGATGGTGGTTGTTAGCCTCTTTCATTCGTGGTTACGGCAAAAACAACTAAAGTTGTCATTACATCCAGGAAGAAGCAACTACTACTTGCCCCAATGGACACGCACAAGCACGCACACACAGATACACACACACGTGTGAGTTACCACCAGCACTTATGATTACGATGAACTATCACACCCACCATTAGTGACCATTAGTTCTTCTTCTTCTTAATTAACTCTGCCGGTAACTATTTACATAATCCAACCATTGTGGTTTATTTTGAACCATGATTGGCTTTAATAGCCCGAGTGTTGCGTTCAATGTCCTCTCATAAATTGTACAAAACCCTGGTTCTAAAGAGAAACACCAGGTCAGTCACTTATTAGGGTTCGAGCACAAAAGTGCGTAGAACCCTATTAAAATGCAAAATATTCTTATTATTTTTACTTGTTATACATCTATTTATTTAACGTTTGCATCAAATTTTTAATACAGCAATCGCTTTGCCACCCGATTTTACTCAGAGTTTCACTGAAAGAATTGATGATGATTTATTTATTTAACCTTTATTTAACCAGGTAAAAAAATCAAAAACGATTGAGATCAAACTCTCTTTTCCAAGGGCACCCGTCATAATAACTATTAGATTATATACAGGAGACGGATTACATTCAACATACAAACATGACATTTAAAGTGCAGGAGTTACTGGGTTCGCTTTGTCCGTCATAGGATGGAACGGAGCGCTCCAAGTGAACATTCTTTTCCCTAATTCTGTTTTACATGTGGAACAGAAAGATGGAGAACTTCACTAGAATGAAGAGAACAGTGGCTTTTAGTTCTTTGTAGAAGAGAGAGTGTGCAGATATGACAGAACTCAGCCACGGAGAGCCTTAGCGTGCTTATGTAAAGTTCACAGTGATGAGTAAGTCGACCACAACCAGAGACAAATCTCAGGATTAATGTAACCAAACCTGACCCAAATGTTTTTGGTGGAAAAGGGGAAAGCTTATATGTTGATCAGAGTTGTGTTTGAAGGTTTCCATCCCGTCTGTGAAAAAAGGGCAAGAAGCAGAAATGAAAAAAAAAAAAAATTAATACAAAGGATTATTGTTTGGCTAATCCATTAGCCCGAGGCCCCCAAAGTCACATAAAATGCTCCTGTGCTTCTGATCTGCTGTTGTGGTTGTGCAGATCCAGTCAAACCTCTCTGAGGGAAAACAGGTGTGGACATGTTAGCTCATACCATCTGCCTCCGCAACCATCACTTTAACAACAACAGCGTCTCCTGTCCTACCTGTGAGTGTGAAGCCTCTGATCAGGAGGAAACTGACAGGGAAGCTGTCAGTGCACTTCATTTCCTGAAACCACGCCAGATTTCCATAAAATCGGCTTTTACCTTTCCAAACTGAGTGCCGTGTTTTCACAGAGCGGAACAGTTCGGTTTGGGACAGTACGTATGTTTTTACATTTCCTTTAGGAATAGTATCTTAGTGACTAGCCCCAACCATTCCATTTTTGGTACCCTTCCCTTGGGCTGCCAGAGCAGAATATTACGGTACAGCTGATTGGCGACAGAAAAGCGTCACTAGCTTGCGACAGGTGTTTACTCAGTAGAAACATAAGCCTGATCCAGGACTTTACCATTCCAAAATGTACCAAACCTACGTATTTTTTTACGTTTCCATTAGGAATACTACCAAAATAATCGGCTCCAAACATTCAATTTTTGGTACCCTTCCCTTGGGTAGCAGAGTAAAATGCTACGGTACGGTCAGGGTGGAGCTAGCCTGGCTCAGCCCACACCCTGTCTACCAAGTAAAGTGGCTTTTCTCAGTCGAAACACAAGCCTGACCCACAGCTTTACCATTCCATACAGTACCAAACTGTACCAAACCCAACCGTACTATGATGGAAACACAGTAAATGATTCCAGTGCAGTGAAATTCAGATGCTAGCTTAACAATTTAACCACAAAAGTTTGATTCACTGGATCTTGCACTTATTTGCATTTCACCTTCTCTTGAAATGCCAACTTCTTCCAAAGTGGAAAAGTTGTATTTTTTCTACATTTTTTTTATCATTTTCTTTGTTTCCGTTCAGGTTTTCTATGCACACGCGGAAAATGTGCATAAAAACAGGCACCTACTGTGAAGTAAAACTGAGGATAATGGAATTATTATGCAAACTCTGAATGGTGAGCCAACAAGCAGGCACATTTTTAAACATGTTCCTACTCCTGTATGTCCCCCCCCTCTGCCTCCCTGTTCGTCTGTTGCATTGTGTTGCATGCATCAGTAGATCAGCGTCGCTGCACCAGTTGTTTGTTTTATCTCTTCTCCCTTACGTAGTTTCTGCCTCTTCTTATCAAACTGAGTGCTGGGTTTCCGTTATATCTGCTTAAGGGGTTGATAAAACTGTCATAACATGTGTACCCTTCACCCAATAAAAGCTGTTTGTAGTGTTTAGGGATTCACAAGGCCAACACCAGTGCTGAGATTTAAAGTGATCTGTGTTCATAACTATCTCAGGGTCAGCTGACCACTGCTTCTCACAGGTCCCACAGTGCAGTGCTAAATCACTGAAGCACCCCACCCTCAGTGCTGACACCAGTGCTTTGGTCAGTCAGACCGACCACAGGTTAAGACTGGAGGATAAACCTAAATAACCACAGAGAGTCATAATTACTATGTTTGGCCAAAGGGAGGCAGCTCTGAGTGTTAGATGTCAGTCATGTTAGCAGTGACAGGGCTCGTTCTTACTGTTTGGGTTCATGGTTGTGTTTGCCTGTCCGTGTGTGTGTGTGTTGCAGACACGTTTTTTAAGCGTGGACTCTCCTCTTTTTCAGAAGCTGAGGAGCTGTATCAGAAACGTATTTTAACAATATCAGGAATCTGCATTGCACTCCTAGTCGTTGGAATCATGTGTGTGGTTGGCTACTGCAAAACAAAGTAATTCATGTCACATTCTCATGTCTCATTTGTAACGTAATTAAAGGTGCACTCCCTGATTTTTTTATCGTGTCCGATAGTGCCACCAAAAGAAAAAGAAACGCAAAGAAAACAGAATTTTACATCAGTTTAGGTGTACGATATCTCACAGCTAACAACTCCTGTGTCCTGTGAGCTAAAAATGTGGATTCCCTCCTTGAACTTTGGTGTTTCTAACTGCAAGGTGAATCAGTGAATGTATTCTTACGACAGCTTACACTTCAGTTAACGTAGATTTTATTAGGTAAACCTTTCCCTGAGTGGGTAAAATCTGTTGTCACTGTTAGCATCCATGTTTTGAACACAATGTCAGTTGTTTATAACAAATTGACTATATATAAAGTTCTGTAAAAATATCAAACTTCATTTGGGACGAGCAAGTTCAAAACCACCAGTGAAGATCAATGAGTTTCAATTGGCCGATCAATAGACCAAGACGTTCCCAATCAAGACATTGTAATTTCGTCAAAACCTAATACTAATCATCAAGTCACATGTTACAATCCAAATCAAGAATAAGAAGAAAGTTCACCACGTAATCAAGCAAAAGCCAAATAGTGTCAAAGCAGTTTGTGCAAATGCTTTAGCTGTTGATCAAAAGATCCCAGAGGTTTCTTAAAAAGCAGTGCTTCAAGTCTCCAATGCTTGTTTTCTTCAATGGTGCAAAATGGATGTGAAAAAACAGCTGAAATCCACTTAAGAGAAACCTTGGTTCACTGACATGAAGATGAACATCGTCTGCATATAAAGGAACAAAGACAGAACCAAGCTGAATCAGATAAGAGACATTTATGGATTTGGTGGTGCTGTCAGACACAATAACAACATCACAAAGTGTATTTTGTACTGCCCTCAATACATAATAAATATTTATTAGCATAAGTACAGTCAAGCCGTAATAACTTTTAGATTAAATTTGATTTGGGGGTAAATGTACCAGTGTCCCGTCAGATGTGCTGTCCAGGTGTCGTCTGGGGCTGCTTCACAAAACAACGTCTGTTTCTTCACAAACAGGAGGCAGAGGAAGGAGCTTCACGACCGCCTGAGGCAGAGCGTGAGGAACAAGAGGAACAACAATACCAATACTGGTGTTGGTCCCAACCTGGCAACCTCCACCAGAGGACGTCGGATTTCTAACTTGCCTCTTCAAGATTTGCAACTCAGCAACGTATGCTGCTCCTCCTCGCTGGTTATCAAATAAAAAGCATGTTTGAATCTTTACGTTTCACATCAGCTGTTAATATTTGTTCTGCTATTCTTTCTTTTATCGCAGCAGTGTAATGGGATGAGTGCACAGCATGCAACTGAGAAGGAGACAGAAACCACCTTCTCCATGAGCAAATATGAACCCACGACACTCACCCACATCTCCAGCCACAGGTGAGGAAGGAGTTTCACTAAATATGGGCCCCGTTTGGATCCGTTAAAGGTTCTGGCCTTGTGTTTGTGTTTGTGAGCTGGAGCAGAGGTTGCTCGATGTTCATTTACCCTACAGGGGTCATGAGCTGGTTGAGTCCTTCCATCAGATTAGCATGACCAGACTCTCATGCTTCATACATGACAGTCAAACCAAGGCAATCAATCCATCTCTAAAAGGCTCCTCCCACATTCACATGTTTTATTGCCTTTATTGTCCAACTCTTTTAGGTTTATGTGGGCCCCATAGGACTATATTTGGGCTGACAATATGGGTCCCAAGCGTGTTTGTCCATGCCCATTTTGTACCCACTTAGTACCCAGGTAGCTTGGAAAGAGTATGAGGGTACCAACATGGACATGCTTGCTGGGTGGCAGTTGTTGCTAGGGTTGGTTATCGTCTTGTTTTGTGACACAAGCTTCAGTTTCCTGTTGGAAAAGGCAGATTAACGCAGCGAACACGTTCTAAAGATATTGTTGACTTAAGCTAACATAGATTTTATCAGGTGAGCCTTTTGTTGCCCGTGATTCAGTACCTCATACTACCACACTTCAAAAACCCCAAAGAATCACTTCAAGAAGAGTGAACTTGGCTTGAGACCGAGTGGTTGTCGGTTCAAGTACCCGCCAGGTCAAGGGCTGAGCAAGTAACCCATTGCTCATTGCTCATTGTTAATTGGACACTCCAAATTTACCCTAGCCACAGAGTCTCCTTGTGCCAGTACCAAGCCCGGGTAAATGGGAGGGTTGCGTCAGAAAGGGCACCCGGCATAAAAATCAAACTACTCCCTGAAAGTAAAGGTGTCCTCCATAACTTGAACCATTCCAGATAAATACGTATTATCTATAAAAATAGTAACCGGTCAATCGATCTTCACATATGAATCTAACTCTCCTCATCAGATTAACATACATAGTATGTAGCTAAATGTAAAAGCAGCCACCGCCTGAGTAAATGGGTCTATGAGTTCATCCAGTTTGGCTCATGATATTTATTTGCTCGAGGTCTAGAGGCCTGTCTGCTACGTTCCCCATGTAAACGTCCCCCCTCCCTGTCTCTGCAGCTGGAGTAATGACTGGAGCAACACTGTTCTGTCTGACACTGAGTCTGTCTCGGTGATGTCATTGGCGGAGAAGAGCCAGAGTGCCTCACAGGGCGGCCGGGGTCGTCTGAACGCGACTGGTGGCACCAGAGACTTAAGTGCCCGCTCAAATATGCGCCGAGACACACTCACCTCCGACAGCGACTTGCCTTAATGTACAAGGTAACACAATAATTTAAACTTTGCATCGCAAACGGAACCCGAGATGGTTTACGAAAACACAACTAATAAAGCTCGATATAGCTCGATAGAGTGATCACTGGTCGAGAATGTTTGCTCGTGACAGTTATGCGTTTTCTTTCAAAACAAACTAGTAATTTCTGCTGCTGATTTGCCTGCCATCCACACTGAACCCGACCTGAAAACGTCTCAAGTTTAGTTCCACACGAGGGCAGCCCATAGCCAAGTGTAAAGGGAACCAAGGGTTGCCAGTTCAAGTCCCCGCCAGTTCTAGGCGTGGGGTATCCCTGAGCAAGGTACCCAATACATATTACTCAATATTATCTGGATGCTCTAAACCATAGCCATAGGGGGCCACATCCAGTGTACTCCTTATCCTAATAAAATGGAGGGTTGCAGTTTTTAAACATTTAGTTTGAGTTTCACATCGTCTTTGGTCTCATAATAAGAGAAGAACACTCTTTATTCACTGCTTTATCTTGCTGTCTGACAGCCTTTTCCAACAGAAAATCAGCGATATATAAGCTGCTTGAATACTTTGGTATAATTGGGATGACCTGATATGATACTCTGTACTTATATTGGTCAAATACTGGTGGTCAAAATCACTAAATTTAGATCCATATGCCCAAACTATCACATAAATGGACGCTGTTGTGATCATGTCCCTTGTGTGGACTTATTTCAAACTGAAAGGAAAAACCAGAACATTTGCTAGTTTTAACAATGTAAAAGAACTGTATTGGAATGATATTGGTATTGGTAGATGATCAAGGTTGTGATTGATTCACTTAGACTCGAGGATGATCTGATTAGAAATTGGTGGTCAAAGGTCAAAGCTCTTGGAGCTAGATGATTGTGGTTCAACGTTGTCGCCAAGACGACAAGCGTCCCGCAACCTTTAGGAAACCTGAACCACATTAACTCTGTCGACGGGCCTAACGCTCTTCATCACACAAATGTCTTTCAAACAGGAAGTGTCTGTGTTTCTGTCGTAGGTTCGTGTCAGCGATGACTCAACAGTCCCCCGTGACCTCACCTGCGACTCCACTGTCTCCTCCGTCAGAGATGTCTGCCCCTCTGTCCAGTCTAGCCATCTCTGTCCCCTCAGTGGCCCTGAGCCCCTCCGGCGAGGAGGAGCGCCCCCTGCTGCTGTCAAACATACGCCAGTCTCACAAGTACTCGAGCCGTGACGAGCAGAAGAGGAACTCCGCCCACTATAACCACGGTCACATGGTGCACAGCTTACCGCCCAGCCCGCTGTTCACCATGGAAGATGTTGACTTTGAGGTCATGAGTGACCGTGACGATGACGCAGACCATGCGATAAACAACAACATCAGTGACCGCAGCAACAAAACGGCACTAGTTGCTCACGGTGGCGGCATGATGCAGGAGCCCCGGGGTGACCACACGTCCTTCCTCGCCACAGGGTGCTCCACAGTCCTGCTGCTCAGCGCCACAGACAGAGGCAGGACTAACCCAGCATCGTCAAACAGTGACATGAGCGTGACATCATGAAACGTCCACCAACAAACAAACACCAAAATCCAGCTGCTGCGTCACGATAAGTGCTGAGAATCTCTTTATGTTGAGGAAAAAAAGAAGAAATAATCACGACTTAACCTTTATTTTCTATAAATTATTTGCTGTGAAAGACTTTTAGAGATAAATGAAACTTTTATTTTAGATGTAGTGAATAAAGAGTTTTATAAAACTGTAAATAATGTGCGTGTCCTGTAGGTAAAGTGCCATACACCAGTATGCAGCGACGGCTCACGGTAAATTTCAGCGCAGACAAATATCAACGGTGCCTTTCTGTTTGTTTTGCTTCTGGCGGGAACTGCAGCATCATGTACCGGCTCATCTTAATCCTCCAGGAAACATTCAAGTGGAAAAGAATAAAAGAACACTCGCTGGCTGCCTTTAACCTGCTGTGGTGTGACGCGTCGAGATGCATGGCGATGTTCGTCCTCGTGGTCTGTGGTGGAATAAATGAGCAGTTCACACCCAAGCACTCATTATGGGATGTCTCACTGTACTGAACTTCAACATCTGGACTAATGTTTGTGTGTAAACACGTTTTCATCCATCACTGGACTACTACACATGGAGAATATCACAAAATGTTAGGAAAATGTCGACTGTTGAGCCTAAAGGTCAGGACATACCAAGCCGATGGTCGCGCCATTGATTGATTTAGCGTCAGTTAGCATCGGTGGCTCTCATCTGTCATTGATTTTCTATCCATTTAGCATGATGAATAGCCAGCAGACGCTCTTGGCCATTTGTGAAAGACAAATCACTTTGACTTTGCTGTTAGCCGAATGAGTCACTGTAGATGAAGAAAAATGGAGATAAAGAATGGAGACGTTTTTAATCTAACATGTCAAATAAGCCTTATTCTTGAGCAGCAAGTAAAGCTCTGCAGAATTTAATAGTGTTCTGTCTCAAAGAAAAAGAAATTCAGTCAGTCTGGCTGTTTACATTAGCATTATAGCTAGATTGGCTATCTAGCAAAGCTAATCATTTGATAACAATGCATTTCATACACCTATGAAATGCATAATATTTGGCCGTTAATGTTAGCACTATAGCTAGGCTAGCTAACTAGGGAAGCTCATCTAATCCATTTTGCTGCTATGTTGTTGTTGTTAGCAACATGTAAGACACACATGTAAAGTACTGTGAAATATAACACAAAAATGACAAACAACACAGTAGATGCTAATTTTAATTTCCTTTGACAGTCATGGGATTGTAAACATAGAAGGGAAGCTAGCTAGCAGGATGTCGGTAGCCACCTGCAACTGCTCCAGCTGGTGAGCAACCTGACTAGCTAGCTAGCTAACTAGCTATTTAGCGGGACGTTTTTATGATTATCTATCATTTTTCCGATGTAAAGTATAACATGTGAAACTGACTCAAAAAGTGTCGTGTTAAACCTGTTGTGTTGTCGCTGTCAGGCTAACTTTACTGTCTATCAACACTTTGTTGCAGGTCGTCTGATATCTCTAAGGAATAACAGTCTGCTGCCACCTGCTGATGTGGAGAGTTACTGCATTTCGCACTTTGCACAGATTGTACAAAGTAAAGCGCTGTTAGCTCAAATATTTCAAATATTTTTTGTCTATATCGGTTGAAACAGAGGCAGTGAAGGCGGTTGTCTTTCTTCTTCACGGTTTGTCGGTTTGGTGTGTCCCGGCTTTTATTAATACCTCCACTTAACACAGAATGTCTTTGTTTGTAAAAAAAAAGAAAGAAAAGAAAAATCTTTATCAGGATTTTTTGTGAATTTTTCACGTTTACAGTGTCACTGTTTAAGTGTTTCTGCGCTGGTTGTATGGCTTGAGCTCGATTGCTGCGTCCGACATTCACCACGACTCACTGTGTGCTGGCAGGTTTCCACGTCATCACTTATAAGTACAGACTGACAAAAAAAAAGACCAGCAACAGATCACACGCTCCGTCACCAAGGTCCCTGCTGACTGCATCTCTGAATTTTACAATCATATCTGTGGAATGAAAGGCTTAAACATGCACTTCACTTTGTCCACGTGTTCCTGACTAATGCATTTTGGGAATTAAAGAAATTGCTGCATATATACACAACGGCAACCGGCTTTATTTTGTACGTTTTATCGGGCATAAACTGACCGACTGCCTACATTTTAATGCCTCGGTGAATGTGTCGGTTTCTTCTACAATGCAAAAAAAAAAATCTGCCAAAGAATAAACAGATTTAGGAGACTGTAACTCACATAATCACCACTGGGTTCTATAGTCAACCATAGTTTCTTACAGTGAATGTGTGTAGAATCAGCAGTGACGACGTAGACGCGCCACTGCCCCATAAATAACAGTTTTAACACAGAAAATACTTCTGTATTTTACATCGACACTAATATTATTTCATATTTATTTATTAAATTCTCGCTGTATGCCAGCATTAATTACTGTTACAGTATATGGTATATATACATCTATATTCTATTTAAAAAAAACAACTGGATTTGAAAAATGTTCAATATTCATAGCCACCACCTGTTCCCACATGGTCATTAGTGTGAAATAGGAGTGTCCACATTTTGTCACATACTGTATGTGTGTAACATGACTCACACTGCTTTGCTTTAAAGTCCATCTTCCAAATGATGTAAATACACCATGAAAACCTTCAGCGCTGTTGTTTCTCATTAAATATTCAGTTCTGTGGTTTTGTGACTCGGTGTCGAAATGATTCTGTTGGAAATAAGTTTACGACGTTCTCTCACTGATTTGTGCAAATGTGTCAAATATGGACGACTTTAATCTGTTGTTATTTTAGAGACAACATCAAAAAAATACATATACAGTTTACGGATTATTTATGCTTTCAAAAAAGTAATGTACAGTGGAATTGGAATAAGATTTTTGGATATGATGGTTATTTTATTCTGTATGATTTTACAGGTACACATTTACAAGTATAGCCTCAACTAAGGGTGCAGGTATGAGTACAAAGAAAGATCATTTACAATATTAAGAAACATTTGTTTCAGTCTAATGCTATAATTATAATTTGAAATAATAAATGATTTATTAAATATCTTATGTAGATATAGGCAGACATTAGGACAATTAATACACAAGTGATAATAAATGTGCAGTATTTGATTATTATATAGTGTTTCTTATTCTGTTATTAGTGGTAAATAAGCATAAGAGTGCAGTTATTTGATTTATTATGATTCCCCTTAGCTACTAGTGTGTAAAGATAGATAGATAGATACTTTATTCATCTCACAGAGAAATTCACATAAATTCACATAAATTCACATAAACAGCAGCTTCTCTTCCTGGGGACAATAATTGTCCACTAAATGTGACGTTCAACATGCCTCATTTTATTTTGAAGGTCTCTCTCTTCCTGAAGCTGTGAGACTGAGCAGTAAAACCCTGAAGCTCCAGCATCAAGTCACTGCTCTGACAATGAAGCCTGATTTAAATCTGCTCCTCTTCTTCGTCTTCTCCTCCCTCGTCCTCGTTGACGTGTCTCTCCCTGTGGAACCGTGTCCCCCTCGGTGTCAGTGTGACTGGGACGTCCACAGCGTGTCGTGTTTTGGAGCAGAGGCTGTGCCTGTTTTCCCCTGCAGCACTCAGGAGGTGTAAGTGAGTCCTCTCTGTCTCTGTGTGCTCTGACTCCAGCCTGGGACTGTCTTCACTGGGACCATGTCTCTGTTTCAGGTGGCTCACTGGGACCAGACTACGCTCTCTTCCTCAGGACGCCTTCACCAACCTGCCCAGCATCTCTCACATGTAAGACCTGACACTGACCTGTTATTATAGAGAATAACATACAATAACAAATGTGTCATAGTGATGTAGTGATTTTGTACTGTTGTATGAGTTATAGTCATATAGTATGAGTTATAGTCAGTGTCACACCAGACACCAGAAGGATTTTAACCACTTTATCTGTGGTATTATAATAACTTTTTCAATGCTTTATCTCACTCTAAAACAACCGTTACGCACCAAAAAATAAAAGTTTGAGTCATTTTGTGAACCACTCACTCTTCAATACCAAAGTCCTTCAAGAAAATCTGTGATTTTATTTTGAAACAGATTCTAGGCACTTAAAAAAAGGCTCACTTATTCAAAGCTACATCAGATTAAGTCTATGATATCTTAAGAATGACTTGTTGTGAAATGGCCATTTCTATCAGGAAATGTGTGTTGTTTGTAAATCCGGGTGTCACCACAGTGGCAGCCATTTTTTTGCCACCTACAAACACTGTTACTTTTATCGTGTCTGTTTTTTGTTATTTACAGATTCATTTTGCGTCACACAAACACTTTTACTTTAAAATGGTGTGCGATGTCACCCTGAATATTTGTAAGTGCAACATCATGATGGATTATCAAATTGTAATTTTAATTTCTAATCACTAAACCGTTAATTTTTCCCAAATTGTTGGACTTTTTTCACTTGACCCCGCCCCTCCTGACCAGATTAGAAGTTCACTGGCCCTCAGGTCATTTTGAGTTTGAGGCCCCTGATGCAGAGCGTCGTTATCGTCTAGTCTTGCTAACAATGGCTAACAGTGGCTAGCCCAAGGTATGTTAGCTTGTTTTTTGACTCTGCAGGGGATTATTTTTAAAAAAGCGAGCTAACTGTTGGGTATGACTTTGTTTGTTTTTCAGATACATCTCTGACGATGTTTCTTTACGATATCTCGAGAGACATTCTTTCCACAACCTCTCCAGCGTCACACACATGTATGTACTGTATGTTTGTTTTTTTCTGCTTTAGCTTCATCACAATTCAAGAAAAAATTACTGATATAGCAATATATATATATATATATATATATATATATATATATATATATATATATATATGTATATATATATCTTTGCCTTGACTTATGAGGCCAAATATCAATATTTTAACCTAACATTTGACTCCCGTGTCAATACTTTACGACTCCTGGTGGTGGCGCTTATCACAAGAATGACGGTGTTGTGAATGTGTGTGTGTGTGTGTGTGTGTGTGTGTGTGTGTCCAATAGACAACTGACTAGCATCAAAACCCTCTCATACATTGTCCCTGAGGCCTTTAAGGATCTGCCCAATCTAAAGTATCTGTAAGTAAAGTTTCTGTTTTCATTATTGATGTATAATGTACTTTACTGTCACATTAGCTCCACCCACCATCTCCACCTAATACAAAAGTGTTTGCTTTTACACTTACAAATGTCAATCAATTACTCGATTGTTAATCGCTGTTTTAAATAAAAACAACTTCTGATTTCAGCCTGTTCGATGTGGATATTTTATATTTTATGTGCTGGTGTCACTTTTCAGGTTTGGGAAACACCAAATAACATTTTACACCTTTTTTAAAAACACATTTAAACTGGTTTTAAAATGTTATAGGCTAACACTCTTTTTGTTGTTTTTTTTGTTCGGTGGGTTTGTATGAACAAACCACGCCACGAGTTTATTGGCAAACATGTAATATACTACCCATCACTATGTTTGTATGAATGAATACGCACATGCCTTATATATGATTTATACAAACAAGGAAAAATGACATCCTTTGTGGTACCTGAAGGCCACCGTAATTTAATGACAGAGCTGGAAAAAGGAGTGGTGGGTCGGAGTTTGTTGCAATCTGCAGTCTCACCAGTAGATGTCACCTTTAGGAACAACTCTCCTCACATGAATGGTTCTTAAATGACGATTGTCATCATTGTAATAAATGTGGCATATTAAACAAACTTTAACATTATACATTATTGTAACTATCTATGTTGTTTATTATTCTCACGAGAAAACAACGTTAACTCAGCTGCTGCTTCTTTGTTTTCACAGTGGAATCATCAACACGGGCCTCGCGTCGTTTCCTGACCTGCGACACATTCACTCCAGACAAGAGGATTTTATTTTGTATGTCACATAATTAAATACACGTATAAAAGCATTTTTTCTCTATATATTTAGTGTTCTATGCGTTCTATGTGTCTTTCACAGAGAGATTGTGGAGAACGCGTTCATACAAGTCATACCTGCAAACTCCTTCACTGGGATCTCTGACCACGCTCTGACCATGTGAGTCAGGATTTAGTCAAAACCACTGTTTTATTTCACAGTCATTTCATTTATTCTTATACAACTGCATCCCACTTAACAAAGGGGGCATTCAAAAACACGGTTACACAGGAAACTGAAGTTTGTGTCACTTTGTAAACTCTCCCACAGAGAAACTCAATGATTTTACATCACAGCACACAGGAGTTGTTGATCCACTGCTGCATTCTTCAGTAAGTTCAGGTGTGCTATTTTAGTGACTTCAGAGTTCCTTTATTCAGATTCAATTTAGTAACATGAACTTATCCAACGAGGCGACAGTCGACCAGTAGCTACTGTGTCCCTGCGAGCTAAAATCAGCGATTTTCTCTATGGACTTTGGTGCAGTAGAGTAAATGGTAAACAAGCTTCAGTTTTCTGTCTAAAAATGCTGTAAACTATTTTTAATATATATTTTTTTACTTTCCACTCTGTGTTCCTCCCCTTTGTCTTCAAGCATGCTGAACAGCAACGGCGTGAGAGAAATCCAGAGTTTTGCCTTTAATGGGAGCAGACTGGAGGAAGTGTAAGACTGATTTTAACACTTTTACAAACAGAAAAGAATAAAAGTCATTTTCTGTGTTTAACAGAATAAATAACTTGTCGTTTGTTGCTGTTGGAAAGTATGATGTTTATATAAGTAAATACAATGTTAATGTTGAAATGAAGACATTTTGCTTAAAAAATATCCATAATTCAAGCTCATATTTTTGTTTTCTTATGTATGTGAAGTTCATGGTTAAACTTAAAAATCTAAAACATAAGGTTTTTATATTTTATCTGAACATAATTATTAAAAATGTCTTCTGTCCATCAGCTCTTTGTCAGTTTGAAAAAAACACTTATGTCCATGAAGAACTCCGAAAAAGACGTCCAACTTGACAAAATTCGGATTAATGAATGAATAAAGTTATATAAAGTTTTGTGCATGTTAAATTATGAAATGATGAGTTTTGACCTTGTTACTTTGTTCAGGTTCCTTCACAGGAACGTGGATCTGGAACAAATCCATGAATTTGCGTTTCACGGCGTGATTCACGGCCCCACTCAACTGTGAGTGAACTGAATCTACAGGAATGAGTAAAAATAGCCTGTTTTCCTTCTTGTGTCTTTACTCTGAAAGCACTGCAGTGCTGGAGTGTGGAAACAGCTTCACCTTTGTGTCTTTGTTTGTTTCCTCTCAGGGACCTCTCAGAGACCAGGGTTAGCTCTTTACCTCTGAGAGGGATGGAGGCCATTGAAAAGCTCCAGGTCAAAAACACTTGGGCTCTGAAAGCGCTGCCCCCCCTCAGTACGTTTCTGCACTTACAGAGCGCTGAACTAACCTTCCCGAGCCACTGCTGCGGCCTCACCATGCTGAAAAGATGGAGAGGGTAAGAGAGAGACAATGGAGGGTGATGGGAAACATGTTCTGACCTCGACGAGCTGCTGTTCTCTGCAGGGATTTTGTAATTAAACGTGATCATTTATCATCACTGACAGTTGTTTCTCAGGTAAAATATGTAGAAAGTTATCAATATACACACAGACACACAGGCTTGCTTTATGTTTGTAAACCTTTTTATTTAACCCTTAGTGCTCACGTGGCAGAGATCTGTGCTGCAGGCGCACCCTTCACAATAATACACAACTCCTTACAGAATATCTATATATATCTTCAGGATTTTCAAAATGCATTTTTCCCTCTGTATTGTTGAGTCAATGTTATGGTTCATTTTATATCGCATATTTAAAACAAAACAAAACAGGAGCAGCAGTAATTGTGCAAAAGTCACAAAATAGACTGTTTTTCTTTCATTTTGTTCATAAAAACGAGCCAAGTGAACTTTGACCTATTTCCAAATTTCACAAATTCAATCCAATGTGTTTATAGGGTTGTTGTTCATCAGATTGCCTACACATATGCAATTGCTTATACATAGGCAATCTGAAAAAAAAGGATATAATACACTCTATATTGCACATTCTTTAAATATAGTAATGGAAAAAAGCCTTGTTTAAGGTTTAAGGCCCAGGTGTGTCCACAGAAGTCCACTTGACACAAATCCACCTATTTCTGCTGTGGTCCTCATGGGGTTATTGTCACTGTTTATTATTTAGTATTAACAGCGGGATTTAAAGTTCACGTTCAAACTGTAATTACCTACTCGAACTTTAAATGCTGCATTCTCATAAGCACCTATTTAGGTAGTAGTACCACATAGAATCCAGCAGAGGGCACGCCACTCTCTCTCGGCTAATATTGTAAACAAAAATAGAGCCTCTCTCAATCCCAAAAAGTTGTTTTTTTTCCATCCTACTCGACTGAGTGTTATGAATAATCTAAAGCTAGCAGCACTGCTGATGAGGTAACAATTATGAAAATGGTTAAGAAATAAAAGTATTTAAATCTGTGATGTTTTGCTGTATTATTGGACTGGCGATGGTAGTGCGGGATTCCCAGCTCTGCTTCTAGTCACTATGCCGAGACACTTAACCCCATGTTGCTCCTGACAGCTGTGCTGGAGGCTTTGAAAGATAGAAAATACAGACCTCTAGTGTTGAGTCCACATGGACAAATCATGATCCCTGTAGCACAACCCTCTCCAGTCCAGTTGGTGGTGCACTCTTGTTTTGGTAGAAAGAGACAACAAAGACAGAAACTATAACAACCATAACAACATATCTGCTGGTAATTTCCAACCAAGGGTTGTACGCTTATGTGGGAATAAGACAGAGGATTTATAACCTAATTAGAAACATGTATAAATCTTTGACGAGGTTGTTGGTACAGCAGTTTTTGGTCTATGGAGGTAAAACAGTGCTGTGATTAATTCTCTGGTTATTGATCTTGACTGTTTAGACTTCCTGAGGCTGTTATCTGCAACCTGACGCGGAAGTCTTTGGGGAAACTGCAGGAATTATCTGCTGTCGTATCTCAGAAGGACCCGGAACACAAGATCTTCCACCACCTGAACGTCAGCGTTGGTCTCTCGATGGCTGGGTTCGCAGACCGCAGTCCAGACGCTCCGGTCCGTCTGACTGAACCTCAGTCTCACATTGATGAACTGTTACTCGTGGAGTTCCCCACTCAGCAGCCGAGTGACGGTCTTGACTTTGCGATATGTAACGAACTCTACGGAGACGCTCTTCGGCCAACGTGCACCCCGCTGCCTGACGCCCTGAACCCCTGCGAGGACGTGATGAGTTGGAGCTTCCTGAAGGTGCTAGTCTGGCTCGTTGGCCTGTTAGCGATTTCCGCCAACCTCCTGGTGATGTTCATCCTGCTAACCAGCCACCAGAAGCTGTCCGTCACCCGCTTCCTCATGGGTCACCTGGCGTTTGCGGACTTCTGTATGGGCACGTACCTGCTGCTCATTGCGTCAGTCGACCTCTACACACAGTCGCATTATTACCTCTACGCTATCGCCTGGCAGACGGGAAGTGGCTGCAGCCTAGCGGGGACGTTATCGGTGTTTGCCAGTGAGCTGTCTGTGTACACGCTGACGTTAATCAGCCTCCAGCGCTGGCACACCATCTTCTACGCGATGAGGCCCGACAGGAAAATAAGGCTCCGCCACGCAACTGTGCTCATGCTGATTGGCTGGCTGCTGTGCGCGACCCTGGCGCTGCTGCCGCTGGTCGGCGTGAGCAGTTACCACAGGGTGAGCATCTGCTTACCCATGGACACGGAAACGCTTGCTGCTCAGGCGTACGTGGTGTCCGTCCTGATGCTCAATATCACGGCGATGGTGGTGGTTAGCTTGTGTTACCTCCACATCTACTGTATGGTTCACAACCCGAAGCGCCTGTCCAGCAGGTACGACACCAGCATGGCCAAACGCATGGCGGTGCTCATCTTCACCAGCTTCCTGTGTCTGGCTCCCGTCTGCTTCTACGGTTTGACTGCAGCGTTCCAACAACCGCTGATGACGGTCACCGACTCCAAGGTACTGCGTCTTTTGTAGAGGGATGGTTCAGTATTTCTGTGGTTATATAGCCATGTTTCCAACGAGTGGAACGGTTCGGTCCATTCCAGCTAGATCGGCTCCACCCATGACATGTGTCAGTTGATTGGGCGACAGAAAAACGTAACTCCCTTGCGACTGGTGTTTGTTCAACACCTGCAGTCTGATCTCATACAAAACTTGACGTCTTGTTGAGACAAACAGCCACAAACTGAGCAGGAAAAACAATATCTTAAGAACACGTTTGCTGCTTCATCTTGCTGTTCTACAAACTTTTCTAACAGGAAACCTGTGTCGTTCGTAAAGTCTACCTCCCACACCAAAGTCCATAGAGAAAATGAGCGATTTTACATCACAGCACTCAAGACTTGTTGATCCCACTGCTGCTTCCATCAGTAAGTTCAAACATGTTAGTGTGTGACTTCAGAGTTTGAAATCCAGAGTTCAGATTTATTGCAGTGACACAAACTGACCAAATGAGGCAGCAGTGGACCAACATCTCCTGTGTCCTTGCAAGCTTAAAATCGCCGATTTTCTCTATGGACTTTGGTGCAGAAGAGTGAGCAGTTTACAGACTTTTTCTTGTTGGAAAATGCTGTAAATCTGTGACCATATTCTTACAATATTGCATATATAAGCTGATTTTATTGGGCTTTTTTTCCTGGTGAGTTTGTAGAATTCTACTGCAGATGGCGCTCATGGCACAGTCAGTTACATGTCTAAAAACCTGAATTACCTCAATCTCTGTGTTGGAGTGTTTAAAATAAAACAAAGACTGACTTGTGTTTTCTTCTCCAGGTGCTGCTGGTGCTTTTCTACCCTCTTAACTCCTGTGCGCACCCATTTCTCTACGTTATTCTGACTAAAGCCTTCCACAGAGACATCCTGATACTGCTGAGCCGGTTGGGGCTGTACCAGTGGCAAACACACCTCTACTGAAGGAGAGTGTTGGTGTAGAGACTTTCAATGAGTCAGCTGTAGGCCAGTAGCCACGCCCCTAATACACTTCAAAGAATGTCCTGCACTTTACTTTTAAAATTTAGCAGAATTTTTTACATATGGATTTGTAAAAATAATGATGAAATATAACTTTATCTTGATGTTAGACTGCATTTTTTTCAAACAAGTTACTGAGATTTGCGTCACTTTGTTAAACTGTTCTCTCTCCCAGACCAAATTTCATAGAGAAAAATAGCATTTTTAGCTCACAGGGACAAAGGAGCTGCTGGTAAGGATTTAAGGATAGAGAGGGACATGTGTTGACAGGTGCCACAGAAGCAATGGGAAGATGGAAAGAGTACTTTGAAGAGCTAATGAATGAGGAAAATGAAAGAGTAGCAGAGATTAGTAAAGATGAAGTTAGGGGGGCACTGAAGAGGATGAAGAATGGAAAGGCAGTTGGTCCCGATGATATAACTGTGGAGGTATGGAAGTGTCTAGGAGAGGAGGCAGTAGGGTTTCTGGTTAGACTATTCAACAGGATCTTAGAGAGTGAGGGGAGGCCTGAGGAATGGAGAAGAAGTGTGAAGAATTGCAGTAACTATAGAGGAATAAAGTTGATGAGCCATACAATGAAGTTATGGGAAAGAGTAGTGGAAACTAGACTGAGAGCAGAAGTCAACATTTGTGAGCAACAGTATGGTTTCATGCCTAGAAAGAGTACTACAGAGTACTACAGATGATTTAAGAATGCTGGTAGAGAAATACAGAGAAGGTCAGAGGGAGCTGCATTGTGCCTTTGTAGATCTGGAAAAAGCCTATGACAGGGTGCCGAGAGAGGAACTATGGTACTGTATGAGGAAGTCTGGAGTGGCAGAGAAGTATGTGAGACTGGTGCAGGACATGTATACCACAGTGATGTAGTACTCGAGTACTCCGGTCTCGGACTCGAGACCGATTTCTGCTTTCTCTGACTCGTCTCGGACTTGTTCCTTCAAAGACTCGGTCTTGACTCGGACTCGGACCACAGTGGGAGGAGAAGGACTCGTAATTTCAGACCAAGTCCTCGAGACCACCGCATTTTTTTATGTTCATGTTATGTCCTAACTATGATTAAAAAAAGTCAGGGTGGGGTTAACATGTTGATGACAGAGCAGCACTGTTTGAAGCAGTTTATAAAAATAGGCAGAAGATGATGCATGTGGTAGGGATTTTTTTAATGATAGTAAAAGCATAGTATTAAGACGTTAAGACTGCTCCTCTAAACAATTCCCAATCTAGCTTAGTCTGTAGGCCTAACTGTTGATTATTAACTGGGGTGATACTAAATCATGAATATGAAAACTGACATGTTTTTATGGTCTTGGTCTCGACTCCTAAAGGACTCGGTCTCGACTCGGACTCGACTGTATTTGAAAACCAACGGACTTGGTCTCGACCCTTCAAAGACTCGGTCTTGACTCGGACTCGGCATAGGCGGTCTCGTCCCCATCACTGGTATACCAACTGTGAGACAGCGGTGAGGTGTGCTGTAGGTGTGACAGAGAAGTTCAAGGTGGAGGTGGGACTACATCAGGGTTCGGCTCTGAGTCCCTTCTTGTTTGCGGTGGTGATGGACAGACTGACACATGAGGTCTCCATGGACTGTGATGTTTGCAGATGACATTGTGATCTGTGGTGAGAGCAGAGACCAGGTGGAGGAAAAGCTCGAGAGGTGGAGATATGCTCTAGAAAGGAGAGGAATGAAGGTTAGTCGCAGCAAGACAGAATATATGTGTGTGAATGAGAGGAACCCAAGTGGAACCATGAGGCTACAGGGAGTGGAGATAAAGAAGGTGGAGGATTTGAAGTATTTAGGGTCAACAGTCCAGAGCAGTGGAGATTGTGGAAAAGAGGTGAAGAAACGTGTTCAAGCTGGTTGGAATGGGTGGAGAAAAGTGTCGGGGTAATGTGTGATAAAAGAGTATCAGCCAGAATGAAAGGAAAGATATACAAGACAGTGGTGAGACCAGCGATGATATATGGTCTAGAGACAGTGGCACTGAGGAAAAGACAGGAAGCAGAGCTGGAGGTAGCAGAGATGAAGATGTTGAGGTTCTCTTTGGTAGTGACGAAGATGGATAGGATCAGGAATGAGTCAATCAGAGGAACAGCACATGTTACATGTTTTGGAGATAAGGTCAGAGAGGCCAGAATGAGATGGTTTGGTCATGTACAGAGGAGGGATAGTGAGTATATTGGTAGAAGGATGCTGGGGTTGGAACTGCCAGGCAGGAGGTCTAGAGGAAGACCAAAGAGAAGGTTTATGGATGTAGTGAAAGAGGACATGAAGTTAGTTGGTGTGAGAGAGATGGATACAGAGAACAGGGTGAGATGGAGGAGGTTGATTCGCTGTGGCGACCCCTGAAGGGAGCAGCCGAAAGGAAAAGAAGAAGAAGAAGGGACAAAGGAGCTGCCGGTCTACTGCTGTCACATTTGGTCAGTTTGTGTCACTGAGGTGAATCCAAACAAAGTATTTCAAACACACAAAAAAAAAAAAATCACAAAAATATCACATTTGAAGTCTGCGACAGTAGCAGCAGTGGTTTAACAACTCCTGTGTCCCTTGAGCTAAAAACACTGCTTTTGTGAATGGACTCTGGTGTTGGGTAGTGAGTGATTTACAAAGGGACTTGAGTGGAAACTGTCAAAGTACATTTTAAACAGACAACTATTTTTCAAATACATTTCATACAACTTCTTCATTCCACTGTCTTACTGTTGTCTCTGCTGCTGCCTGAGACAACATTTTTTAAAAATTCATACACAATTAGAAGCACTACAATAAAAGGAGATCTTAAGTGCAGTTACACAAGTGTCACATGGAAGCTTTTAACATATTTTTTAAATATATATATATATTTATATTCAATACAAATGCTAAATGCCATGGTTTGCAAGTGAAAAAAGCGGAGTCACAACTGGCTTGTTTTTCTGTTTAATGCTTTGTTTACATGTGTCAAAAATCAGAATGAAGCTCACCTCTTCAGACACACGCTTTAATTTTATATTGCACAGGAAAATCTGTGATCATACAGTGCAGTGAGAAAGTCAGGAGGCCCAGCAGCTCAGATGTAATCTGGATTAACAGATTGTTTTAAGAAACATAACAAATGATTGTGTATTCACTCTGAACACTGTCACGTAACTAAAGTAAGAGCTTATTACATTCACACAAACTCAGCAGTTGCCCCTGAAGTCATAATTGGCAAATTATGTCACTCCCGCATTTAGTGACTTCCAGTTTCCTCAGAATGTCCAAGGTCATGCTAATGTTAGCATTACAACTATGCTCACTAAATAGCAAGCTAATCCAGTCCATGAGCCACATTATGTGGTATTTAACTTATAAAAAACACTGTATCAACATAGACACCAGTAGGACATCACTGAGTGCAGTTGAGCTGGTGTTTGAACTACGTCACAACTGTTCTACAGCTCTCGAACACCAGCAGATTCCCGGACCATGCTGCTGTAGACTGATGTGTACACGTTCAAAACATCCAGAGCGGAGGGGCGGAGCCTGGGCTCCGCATTCTTACACTCATCGTGGATCTGGAAAAGATGGAAGTGGACTAAATCTCCCCCAGGAACCCTTCCCATCAGAAACTGCGTCACATCTGGGATCTTCCAGATATCAGTTTTCTCGTCGTATCCTGGCATTAGGTCGTCTGAAAATGGCTTTTCTTCATTTCTGAGAGGCCACAGCTGCTCTGGGGCCACAAAATCTCCAGTTAGCTCTCGATGACCACATTTCACCAGGGAGCCTCTGGACTGGTCCACCTCAGGTAGCGCGTCCAGATCGTTCACTACCAGGTTGAAGTCAGTGGTGAGCAGGAACTGGGAGAGTGTTTTCTCAAGGCTGTTGGAGTCGCACATGACTCGCCGTCCGGCTGGACTGTTATGGAGGTAGTGGAGGATGGAGACGTAGTCCATGGCCAGCCTCAGCCGAGTCTGCCAGGTGTTATGCTGCTGGTTCCTAGCTTGTGCAAGAACAACGTCCAAGTTCAGCAAAGAGCCATATGGGTGGTGCTCTGTGACCAGAGTATGGTCTTCGAGGCAAAATCCAACCAACTGCACCACCAGGGGTCCCTGCAGAACCTGTAACATTGACAGACCGTGGAGAAAGTCCTCCACGTAATCCGGGGGGGACAGTTCAAACAGCGCCACCTTCTGAGCTCTCCATTCAGCAAAAAACACCTGCAGATAAAAAATAATATAAACTTTAAAAACATCCTCAATAGCAGAGGTTAGTAACAAGCAAACCACAGAGACCCATGAGTGTCTACCTTCTTCACGGCTCCCTGGCCAATCAGCTTCAGCTTGCGCACTTCAACTCTTATTTGTGGACACTGGAGCCACGGGGTGCAGTTCTTCATGGTCACCATTTTAAAGTGCCGAGGTGCACAGCCAACACCAAAGGACACCATCTGCTGGTCATTCTGATGCAAGGAGTCCAGGTACAGGTAGATCAAGATGTTGCTGAAGAGCAAGGCAGCGAGGCACAACATGACCACAGGTAAGCCGTAAGAAAAGGTGCGATTGTTGCTGCTGTTGCGATGCATGGTATCAGTGCCTGGAACAGAAAGCAAATAGTGATGAAGGTTCTCAGTCAACCAGGTCAGGCTCATCTTCAGAAGTTAGCTATAGTCAACTGGACCCTAACCCTAAATCAAGCAAGTCCAGCTGCTGACAGCAAAAAATTGAAGATGACACTGACCTGAATGACAGAGAAACAAGTCAAGTTCAAGACAGTCCAACTCAAGCAAGTCCAGTTCAAGTCCAGTCAAAATCAAGCAAGTCCAGTTGCCTACAGCTGATGACTCTGATCTGGATGACTGAGATACAAGTCCAGTCCAAGACAAGCAAGTCCAGGTCAAGTCCAGTCCAAGTCAAGCAAGTACAGTTAAAGTCCAATCCAACTCGAGCAAGTCCCGTTGCCTACAGCTAACGACAGAAGACAAAGGTATGAGAGTTAAATTACACCTCCTGGTGGCTCACTGCAGTATTGGGCATAAGCCCCACCCTGGCGTGGTCACAAATAGGGCATAGGTCAAATGAATGTTCCAAAATGCTGTAGTACTCATGCCAGGTCTGTATGTGGCGCTGTAATGCTGCTACACCAAAACAGAGAAGACATTGAACATGTGTGCTGTGTGCAAACTTATTTTTACAAAAAAAGAGACAGAATGAAGAAAGCCAGGGTGATTAAGGAAGGAGAAGATCCTAAAGAGGAAAAAGAGGAGGAAGACGAAAACAACAATGACGACTAATGCCAGCACAAGAGAGAGAGGTGTCACTATAAAATCATTGTTTTCCCACAGTAGCATATTGGTTGTTGACCCGAAAACACAAGGACTTTCCCACTCTGCTAATCGTTTTCAAAGAATTGCCAATTCTTAAAAAAAACCTTCGCTCTCATCAGACTAACGTATGTCCATGTTTATGATAACTTTAATCATTTATTAGAAAACAGGCTGTGATGTCACGCATGGGCAGAACTCCAAACTTTTTGTAAGAGCTCAATACGAAGCGCTGTAGTCAGACAAACTCAAATTCCTTCTGAAAAACATAACAGGAAGAGTAAAGTGGAACACGTTTTCAGTGTCGCAGAATTTAACGTCTTTAATAAAAAATCCCAAACATTTTAACCTCCAGACGTAAAAACATAATTCTACAAGTCCCACAAGTCGTCACGACTCTAGTGGCTCATTAACGTTGATGTTAAACGGATTGATTATCATCTCTGTCGGAGTTCGAACCCGAACAGTTTAAACCCACCAATGTCCGGGAGCAGAACCGGAACTTGTCTTAGGTAAGAGCGGAAGTTCCGTCCCACCAAAGAGAAAACAAAACAACACAAGAAAATAAATAACATACTGTAGAGAAATGTGCCAACAACGAAGCCGTGGTAACTTGGCGTCACATGACTCGGCTGATATTTTGAGCAGAAGAGTTCGTACTTCGTCCTGATTTCGCGCCGTTTCGACGGTTTAAAATAATACTATCGCCAGCCATGAGACTGTTGCTGTTTGTGAGCACTACTGTAAGGCGCATGCGCAGTACCATTGACTTCTGTGTCTCCTTCGTGTTGTGTTTCCCCTGAGTTGTTTTACCTGTAGCGCCCCTTTGTGGCGACGGTCAGAATAACAGTGATTCAGGATCAACTGTTGAAAAAGGATTTTTTTTAAATCGACAGCAACTGAGAACTTTTATCTTCGGTGTTTGTTAAAACGCTGCTCCTTTTATCCATTTTAGTTTTAACTCAATAGTACACCAACGCCTTCACATATCCTATGATCCCTTGCCATGTCGATTTTCTGAATAAAATACTTATTTTATACAATTATGACCAACATTTACATGTTAAAATGTGAGATCTTACACACTAAACCTCCAATTTAGTACATTGATAAACGAAACAGAAGACTATCTACTTTTAAGTGTAATATATTCACGTTTAAAAATGGATTATTATGCAAGTGTGGAGCAGTCCCAGCCCAAGCCTTTATGGGGCCCTAAGCAGAATCTGACACCTAGCATCGCATCGTCTATACAATCTTAAATATTCAAATATCTATGTGTATTATATATATACACATTTTACACGTTTGCCTTTGGCTGCTGTCCTGATGTACATCTGCCACCTCCTGGCAGGATGACATGACAGGTGGTGTACTACCAACTGACATTCATAGTCACCTGTACCAATATCTTTGAGGTCGTCAGTGAAAACAGCTGAATGTGACACGAGCAGTCCAAACAATCATGTACACATTTATTTATTGTAACAAAGCAACTGGTTACACTTAATTTAACGTGAACAGGTTTCCAGTGGAGCGAGAGAATCATAATCTCTCCCGTCTCAAAAATGTTAACAAAGCCCAAAATTACATTTTAGTTTTTTGTTTTTAATAAAAAAAAAAAATGTACAATTAAAAAGTTTGCTGTTGGCGCCTGGAAAAGGAAAAAAAAAAAGTTTATTTAACAGAAACTGTTAAACTGTGTGTAGTTATTAACGGTCGTTTACCAAGGTTACATGTTTATCCCAAAAACATTTACAACAGTTGAAAGAAAGGAACGAGCTGGTGCTTTCAATCAGTTCCATTAGAAACATGAGTCACAAACAAAACAGAAAAAGAAAAATCAAACCTCTAATAAGCCTGATGCCCCACCACTGGATATATTATAATATACATTTATATATAAAAGTGGCTAAGGATGCTATGATTGAGTTATCACTGCACCATGGCTTATTTTTATTGAACTCACAACTTCAACAGAAATGGTCATTTCCTATCTTACATAAAAATTGCTATTGTACGTATTTTAAATCTACGTAGGATGACGTGCAGAATGCTACAAACATTTTTTTTTCCATTTTTTATTCTTTTGCATGTCTTTGGGAGATGAAGAGAAATGATGACGGGGTGAGACTCGCCGAGCCGCCACCGCAGGAGCAGTGGGCGTGTGGCGCTGGTCTTCAGACGTTTGACCGCAGAGGAAGAGGACGGACAGCCTGACGACACACGGCAAAAAAAACAAAGAAGAAAAAAAGAAGAAGAGAGCCTGTTTTTGTGTTTTCGTTTTTTACAAATGCCCTAAACCCCTCCCCCTCCCTAAATCAAAGTGTTTTGTTCCGATGAGTTGAAGGACGATCGCAGGAGGACGGGGACAGAGTCAGCAAAGAGGGTTAGTCTTCATCGCCATCGTCCTGAAACAAACGGAAAGAAAAGAGCGTCGTCATGACAAGTCTTCATCCAGCAGGGGGGGTAGCAAGTAAGTTTTTGATACTTGAATATAGTAGGGCTTACTTAATGAATGTCAACTATGTTGATAAACAATTACTATCGTTTTTTAAGAATTACAACCAGTATTCAGATTTTTCAGCTTCTTAAATGTGAATATTTTCTGGTTTTGTTGCTCCTTTTGGGTTGTTGAAAACAAATGTGCATTGTAATAGTACTGATACAGTATATATATAACCGTGTCATCAGTGTATACTGTAACTGTATGGAGCAGATGGAGAGACTATTCTGTGGTGTCTTTGCTCCGTATAACAAAGAAATCAGTAAAACTGAATAATTTTTGGTTTGTGGACAAAACAAGACATTTGAGAACATCATATTTTCCAGGTTTGAGAAACACTGATCAACGATTACTTGATTAATTGTGAAAATAATCAACAGATTAATCGATTATGAACATAGTTAGTCGCAGTCCTAATTGAATATTGGGCCAAAAGATTTGTCTTCTTCATTAATTCTTTGATAATTATTGTTCACTTCAATTTTGGGAATTACTGCACTTTTGAGCTGACCATATGCTGATGTTTTATTATTTGATGGATATTTACTCTCTGAACTTGACTCTCAGTGTTTTTAATTTAATCTCTTTGAATCAGTTTATATTTTTTTCAGAATAAAGGCTCTAAATCTGTGTGAAATAAAATACACAAATCATGTAAAAATCATCTAATGGCCAGTTGCTGACCACTGACGTCTGGTTCAGGAAGAAGCAGGACTCACCTCTCCATCTTCTCCGTCACCGTCTTCATCGTCGTCTTCACCTTCCTCTTCCTCTCCCTCATCAATGTCCTCAAGACCCTCCTCTTCATCGTCGTCGTCATCACCGTCGCCTTCCTCGTCTTCCATGTCGGGGACCTGAAGAACAAACACAAGTTAAAGGGTGAGTTCTGTGGTTCCATGAGGAGTTAACTGTAGTGAGAGCGCCCCCTATGCCTACAAGCAGTATGAAACTGGCTCACTTAAAAGCACAGTATGTAATTTTTTCAATTAAGATTTTATTTCTGTGAGTTTCAAGTATTGTAAACATCAGTCTTATTATTTTTAACTATTTTAAAGCAGAAATGTTACATATTATATCTTTAAGTCTGAGATATCTTGAAAATCACTGTTTTATCTCAATGTGGAGGAGACTTTTCCAACAGGAAACTGAAGTTTGTGACACTTTGTAAGCTGCTCACTCTCCCACACAAAAATCACCAATTTAAATGGATTTATTTTGATATGATGCCAGTTTTATCCTCCTCACTCTTTCCTCCGTTTCCGCAGGCTCTGGATCCGGCTGCACAATTAATTGTCAAACATTCAAAATCACAATTTCCAAATTAAAACACTGGAATTATTTGTGGCAACAACAGAATTATGGTGAAATTATGTAGTGCTATAAGAATTCTCTGGCCCATATAATGCTGCTCTTGAGATAATTAAATAACGTCAAATCATCGATATTTGGATGGATTTTCTTACGAAAATTACAGTTCAGTGTCAAAAATTCAGATCAACCCATCATTTATCAACTTCTGAATTAATTTTGACATTTTCCAAAAGCCATTACAAGTTTAAAAGCTACAGTATAAAACCGCCTCCATATCAGGTCACATTTTTTCCCCACGTTCTTGTTGAAAACCCTGCGTGCACATAGACACACACACGGACAGACTCACCAGGTAGTACTGCAGTGGGTTGGGCCAGATGTCGTCCTTGATGACTTCTCCCAGCTCATCAGCGCCTGCGTCTGAGTGGTCGGTGAACCAGGTGAAGAAGCTCTCGGGCTCCTCGTGCTGCCGCTTCTTCCCGGCTTTGTTTGGCGTCTGACCCGTGCGCTTCGTCAGGTCCTGGACGTAAACAAAACAAGTTTGTCGAGGTTTCGGGTTATTTGGCTGTATTTATTTTTAAACTGCAGCAGAGTGAAAAGAATGTGAACCGACCTTTCCGGCTTTCCACTTGATTTCACTGGATTTGGAAACGGGATCCCCGCTCTCGTTCACGTTAAACTCTTTGGAGAGGGACTTGTTCTCGAAGTACGGGTTCTCGTCGAAAAACTGCAGCAAAGCAAAATGAACGCATGACACATCTGAAGCAGGAAGTGGGAAAATCAGAGCTCACAAAGAAAACATGAAAACTCACAAAATCTATTCTGTATCCAGACTTTATGTCCTCGAACTCAGTGACCTCCACCTTCGACAGATAATGAAGCGCCTCTTCATCCTCCTCGCCCAAAAGAGCTGAAACTACAAACGGACAGATAGACAGTCAGCGGCTCATAAATCAAGGTAATAAATCATAAAATAAAAATGAAAGCAACAGTTAAAAACTCTTTACCTTGTGGATGGTTGACGAATGTTGTGACCCAGAAGTTTGGGATTTTGGCTATGAGTTCTGATCGCTTCTGAAAATATGGCTGACGTAATTTGTTGAACTGTTGCTCTACTTTTAAAATTTCTTCACTCGCTTGTTCGTTCAGTCTGTGAGAAAAAACACAGCAGCCATTAGAAAACTTAAAAACACACACAGCTTCCTCATCGACTTCCATTCATTTTAACAACCCAAACAAAGCCGTATCCCTAGTCTTAATCTAACAACAATTAAAATCTTAGCCCTAAACTTAACCAGTTCCCCAAAAATTAGGTTCTGCCTCATTAGGACCAGGTTTTGCTCTCTATAAGGACTACTAGTCCTGACAAGGTCTCCATAGATTCAAACCTACCTGTCGATTTCGTTCTGGACTTCATCAATATGTTCGATTGCTTCCTGTTGCTCTTTTTCTGAAAAAGAAGGGGAAGAAAAAATAAATAAAAAATTAATCCATGCTGTAAACACATATAGCTCTGTTTCCTGCACCATGTAACCATGGTTACATAATACAACCTTCAGCATCACAAAGATAACAGGTTTAACATTCACATACAGCTTTACAAGACGCTGTGATAACTTTTATTATCTGTGGTGTGGTTATTTTTTGCTCGTTTTCATTTTGCTGATATTTATTTTTTCTCAGGTACGATAATCCCAATATAACATCATTTAATGTTAATACAGTTTCATAGAGATATTTATTTTCACTGTTTTTTTGTTGAGTAGTTTGGCCTTGAGTTCACCTGGTATTTAAATATTTATTTTATATAATGTTCTTCATGTTGCCTGCTATGTTTTTATTATAATATTTCATTGCATAGATTCAGCACTTTGATCAGTTATTATAATACTATTCTACGTTTACATTGATGCTGAAACTAAGATTTTTAGGGGGGATAAATATTTGTAAATATGGCACCATCATTTACAAATAATTTTTAAGTTACATACATATTTTTTATTATTTAAGCTTTTTTCAGTGTGTTTACTTTTAGTGGTTTCTACAATTAACAAAAATAAGTATTACTTGTACAGGGCAACAATTTCAAAAACACATTTTCCTTCGAATTTAGTACAACAAGTAGTTCTGTAAATAAGTGAAACTTTGATATTTAACACAGAGACAATTGCTCTGATTTACAAAATGTTTCTTAATGTTTTGTTACGGATTTTAAAACCACAGTGAAGTTTATTTCCCTTTATTGATCAGTTAAATGTTCGGCCAGAAAATGGTGAAAAGTGTTTTTTTTTATTAAAAATGTATTTTGTCCATATACCAAAGATAATAATCAAATTAAAATTTTAAAAGACGAAAAATAACAGTTTTATAATAATGGATGGGCTAATAAAAGCATTTATTAGCAGGTTTACTAGTAAAGTTAAGAGTCTGGTTGTGCAGTATTGTGAGCTCCATACGCTGCATGGTAAATAACGCGGGAGGCCAGGCTCACTGTGTATGTGTGTGTAGCTTCCTGTTACAGCTGAAGGCGGCCTGGTTTGAATGAGGGTCTCTGCTGCACAAAGCTTTCAGCCTCTCACTCACAATAACACACCGCAGCCTCCGCACTGAAGCTAATCACAGCCACAAACACACCGTGTCTCCTCGTCCACATCCATTCTCTACTAAAACAACACAACAACACGCTTGTTTACGTCCACGTCGAGGCTAAAACACGCGTGGATCCGTGTGAACCAGGACGGCTCGGCCGGGCCTTCCCTTCACCTGACTGAAGGAGGCGGGACGCGAGGGGACGCTCGAGCCGCTAACACTGTGTGTGTAAACACGGTGAAAACCGCGCCTTTAAATGTCTCCAGAGGGAAGATTAGCGGCTCACACAAGACGCTACACGCCGCCTTTGCGACGCAAACATTGGCCTCCTTGACAACAACCAGCACTGAGTGAGCGGTAGTAGCCACAACGAGCTAACGAGCTAACCACCGTTAACATGCTGGCTAACGCCGCGCTAGCATGCTACGTTACCGAAGAGTCCGGCGGAGCAGCGGTAAACCCGAGCGCGCGCGCGTGTAAGGGAGCGTACATCAGCAACGTTCTGTGTAAATACGCCGTAATTCGAACCGGAAACGGCGCACGAGAGCGCAGATAGAGGGGGAAAAACCGAGAAAGGGACGAAAACAAATGAAAATGGCGTTGTACAGGATAAGCGCCATTCCTTCACGTTACCAGAGGTCTCGTCCGCTCCGTCGTGGTTCGAGTTCTCCTTCCTGCTCACTTTCGCCGATGAGGCCGACATGGTTTTACGGTCGATACCGCGCCTGTTCAGACCAGATGTGCGTCCCCGGGTGCGTTAGAACTCTTCTCTGCGGGATAAAAGTTACTTCCACCTTCAAACACTGCGTGTTCTCTGAGCCCACGGTGAGAGGAATCAGCGCAGATCCGCACGCTGGTTTCTTTCTCTCTCTCAGTGGAGACGCGACGGTGAACAGATTTACGGCGCTCAACTGCCCCCAGGCGGCTGGAGTGTGATACTGCAATTTAAACTTATCACTACAACAATATATTACATTGTTTTCAGATTAAATTAGCAGCAGTGTTGAGGCAGACAGTACAAGACTATGATATAAAATAAGCAAATGTATTACTAAAAAATATTATACTACATTTTGTTTCAGATTAGATTAAATGAGATCCATTTAGCAGCAGTATTGGGGCAGACTGTTCGCCACAAAAATATATAATAAGCAAGATAAAATACACAAATGGAAAAAATAAAAAAAAATACAACAATACTATAATACTATATACATTGGAACAGGATGTGCAAAAAAGTGTAAATATCATATATCTATTTTTTATACTATTTTTTAATATACATTACATATATTAAATGTAATTATATGTAACATATATAAATTTATACATTTTAATAATTTGTTGTGAAGGTGACACACAAAAACAAAAGAATGATTGATGACATTAATTAACATATAATTTTCTTACAAACCAATATAATTCCAATGATCTGTTTTTATGTCAATTTAATGTAAAATTCAATAAATTGTTATTATTTTTCCATAATCACTGTTGACTTTGTGAATGTTTTTCAATCCAGTCAAGCACGAAATATTGTGAGTTCTCACAAATTTGATTAATTTATTAGTTTTGGCTTTAAGAATGTGTTTTTATTGTATTCATTTTATTTTTTAGCTTTCCCTTATGGTTTTATTATATTTGAATGTACCAGAATGCCTATTCTATTTTATTTCTATCTTATATTAATCTAATTTAAATGAATTAGTACCAGAATCTATTTTAATTTCTTTTTTTTTTCATTTGAATTTATTAATTTTATCTAATTATTTACTCTTAATACTAGAGTGGAATGTTTTTGGTCCAAAATAGTCTTGCTAATTTGTTTTTGTTTTATTTACTGTGATTTGTCTAAAATAATATTGTTCAATTAGGTTTTGGGTTTTTTCTTATTTACTTTTTTATTTCAGGGATTAGGTAAATTGGACACTCTAAATTGACCATAGGAGTGAGTGTGAGAGTGAATGGTTGTTTGTCTCTATCTGTGTGTGGCCCTGCGATGGACTGGCGAACTGTCCAGGGTGTACCCTGCCTATCGCCCGATGTAGCTGAGATTGGCACAGCACCCCCCGTGACCCTCTGGTGGAGGATAAAGCGGTAGATGATTGAACTGACTGACTTTTTTATTTCATTTTATTGTACTTCTTTTTTTAGTTACGTCCAAATTTTTTTTTTTTGTTAAGTTTAGCTTAGTTTAGCTCAGTTCAGGTACCTGAACGCATCAGTAGGAAACCTCGACAGGTGCACTGAATAGTCGACGGTGATTTGCTCGCGGTTACTTCCTGACGTCACGGAAACACCGTCCAATCCCTCCGCTGTCCACTGACGTCAGTTTACCTGGATTCAAACTTTTCCTGGGATCAGCAGTCACGATGAGCAGCTAAGTCCGCGGTGAAGAGCAGGTGGACAGTCTTCATTTCTCATGTCGCTGCTGGTGAAGCTAAGTAAGATAAGATAAGCTAAGCTAACTGAGTTAACAGCAGCCCGGAGCCGTTTTACTCGGACCAGCCAGACTCCGTGTGTGTGTGTGTGTGTGTGCACGCGCGCGTCAGGACCGTGGATGCCCAGCTGACGTCCGCCATGTCAGGTTCATCTCAACAGGTGAGTTAATTTTTAGACAAATTAATGATAATAATAATCATCGTCAGGTGGCAAATTTACTCCCAACAACTTCCGTCACGGACTCACCTGATTCTCGGGTTGGTCAGTGAAGGAACGACGGGACGCCGTGCTGGATTTTCCGGTTTGTCTTGTTTGCTGCTTCTCACAGTTCCTACACCTGCCGAGAAAACAGCTGAAGAACACCGGAACAACCATTTAAATCTGACAAAAAACATGCCCGAATTTACACAAAATGACCTATTTACCTGCCCAAAGTCATTTCACCTAATATGAAAATGGCAGCAAAAAAAAGTTATGTTGTGCACACATTTGCTGTTGTCACTATTGGTTTGGCATATTTTCGAAGTTGATAGTTGGGTAAACACTGTTTTAAAGGGGTAGTTCAGGGGTTTTTATGTGTGCCACCTTTGAGGAAAAACATCATTCTTGTTGAGTTTCTTGTCAGATGAAGTCTGTCCTAACAATGAGATTAAACAGTGAACATATTCTGAAGATGTCATAGGTTTAAAATGATGGAGATTTTTACCAGGTGAGCCTTCAGTAAAGTGGCCTGTCTTCTGTGTCAGATTATGTGTCTTATTCTGTATCAATGTTGTAACAGTGATCGTTTACGTACAGCTCTTGACCCAAACAGCCAGTAGGAGGCGCCCTCTCTCAGAGTCTGAGGAGAAGCAGAAGAAGTATAGTTCTTGCTCAGATTATGATTAAAGATTGTTATGGAATTATTCATGAATAAGCACAAATGGTCATGCCTACTGCACCTTTAAAAGCAGGGTGTTGGCCATTACTCACTGGGATGCAAATGTTCCTCCAGGGGACTGCAGTTGTTTTGAATGACAGGAGGTGTGTCTGTCAGACAATACAGAGGATAATACCTATAGATATGAATAGACAGACAGACATGAGAAACCCAGACCGGTGACAGTAGATTTTAAGTTTCAGGTTCATGGAAGCTTTGTTTTTGTTGTGAAAACACAAAATTAATCTCGTAACTGTGACTCGTGCCTGTGGTTTTGGTCCAGGACAGAAACTACGCCTGCTGTTTTTTTAACCCTGCGGCTCCTTTTATCTCAGTTCAGCCCGCTCTTCTCTCACATGATTATGTCAAGATCGAAAAACAACAACCTAAACTTACTTAAATTACAACTTTGAGGTTGTTTGCTTCCACTGATTTAAAAAAAAAAAAAAAAAAATAGCAGTTCACATTCAGACATTAAATGAATAAATAAATAATTAATTAAATACATTTAGATGTGTAAAAATTCAGATATGTGGAGGCTGTCTGGACAAAGCTGATCTACATTCTGCTATAGTAGGATGAACACAGAAGGTGGCGGCATTGTGTCATTTGTTGCTCTTGCTCTCTTGGTTTAAAGGGCTAATTCAGGCTTTTTGAAGTGTGGTTTTATAAGGTTTGCAAGCAGGGATGCAAAGAAACGCACATTTTAGCCACTTAACAAAAGGCTCACCTCACGAAATCCACATCAGCTTTGGTCTACGATATCATAGGATATATTCACTGCTGTATCTCATGGTTAGACGGGCTCTTCCAGCAGTAAATTGAAGTTTGTGTAACTTTGTAACTTTCTTACATTCCTGCACCAAACTCCATAGAGAAAATCTGTGATTTTGACACCACAGCACACAGGAATTGTCGATCCACTGCTGCCTCCCATCACTAAGCTAAAAATGTGCTATTTTGTGTTTTCGGTGTTTGAAATACTTTGCTCTGATTTACCTTAGTGACACAAAGTAACCAACCAAAACAGAAGTAGACCAGCAGGTCCTGTGGCCCCTCCAGCTAAAATCGCTGATTTTCTCTTTGGAATTTGGTGTGGGAGTGGGAGCAGTTTACAGAGTGACTCAAAATTCAGTTTCCTCACTGAACAGGTTTACTAACAGCAAGATGAAGTAGTGAACGTATCCTGAAGATAATGTAGACGTGAGCTTTATTATATTTCATAATCATAACCTGTGTTTCCCGTGGTTCCTGCTTCAGAAACCTAAGGACAAAGTTTGTTATTATGATGTAATAGAGACAAACGCATCACTCAGAGATTATTGTGCATATTATTATTTTTTTATTAGAATGGAAACATGCAGAGTCTGGATGATGTGGATATTCTGGACCCAGAGTTTCAGCAGCGGTTGGAGGACGCCCGTACAATGCTCAGGCAGGAGATCCAGCGCGAGCTGAAGATCAAGGAAGCGGCCGAGCGGATGCGGCGAGCCGTCACCAACCGCAAGAGTGCGGCGGACGTGGAGGGACAGCTGAGGGCCTCAAGCCGCAAACTGGACAAACTGCACTGGGAACTACTGGAGCTCAATGCCAGGTCCATGACCACGGAGAGAGCCAACAACACAGGTGACTGAGAGAACCTCCTGAACCTGAACCCTCACATTATTCTAAACCTAACCCAAAACCAGGCCCTTTAAAGTTGACATTATATCCACACAAGGTCATAGTGTCCTCGCAAAGATAGGTGTGTTGGTTTCTTGTTCTCTAAATTTATTTGTACAGACTAAACAAAGCCTTACCTCTAAACATAAGCATAACCAGTTAGTCTCCATGAGGACTACTGGTCCTCATGGAGAAGTGACAAATGTAAGAAAACACACCCGGAAACAAAGATTATAACTTAAGTATAATTGTCATGTTCTATTTCACCTTTTATTTCTTTATTAAATTATTTTCCTGAAACAGAAAACTGACATTGAGATTTTTCTGTTGAACGATAATCCAAAATAATTTTTCACGTGAGCCATCTGTATCTATTTGCCTCTGCACGGGTTCCATTAAAATAGTCTTAAGATTAAATAGACATGATGTAGATTACTTATGAAATAACACAGAACTAGCAGAAGACTAAATCACTCTATTCACTCAAGGAACTTCATTAATTTATACACCATTAAAGTAGCTGTTTTCACCGATGCATTGGCAGTCATTGCCTCTGAATCATGATCAAATCAAATAACGAGCGTGTTTTTAACGGTGCTGTTACTCTAATACTAACGTCATCATCATCATCGTTGTTGTTGTTGTGTGATGAATTGTGCTCAGGCTGCCCGGACGAAGTCGACGGACAGTCGACGGAGTCGTGTCAGTGGGAGGAAGTGACGTCACCGCTGGCCAGTCGAGTCAGAACTCTGAAGAAGCAGCTCACCATGGAAACCAAAGTCAAACAGGGAGCAGAGAACATGATCCAGACGTACACTAATGGCTCAGTCAAGGTACAGTTTCTGACCCTTAAAACCACGGTCTTAACCCTGGTAAAGCCATTTAGAGTCGTGAGGACCAGCTACTCTCTTTTCTTATGGTTTCTACGTTTTTCTTTTTGGTCCTTGTGAAGATAGTCATACACTCACAACCATGTTTATGCTGCTAGTCTTCTTATGACACTTTGTCATCCATTCATTTTGGACAGCTGAAAAAAAAGCCTTATCTCTAATCATAACCAGTTAATGCTTAACCCTTATCTTAACCTAACCACAATCCAAATCTTGGTTCCAAACTTAACTTCTTCAGAAATGAGGTTATGTCACATTAGGACCAGGTTTTGGTCTCCATGAGGACTACTGGTCCTGACAAAGTCCCACACAAGATGCTGACGTGGCACTGTTTACCTGCTGCTCCTGCTGCTGCTGCTGCACTGTTGTGATGAATAGAGCTGGGTATCGAATTTCAGCACCTTTGTGGTATTGAACTTGCTCTGTATCACCTTATATTAAAAGTGTGTTGTCATTTGATATCATATTTAAAGTATATTATATATATATATATATATATATATATGTGTATATATATATATATATATATATATATATATATATATATATATATATATATATATATATGTGTGCTTGTGTGTGTATATACATATATGTGTGTGTGAGTGTGTATATATATGTACATACATTTCTAAATTAGTTAATCTCAGCGTCAGTGAGAATCAAAGAATTTTACTGTAATGTGATGTTTTTGTTTGTTTTAATTAAATTGGTAGAGAAAAAGAAAAAAATATTTTTAAGATTTATTTAAGGAAAAGGACAATACATATTATTAATAAACATAGGGACATGAGAGCTCAAAAAAAATACAGAAGTTACATAAAAGACATACACATACATACTCTCTTATACATATACAGAACATACAGTTGAAACCAGAAGTTTACATACACTATATAAAAAGACACATGCTTTTTTTCTCACTGTCTGACATGAAATCAGACAATCACTTTTCCTGTTTTAGGTCTGTTTACCAAATGATGATTTCATGTCAGACAGTGAGGAAAAAAAGCATATGTGTCTTTTTATATAGTGTATGTAAACTTTCAACTGTACATACACATTTAAAAACAGCTGTTTATAAAGTGCATTCAGGAATCAGTATTGATACTGTATTATTGAAAACCCTTTAATCAATACCCAGTGCTAGTGACATTGCGTGGTCTCCTGTGTCTCAGGACAGGAAGATGTTGTCCACGGCGCAGCAGATGTTGCAGGACAGTCGCACCAAGATCGAGCTGCTGCGGATGCAGATCATCAAAGTCGGTCAAGGCCGAAACGAAGGGTGTGAAAGGTCACATGGTAAAGTAATATGAACAAAGTATATTATACAGTTAATAGAAACGCCGTGATCATGTCTGTCAACGCTGCTTCTGTCTGTCTCTGATCGTTCGTCTGTGTCTTCAGGTCCTGCCGTGGACATGATCAGTCATCTGGAGCTGCGAGTGGCCGAGCTCGTGCACCACGCCAAGATCGAGGCGGCCGTCGCCGAGGGCGCCAGGAATGTGGAGAAGCAGCTGAGTGCGCAGAAGATCCAGGACCGACGCATCCTGGCAGAGGTGAGCACGAGCTGGGTCACGCCAGGTGTTGAAGGTTATAGTTCAGGGTTCAGCTTATGTCTTTGATGCACTTTATCTCAATATTACTCTGGCGTTTCCATCAGGAAACCAAAGTTTGTGTCGCTCGTTTGTAAACGGCTCACCCCCCTACACCAAAGTCCATAGAAAAAATAGGCGTTTTTAGCTTGCAGGGAAACAGGAGCTGCTGGTCGACTGCTGCCTTGTTTGGTACATTTGTGTCACTGAGGTTAATCTAAACAAAGGATTTGGAATGCTGAAGTCACAAAATAACACATTTGAAGTTACTGATAGAGGCAGCAGTGGATCTATAACTCCTGTGAGCTGTGGTGTAAAATGGTTGATTTTCTCTATGGACTTTGGTGCTGGAAAGTCTGTGTCTCAGGCTGGTTCTGGTCCTGGACCAGAGGACGCTCACTATGTGTCAGTACCTCATACAACCACAGTCCAAGAGTTGTTAATCTGTGACCTGTCTGTGACCTGTCTGTGACCTGTCTGTGACCTGTCTGTGACCTGTGTGTCCCTCAGGCTCAGGGACGGATGCAGGAGTCCTGTCAGAAGGTGGAGCTGTTGCGTTTGTCTCTGGAGAGACGTTTGAGTGAACTACCCCACGATCACCCTAAACGCGCCGCCATCGAGGAGGTCCTGTCGTCGGGAGCCTCCCTTTCTGGCGGCACGCCGAAGAAGTTGTCCGACCCTCCGTCCCTGTCCTACGCGTCGTCCTTCTTCAAACCCGCCAGTCTGACAGGTTGCTTTTCATCGTTTCGTTTCCTCCCCGTAGACGAACGTTCCTCTTCACCCTGACTTGGTAAATGAGAGGAATGTTTGTGTCTCAGGTCGGTTGGACGTGTGTTTGATGGGCTGTCAGGACCTGCTCGAGTCCGTTCCGGGTCGCGATCGCGTGACCAGCGTCGCGGGGACACCGGGGGGCGTCTCCGAGGGGAAGTCTCTGAGGGTGAGGGCCGGCCTATCGGGACGCAGCGTCAACGGCAAGACGAGCAAGACTGACGAACTTTCCTGTGAGTCGATGTTCAACTCTTTGTTGTTACATTTAGATTCTCAGGGAAATAACACATGTAGTGGTTTGTTTAAAGGGATAGTTCAGGGTTTTTGAATTGTTATATGAAGTCATTCTCAGTGTGTTATATGCAGGTGAGTGTGGTCTTTGTGTGGCGGGTGTGAGCTCAGTGTAAAAGAACTGATTTTTATCCACTTTAATAAAATAATGAAATTTGCATCAACTTAAAGGTCCAGTGTGTAACATATAGTAATGTTTAATGACAGAATCTACTACCCGTAAGTAAATGTGTGTAGGTGTTATCGCTGTTTGGTTTTTCCAAGTTTTACACTATTGTTCTTGAGGAAAGGGCCTTGTTTTATAGATGCCGCTGTCTTGTGCTGCCGTGTTTTGCGTGTTTTCACATTTTTAAGCAGAAACGTGAAGGGTTGTGTGCAGTCTCACCATTAGGTGTCACTAATTCTTATACACTGGACCTTCAAGACTACAATATCTTAATACTGCTTTATCGCACTTATTCCACTGCATTTTCCAATATTTGTGTTTTTGTTTTGCTCTCTCTCTCTCTCTCTCTCCCCGCCTCTACCCCCTCCCCCCCTCTCTAATGGTAAACACGCTCTCACGTTTATTTGTCGTAATTGCTGCATTTTTAACAAATTTTGACAAAGTGAGCCCAGACTTTTGAGACCCTGTCTGTCATAATGCAGTCAGCTGTTGGGAATTGTAAAATCCTAGCAAAAGTTTAATTAGTACATCATAATATCAAAAACGTCACCTCTTTGTTCAGATGTTTAATGACACCTCGAGCATTTTCTAGCTACACCTACACGGCTGCCTCTGTTTTGAAGGTGATGAAGGTCACGGGTGTTTTTGTGCTGACCAGTTCTCCTGTTTTGTGTGTCAGCTGAAGTCAGCGCCGTGCTGAAGGTGGACAACAGGATCGTAGGCAACACTCACTGGAGACAGCTGGGTAAAGAAGCCTGGGGTCAGAGCTTCAGCGTCGAGCTGGAGAGAGTGAGTGACTGAGCCGAGTGTCCAGTTTAAACTAAACATGATCTCGCTACGAATATGAATATCTGTTTATTCAAGAGAAACCTCCATATTTAGTTTGCTCTGAGTTTTTATGGCCATGTTTGGAGCTGGTATTAACATCCCATCACATGTTGATAGTGCTACGTATGACTGTTCACACCTGGTATTAAAATGTGTCCTGGATGTGTCTCCTTTAGACTACTCATTTGGTTATTATCTTTTGGACCATAAAATGTCAGAAAAACCTGGAAATGAGGATGTTCTTATTTTGTCCACAAACCAAAACAATACAGTTCCAATGATTTTTTTTCATTATCTGGAGCAAAGAAACCAGAAAATATTCACATTTAAGAAGCTGAAAAATCTGACAAACTTGTTTCAATTATTAAAAAAATAAGTATCAAAACATTTGAGGATAAAATATTTACTCCTGTGGCCACATGATCTGATGTGACTCCTCCCCACCCTTTATTCAAATACACACTGGTGTACAGAGGTGTGTGTGTTCAAATAAGGAAACTGTTTTAGATGTGAGGACATATTCAGGACAGACTGAGAACAGGGTGGATGTTGAAAACCAGACCTGAACAGGGTTTATGCCTCAGTACAGAGATACCTGTGGGTGGAGCCAAAGCTGTCAAAGTATTTATACTGTTTTTGATCATCTGTTACCAGCGTGAGATCACTCACAGCTCTGGCTGTCTGTGTCTCTGATGGTCTCAAACCTCTGCTCTGTTTGTGTAATCTCATCACTAATCCTCTTGACATTTGTAATAATCTGGATTTAACCACACACACACACACACACATTCTCTGTAGCATCATCCCTGCTTAATACTTGAGTATTAAATGTTCTGTCATTCTCACGGTTGACACTGACGTGACATGAAAGAACTGCTGCTGAAGCTCTGGACACTGAAACACACAGATTAAGTCTGTGTCATCTTAACAACATCATATTTATATCTTTATCTCACTGTTTGATGGTCTTTTCCAACAGAAAACTCAATATTTTGTCATTTTTGTAAAACTGCTCACTCTCCTGCACCAAAGTCCATAGAGAAAATCAGTGTTTTTACATCACAGCACAAAGGAGTTGTTGACCCACTGATGCCTCCATTAGTAAGTTCAAATGTGTTATTTTTGGGTCTTCAGTGCTTGAAATCCTTTATTCAGATTCACCTCAGTGACATAAACTGACCACAAGAGGCAGCAGTAGACCAGCAGCTCCTGTGTCCCTGTGGGCTTAAATCGCTGATTTGGATTTGGACTTTGGTGTGGGAGAGCGAGCGTTTTTCACCACACAACACAAACTGAAGTTTCCACGTGTTTGCTGTGTCTTAACCATATTTGTCTTGTAGTCCAGGGAGCTGGAGATCGCGGTTTATTGGAAAGACTGGCGAGCGCTGAGTGGCGTGAAGTTCCTGCGGCTCGAGGACTTCCTGGACAACCAGCGTCACGGCATGTGTCTGCAGCTCGAGCCTCAGGGCATCCTCTTCATCGAGGTGCTCAACACACGTTTCCTACTTCACCATATGAATTATACTTCAAGGGATAGTTCAGAGTTTTTTTGTTTTTTTTTCATATAATTTATTAGCTTAAAGTGTGGTTGTCTGTCTTGCAACGTACATGTCCCTGTTGTGGGACAAAAGATCACATATTGTCTCCTGTGATCTTTTTCCAGGTGACGTTTATCAAACCTGTCATCGAGCGTCACTCCAATCTCCAGAGGCAAAGGAGAATCTTCCCCAAAGAGAAGGGTAAAATAGAAACTAACTGGATTATATATCACATGTCATTTTCATCTTTTTATCGTACATATATTTATTGTTTAAACAGGGAAGAATTTCCTGCGCGCTGCTCAGATGAACATGAACTTTGCCACGTGGGGTCGTCTGATGATGAGCATCCTGCCCCCTCCCTGCAACTCCCTGGAACCAATGAGTCCACCTTTAACTGGAACTGGATCCATGTCGTCCTCCAGTGGCCAGTCACAGTGAGACCAGTCTCCTCTCTCAGTGTGTGTGTGTGTGTGTGCTTTGTTTACCTTCCTCACTAGGTCCAAAACCTGGTCCTAATGAGGCAGAACCTCATTTCTGAGGAACTGATTAACAAGACATTATAAATGGTTATGGTGTAATATTAAGAAATGAGAACATGGGAATGTATATGTTTGTGAAAGTGAAGTGATGAGCAAACTGTACACGTTTGTTTGTCTCAGAGAAACTGCTGTGATGAATCTGAACTTTGCTGGATCTCCACATCGAACCAGAAAGAACTTTAAAGACTCTGTGATGGTAAAGAGCTCAGAAACAGTCACACAGTCGTGATCCAACTCTGTGTTTATTCTGTTTGTTCTTAATTCTTTGTTTACTTTCTCTCAGTCGCCTGGTGAAAACAGAAGCCCCAAGACCAAACGTCAACCCTCAATTATTTCATCGTCACAGTGAGTCACTAAATGTGGTCAAATGTATTAGTATACTATGACTTTTTTGACATTTTGGACAACATACTAAAGTGTGACTTTTGTCTCATTTTGGACGACATACTTTTTTGTCAAATTTTTGATGACATACTAACCCGTGACTTTTTTGCCTCATTTTCGACCACCTAATAAAGTATGCCTTTTTGTCAAATTTTGGACGACATTCTTAAGTATTACTTTTTATCAAATTTTGGACGACATACTAAAGTATGACATTTTTGTCAAATTTTGGACGACATACTAAAGTATGACATTTTTGTCAAATTTTGGACGACATACTAAAGTATGACATTTTTGTCAAATTTTGGACGACATACTATCCTATGACTTTTTTGTGACATTTTGAACGGCATAATAAAGTATGACTTTTCTCTCATTTTGGACGTGATACTAACCAATTACTTTTTTGTCAAATTTTGGTCATTTTTTGTCAAATGTTTGATGACATACCAATCCATGACTTTTTTGTCAAACTTTTTTGCCTCATTTTGACCAAATTAGACCACATTTGTGACATTTTGGACAACATACTAAAGCATGACTTTTTTGTGACATTTTGGACAACATACTAAAGTATTACTTTTTTGTCAAATTTTGGATAACATACTTAATATGACTTGTCAAATTTTGGACGACATACTAACCTATTACTTTTTGGTCAAATTTTGGACAACATACTAAAGTATGACTTTTTTTGTGGCATTTTGGACGACATACTGAATTATGACATTTTGACAAATTTTGGACAACGTCCTAAAGTATGACTTTTTTTGTGACATTTTGGACAACATACTAACCTATGACTTTTTTGTGACATTTTGGACAACATACTAACCTATGAAATTTTTTGTCAAATATTTGGCGTCCAAAATGTGATTAAAAAAAGTCAGTGTAGTAAGATGTCCAAAATGTGTCAAAAAAGTCATAGAATACTAAGATGTCCAAAGTGAGATAAAAAAGTAAAAGTGTAGTAAGACGTCCAAAACGTGTCAAAAAAAGTCATAGTATTCTAAGACGTCAAATGTGTCAAAAAAAAGTTATAGTATAGTAAGACGTCCAAAATGTGTCAAAAAGTCATAGAATACCAAGACGTCCAAAATGTGTCAAAAAGTCATAGAATACTAAGACGTCCAAAATGTGATAAAAAAAGTCACAGTATACTAAGAAGTCAGAATTGTTGTTGACCGCAAATCTTTGTGCTGTTTTCAGAGATGAAGTTCTGACGATGGAAGACTTCAGATGTATTTCAGTGCTGGGCAGAGGTCACTTTGGAAAGGTACTGTCGTGACCTGTTGACCTTTTTAACATCTGAACAAGAAACTGTGACATCATCCATCAGTCTCTTCCTCCTTTACTTCCTGTCCACATGTCTGTGAAATGTATAAGACAAATAACTTTAAAGGGACAGTTCAGTTTAGAGTGTTAGGGATAGTGACTGCGTTAAGTGAAACAGACAAATCCTGAATAAAATGTGTCAGTTTTAGGGAGGTATTTAAGTGTCTCTGCATCTTTCTGAAGATAATTATAGACATAAACATATTTTACTACTAGTGTTCTTATTAAATGATTGTCACTCATTTCAGGTGCTGCTGGCCGAGTATAAGAAGTCGGGTAAACTGTTTGCCATCAAAGCTCTGAAGAAAGGAGACATCGTGACGCGAGACGAAGTCGACAGGTGAGGAAACTGTTTCTATAAATCTATCAAGTCAAACTGAAATCACCTTACCTTAAGTTTTGGTCTTGAGCGTTGTAGGTCGGATACACTTCTTTTGAGGAATCATCTCATTGCGAGTGTGTGTTTTTATCTAATCCTGACTTTTGCTGCCGCGTCTCAGCCTCATGTGTGAGCGCAGGATCTTTGAAGTGATCAACGCCTCGCGTCATCCTTTCCTGGTGAACCTGCACGGCTGCTTCCAGACCGCGGACCACGTGTGCTTCGTGATGGCGTACTCTCCGGGAGGAGACCTCATGACGCACATTCACACCAGCATCTTCACCGAGAAGCAGACACTGTGAGTGCACACACACAGCAGTGGTCCCATGGGTCCTTGAAATCCTTGAAAGATTGTAAAAGGTAGACATGGGTCATTAAAAAGTGCTTGAATTTTGTGCGCGAAAGAAGTTGATACTTGCTTGATGTATGTAGACTGAGGGCTACACAGGACAAACGTGTTGGGGACACTGTCCACTGTCTCTCTGTCCGCCGTTGACGTGAGATTCCACGCAGAACAACGAGCAAGTAAAGTTAAGCAAGAGAGCGCAAATGGTGACGTGATGCCTGAGAAATGAAAATAACAAGTTGTCCTCCCATCCTAAGCTGTGTCATTCAGTCCTTGAATTTTAAGGGAACTGGTCCTGGAAAGTCCTTGAATTTTATGTCAACCAATGTGTGGGAAGCCTGACACACAGAGTATTGTCCTAACGTCTCACTGTCCTCAGGTTTTACTCGTCGTGTGTGTTGCTGGGTCTGGAGTTCCTCCACCAGAACCGCATCGTGTACAGGTGCGTCGTCTTCTTCTGTCATCATCATCATCATGACTGTTGTTTGAAGTGTGCGTGACATCACGTGGTGTGTTTGTGTTCATCAGGGATCTGAAGCTGGATAACCTGCTGATGGACGGGGACGGTTACGTCAGGATCGCAGACTTTGGTTTGTGTAAAGAAGGTAAAAACCTTTTTTAATTCCTGTGATGTCGCGGTGAGAACATCGTTGTGTGTGAGGCTGTAGTCTTACCTGCGGTTCTGCAGGTATGGACCACGGAGATCGCACCTCCACGTTCTGCGGCACGCCGGAGTTTCTGGCTCCCGAGGTTCTGACGGACAACAACTACACGCGCAGCGTGGACTGGTGGGGGTTCGGCGTCCTCGTCTATGAGATGATGGTGGGGGAGGTCAGTGTGATCTCAGTCCAGGCTCTGCCTCCTACACAAGTCACAGAGTGAGATGTTCTTCTAACATGGAGTCCATAACTCTCTCTGTTCTCAGTCGCCTTTCCCAGGTGAAGATGAAGAAGAGGTGTTCGACAGCATCGTCAACGACGACGTGCGCTTCCCTCGCTTCCTTTCTCCTCAGTCCGTGTCGCTCATTCAGAAGGTGAGTCTCCTCCCCGACGTTCCTCAGCTCTTCACGACGCGAGGGTTACGCTCGCTCGCTCACTTCCGTCTCTTTGTCGTTGTTCTCCAGCTGCTGCAGAAGAATCCGGAGACGAGGCTCGGAGGCGGGGAGGAGGACGCCGCGGGAATCAAGAGACAGAAGTTCTTCCAGGTGACGAACTTTAACAGAAAGTGTAGAAAAGTGATAGATCGAGAACATGTTCACCACTTTATCTTGATGTAAAACAGCCTTTTGCAACAGGAAACTGAAGCTTGTATCGGTTTGTAAGCCGCTCACTCTCCCAGCACCAAAGTCCACAGAGAAAATCTGTGATTTTACATCACAGCACACAGGAGTTGTTGATCCACTGCCGCCTCCATCGCTGAGTTTAAACGGGTCATTTTGTGACTTCAGTGGTTGAAATACTTTGGTCAGATTTACCACATTGACACAAACTGACCACACGAGGCAGCAGTGGACCAGCAGCTCCTGTGTCCCTGTGAGCTAAAAATGCTGATTTTCTCTATGGACTTTGGAGTTTACAAAGTCACTCAAACCTCACTTTCCTGTTGGAAAACACTATTTCAAGATGAAATAAAGCAGTGAACATATTCTTAAAATATCCTAGACTTACACTGAGTAGAATAAGAGGCTAAAATCTTTAGTTTTACTGAGCCTTTTAACACTATTTTGCCTCGTCAGGGGATGAACTGGGACGCTCTGCTGGCCAAGAAGCTGAAGCCGCCGTTCCTGCCCGCCCTCAAGGCGCCGCAGGATGTCAGCAACTTTGACGAGGAGTTCACCCGCCTGAAGCCGGTGCTCACGTTGCCACGGACACCGTGCGTCCTCACCGCCGAGCAACAGGAGATCTTTGCTGACTTTGACTTCTCCTTCATGAGATGATGACGAGTCGTCGTCTTCGTACCAGTTCCTGCTTTTATTTATCTCCCATCCAACTGACAACACTGCCTCTTCCCTGGACCACGTCCTCGACGTCTCTGTGGTGTCTCCTGCTCACGCTGGCAACAAAACTCTACCTTTTTCTATTTAATTATATAAACCTTTTATATCCGTCTCATGTTGATGAACGTATAACAAATAGACGCAGTTGTTTTTACCGTCTTTGATTCAAACCCAGCCTGTTTAAGTGTAAACACAACATGAAGGAAATATGAACGAATAAATGTGACCTCTGCTGGATGTTTAAACATGAATTTATTGATCGTTGTAGTAAAAAACAAAAAACATTTGCATGATATTATTGCATAAAACCCAGAGGGGAAATTACTTTAATTTAACACATTTATTGCTGTGACGAGGTTTCTATTGCACGACGGGGAACAGAAACGACGCGTCGCTCTCCAGCTTCACTTCATTTATTCAAACACGCACACGTAAAAAATCTATAAAGACGTTTTTCCCTAAATAGCTTAAAAAGTATTTACAGTATAAAATAGCTTTAAATGCTGTCCGTCCAATGAAAGGTTGGAGTAAAGAGCAGGGAACTTTTAAGTTTTTAAAACAAATAAAATAGCTGGTCAGACTTTATCGTCTGATGTTTGGACCCTGTTTCACTTCTGTCAACGCTAAAAACCACGAAAGAGTAATATTCAACAACTTCAAATAGTTAAGAGGGAAAAAAAGAGAAGATATGAAACGTCCACAAACAACGATTTAAGAGTAAATATTAGTGCATTTATCAGGTTAGAGGTTTAATCTAATATCTTCATATTAAGCTGAGTTCATGCGACACAACTTTCAGCCTCAGTTTCTAGAAGTTTGGGGCAAATGTTTTTAAAGATACGAACGATGTGGACAAATGTCTAATCTAATAGAAAACGGATCGGGAGTCTGCGACATCTAGACATGATCAGATACAAGGACGGGCAAAAGTAGTTTGAGAGATACAAAACTAGAGAATTCAGAAAACAAAGAATCAACGTTAAAATCAGCTTAATTTCAAACATCATATCCTGTGTTAACGCGCTAACTAACTTTTATTGGTGCTTCCTTAACTACGTCGGAAGATCCTGGTACTTATTTACGCACCACGCGGAAATCATCGTATTTTGACCAGTTTGTTTGTTGTTTCATGGCAAAAAGAAATAAATTAGTGCTTATTTTATTACAAATAAACTGCATTTTTGATTTCACAGTACCACTTGGTGTCGATAAGGAATTTAAAAAGGTTTTTAGTACGACGAACGGAGCAAGGGATTTGCACGATATGTTGACGTTGCAAAATAAAGCGCGGCAAATCTTCTGATGTCCAGATGTCTCTGAAATGGAGGACAGTAGCTGTACGCGAGTAAAACGAGAAAGTGGACTATCGCTTCACCTTTAAAGGTCACTTGATTCAAGCTGTTGGTCCCAACTCACCAAATATGAATCATTTGTTTGCTGGCAGGAGAAAGCGCAAGTTAACAGTGGACGTCACACCGAGAGGGGTTTAGTCTGCGTTCCAGGTGAGAAATCTGAGGGAGGAGGAAAACGTGCGGACGCAGACGTATCTTAGGTTAGCCATTGATAGCGATAAGAGTCGATATAAAAACGCACTTCACGGTACTTTGCTCACACAAACAGTGTAGTAGTAGTAAAATGGAACAGTTCCTTTGTCTACGACAGAAGTGCAATTAACGGTAAAAGTAGGGGTGCGGGTGGCAGCCATCTTGGAATCCTATATCGGGATTTTTTTTAAATCAGACCCAAGAAAACTGCGACTTTTTTACAACAATTGGAACAAAGAAAAAAAATGTCCGGAGCGACTCTTCTTCAGCCGCTCCCCACGATTTTAGGAACACGTAACACGCCTCACATGTTAGTATCGTAAAGTGCCGCGAACATTTGTGTCTAAGCAATGCAGAGCTGGTGTCTCCCCCCGGTGGGAGGAAGGAAAACTGGAACACTGAGAAAAGGGGGGGAAAAAAACGCACCCAGTCATTGTTTGTCAAGTCCGTGCGTGTGACTTCACACCTGGTCGCTGCCCTCCCTGAAGTAGACCTGCTCCCACACCACGGTGCCCCACACGCAGAAGAAACCCCACAGGTTGCGAACGGTGCCGCGGTCAAACGGGTTCTCGTCGGCGCCGCAGTGCTTGAGGTAGGAGATGCGGTGGCGGGACATGAACTCCCAGGTGGTGGTGTTGAGCGAGACCAGGTACAGGTGCGAACAGACCAGGAGCAGCACGATAAGCGACAGCAGCGCGAGCAGCGCCGCCACCACCAGCAGCACGCCGTTGGTGCGGAGCCACAGCTGCCAGGAGGGGGCGTAGCTGAAACCCGTCCTGTGGAAACAAACGAGTGATGAGAGAGAGAGGTGACGACCCCGCCTGGCCCGCCCACTGATGACATCATTGACTCACCAGGAAACGTGCAGCCCCCACAGCAGCACCAGCAGCTGCACGGCCAGGTAGAGCACGAACCAGCGGTGGTTCCTCTCGCCGACGCAGTTCTCGATCCAGGGGCAGTGATGGTCGTAGCGACGCACGCAGTGCTGACAAGTCTGACAGTGCTTTGATCTCATTGGCTGCTGCTTGGAATAAAAGTCATTGTGTTAAGAAATGTTTTTAAAAAAAGTCAGTGCTGACAATATAAACAAATCGTTTCTGTCTGTTCACTCCCAGTGGAGGCCGAGGCCTTAAAGTGACTATTTGAGGTTTTTAAAGTGCTTATCTAATAAAATCTATGCCTACAATATCTTAAACATACTTTTGCTTGTTTGACTTTGCTATTAAAGGGCTTTTTTCAACAGAAAACAAGAGTTTGTGTCACGTTTGAAACAGCTCACTCTCCCGCACCAAACCCCATAGAGAAAATCAGTGATTTGACATCACAGCAGACAGGAGTTGTCCATCCACTGCTGCCTCCATCACTTAAGTTCAAACATGTTATTTTGTGACTTCTGTGTTTCAAATCCTCCCTTAAGATTTAACTAAGTGACACAAATTAACCAAACACGGCAGCTCCTGTGTCCCTGTCAGCTAAAAACGCTGATTTTCTCGATGGATGAGTGGTTTTTAAAAACTCTTTAAAAAGTTTCCAGTCAGAAGAGAGTATTAAGCTGAGAGCCACAATTTAAAAAACAAAACAAAACAAAAAAAAAGCAGACTATCCCTTTACCCGAATGTCATGTGATGTCACATGTTTATTGCAGGTTGTATAGGTGTGTGAGCCGGATGTTATTCTATACGTCTGAGGGACCGGTGTCACATTTCACCCTGAGATGATGAGTTAAAGCCTCGCTCTGCGTCTGCCTGTTTCCCTCCTCACTTCTTCTTCTACTGTTACTGCAAACGTTCAGCTCATGTTTGACAAGCGTCCTCCACTGTCAGTCAAAAAACTACACTAAAACAACACTGACTTTATAAAAGTGTCAAGAACGGATTTTTACTTTAAACAAGATGACAGAAACTTGACAATAGCAGCGGGAAACTCCATACATTCATATGTATGTATGTGTATATATATATATATATATATATATATACACATACATACATAAAAAATATCACATTCTATTCACCACTATCCTACCGTTAACTTCCATTCACGTCACCCTGTGATAAGCGCCACCTTCAGGAGTCATGAAATAGTGACGCTGGTGAGTCGGATTTGTAGTAAAGTAGTTCTGCATTTTTCCAAATAAAATATAAATAATATTTGGCTAAAGCACATTATTATTACATGATAATGTTGCCTAATTTCAAATCACAAGAGCAAGAGGGGAGGGGGGGACCTGCAAGTGGGAGTGGCTTTAGGCAAGGGGGCGGTACTTCAACTCAGAACCACACGAGAAGTGGCATAACATAAAAGAATAAACACAGATCACATGATGAGGGCTGTCTGAGAAAAGTTATTATCTACACATAAAAAAATAAATTATCTGCAGTGAAAGTGAAAAACGTCACGACTAGCTTAATAATATGGCTAAATAATCATCTTATCTTGATAAAACAAGATCTCAAATGGACTCTCGAGAAAGGTTCTATTTGATTTAGACAAATCTCTGCAGATGAATAAACCCCTCCCTATGTTCTAAATGTGAAAAGTGTGAAAGAACCACAGGAGGAGGTGGTGGGTGACGTACCTGCAGCAGACAGTGACCGCAGCGGCGCTGTCGCAGGGGTTTGGTGGTGGGCGGGATCATGTCCTGCTGCTCCTCAGTCACTCCCAGTGTGAACTGCTAATAACAAAGAACACAAACCTGGTTTCAATTACAGTTCCAGCTTTTTTCAGGACTTATTCATTCACAAAAAGAGGTTAAATCTGAGCAAAGGATTTCAAAACACTAAAGTCATGTATATCACATTAGAACGGCATGGAGGCGGTGAATCAACAACTCCTCTGCTCTGTGGTGTTAAAACATTAGCTTTCCTTATTGACCTGGGTGCAGAGTGGGAGTGGTGTACATCAGTTACAGTATATACTATCTTAATAACATGTTTACAGCTTTATCTCCTCATCAGACAGCTTTTATCAACAAGAAAGTGAAAGTCTGTGTGGCTTTGTAAACCTGGCACTGCCCAACACCAAAGTCCATAGAGAAAATCATCGATTTTACATCACCACACACAGGAGTTGTTGATCCACTGCTGACTCCGTCAGAAAGTTTAGAGGCGTTATTTTGTGACTTCAATATTTGAAATCCTTAAGTCAGATTTACCTCTGTGACACAAACTGACCACAAGAGGCAGCAGTGGACCAGCAGCTCCTGTGTCTCCTATGAGCTAAAATCACTGATTTTCTCTATGGACTTTGGTGCAGGAGAGTGAGCGGTTGACAAAGTCACATTAACTCCACTTTACTCTTGAAAAACACTGTCTTAATGTGAGATAAATCACCAAACATATTCTTAGCCCAGCTGTTGCTAAAAATAATTTATTTAATTTTTTATGATAATTTTCTATTTTGCTGCCATGTTTTCACTAAGCTCAAATCAGCCCCACCCACTGCTGCTTATCAACACAGAGTTCAGTCACTTGTATGTAACACACCAACTATGCACAAGTACCTCATATAACCACACTTAAAAAATCTTGATCTATCCCTTTAAACCCAATTGTTGCCAAATCTGAAACTACTAATATGACTTTAATTTGGGAAACAATGTGTTGTGGTAAATTAAAAATATACAAATAAACCTTTACTACAAGGTTGGTAAAATTCAGGATTTTTTTAGGACCATAAAAAAAATCTCTGGTGACCCATCTGTGGGTTCCTGACCCAGACTTTGGGAACCTCCGGTCTCACTGGTCTGATGTGTCCACATCCTCCAGGAACAAAGTATTACAGGAGACACTACAGAGTGGTCACATGACGGGAACACTGCTCATCACCATAGATCACCTGTAGGTGGCGGTCTTCAGACAGGATGAAGCCTGGGTCCATCAGAGAGACGGCAAAGTAGAGGAGGACAGAGACGAGCACGAGCAAGACGAAGAGGACGGGCTGGACCAGCTGACCTGTCTCCTCCTGTTTCCTCAGCTCTGCATAAGCACACACACACACAGTAATTTATTATCATGACTGTTATCATCATCATCATCATCATCTCCTCACACAGCAGGTGAAGTTAAGACCAAAGACTATGTTTCCACGGAAACCTGAATGACTCAGACTATGTTTACATGAACTGCAAATAGAAAAATCCCACATGCATCTAAATATACATACATATGTATGGACACATACAGACATACGTATGTTGTATGATACATGTATACAAACACATTTTACATACTATGCACACACACTCACACACACCTACATAATAATGTGTGTGCATATAGCTATGTACTATTTCTTTTACAGTACACAAACATGTATTCAAACCACCATACATGTCACAAACACATACAGTACAGTACACACTGTACTGCATATACACAGATGCATACACACAGACAACATAACACATAAACGCACATACAAGACAACATATAGTTTATGTACATACCTTGACACACAAACATACATTTAAATATATACATATACATACATACATACACAAACGCATACATAACACTCAGTGTACATTCCTACACACACACACACACACACACACACACACAGCTGAGCAGTACCGTAACTTACCCGTGTCGTAGAGGAACAGAATCAAAGTGACGACCCATGTCAGAATCACATGAGCTGTTCTCACCAAAAACCCGGAACCGAACACATTCTTGAACATGTTCCTCGCATGTTAGAGCGTCAGTCTGTCCGTCCGCTGCTGTCCGTCCGCTGCTGCTGCTGGTGCTGTTGTTAGGCTGAGCTAAGGCTAATGCTAACGCTCTGAAGATGATGTCACCTCGAGTGTCGCGCGACTCAAGCGAACGTTTAAATGAAACACGAGCCGTAAAACACGACGTGTGACTGTCGCGGTGTTTGGTGAGCTTTACTACAGCAGGTAACTGTGGCCGTTTCTCAATACTCAAGTAAGCAAGTATGTACTTGCGTACTTGGGAAGTATATACTTGAGAAGTACGCTGGGAGTATATACTTACCAAGTACGGGAGTACACAAGTATGTGGTTGTTTCTCAATACTCAAGTATGCAAGTATGTATGTATTGTTCTGCTGTTTGAATGGTGGCTGGCGCCAAGTGCTGCAGCCTCATTACCGCCACCTACAGTGTTGATAAATGAACATATGAAATACTTTTAATAAATGCATATATATGTTGTTATTATTTTTACATTTTAAATATTTAACTTCATTTATTAATTTATTTCTATTAAAATATACAATGTGGAAAATAGATATATTACAGCTTTGTAGAGTAGTATATATATATATATGTATGTATGACATATATGTACGTGTACAAATATATACTACTCTACATACTATACTATACATATCTAATATTTACATATTATATTTAAATATAAATCTCGACTTTAATATAAATCTAACATTCAAAGTTAAAATAAATAAAACATTACTAATATACAAACCTTCAAACTGTCAGGTCAAAACGTTTCCATTAAAAACAAAATAACACGTCAACAACAAATCTATGGATCACACCGAGCATCTAATGACAGCGACGTCTGAGCCAGCGGATCATTTCATCAGGACAGGCCGAGGTAACGCTGCTCTGTGCCGGGCACAGTGAGCGCCGAGCGCCCGCAGAGGCGGAGCTGATCACCTCCGACAAACGTCGCTGCCAAACTATAAATACGTCATATCTTCATACACAAACCACATGTTTGAATTCTATATGACTCATTTCTCGCCTCAAATGATGTTAAAACTTTGTTCCGGGACACAGAAAAATATTTATTTCAGATTTATATTTCTATTATCTGCTGCTATGCTCCGCCGAAATGTATTATGGGAAACATGGCCATCGCAAGTACGCTTAAGTCACCTCCGATGCATACTTGGTAAAAATGGGCGGAGCGAGAACATTTCCGGGTTTGAGAACCGTCCTCGCTGTTCGCTTACTTGAGAATTGGAACAGCACTTGGACTGAGGCTGATGACGTTTTCACAAGTACGGGAGTACGCAAGTACGCTCAAGTACGCACAAGTATGGATATTGAGAAACGGCCAGAGATTCTGTTCCGTTTAAAGCGTTTGTTATTTTACTGTCGACTCTGTCCAGTCTGCACTGTGATTGGCCGGCGGCGGTCATGTGACAATGCAGGGTACGGAAGCTAAGAGGGAGGGAGGGAAAGCGCGAAGGGATATATATTTAAGTTTATGTTGGTGAAAAGTGAACATATATATATATATATATATATATATATATATATATATATATACATCTTTTTGAGATAATTAGTTTTTTTTTCACATTTGTTTGTGTTGTTTTCCTGTTTTCGTCCTGTTTATTTCATTTTTTAGCAGTCATCTCTACCCCTACATTTTTATTCTTCTAATCAATTCCGGCAGGCTGTAAACTCAGAGGTGTAATAATGCCCTCAACAGTTTGGAGTTGTTCATCGCAACTTGAACATCTTTCTTTATCACAGGTCAAAGTCCCTCAACTGACAGAAACACTTTATCAACCAGCTGATTCTCAAATGTGTCCATGTCAGTGTTTTGGATGTGGAGATGTGGAATAACAGCTCGGCAGCACCACCTCGAATGTTTCAATAAAGAAGTCCTTGCTGAACATTGGACCCATAATTATTATTATAAATCAAATTATTATAATTACTATTATTATTACACAGACAGACATGGCAAGATGACACAACATTTCCAATGAATAATATAATTTGTTTTTATACAAATATGGTTTCTGAAATATTTTTTATAAATATTCGGCTCTAGGAATAGTTTTATCAATCAAACAGAGGACACAAGGGTCAAGAATAATGATCGTTTTTATTTGATGTCAAATAAAACATTAATATAAAATCACATAGATCCCTCATTAGTTTCCCAGTCACATCCAAGTCACATGAGTTGTAGCCTAAATACAAAAAGCTACAGTTACAACAGATGCATGAAATGTTTTGATTTTCACATTAAAAGGTCACATTTTCTCATTGTAAGGCAGAAAGACAGTGTGTGCTGTACCTCACTGTACAGAAATGTCTACTGTCAATCATACTGAACTAACGCTGTCTGCTGATTGGTCAGTGACCCTGAAGCTCTTTGGCCTGTTTTTGGTCCAGAATAAACGGAGTGGCCACTTTCTTCCCCTTCAGCAGTGACTCCAGGCCCTGGACAAGGAAGCAGATTTAGTCAAAAAGGAAGAAGTGTTGTAATTAATAAAGTACAAATACTTTGTTACTGTACTAAAGTATAACATTCACGTATCTGTACATGACTTTGTTATTTATATTTCTAGCAACTTTTACTTTTACTCCATGACATTTCCTCTAACTATCTTCGTTACTACCAAATAAAACCAGAAGAAGAAGAGTTGGTATTATGGTTTATGGTTTACTTTTACTTGTAAAACTTAAGTACATCTTATATCGGAAAATGACTTTTGATACAGTAAATGTATTAGAGTAAATTTACTTTTACTTAAGTAATATTAAAAAAAGTGACTTTAACTTCTACCAAAGTAATTTTCTGGTAACACACTTTTACTCAAATATCCCTTCAAGGTATTTTATATAAGACTGTTCCCTCTTACAGATATGAGAATTTTGTACCTAAGTACAGTAACAACAACACTGGGGAGAAAAGACTGGAATGCTAACAGTAGCAACAAACAGGAAGTTAGCCCAAATGAACATCCCTGAAAGCAGCTTCAGTCTTTGAAATGTACATTTGCATTATAACCACAGTCCACAGTGTTTGTGTGTTATTGTTACCTCTCCAAAATAAGAGACCAGTGGTGAAATCTCACACTGAGCTGGAGGACAGTCAGCATCTGAAACACTACAGAGGAAACACACACACACACTTTTACGTTTTACGTAGACTGTCACCCACCACGTCACTAAATGAGCAAATATGATTGTGTAAAATGACTTAATCGTTTCCCAGTTACAAGAAGAAAGTTTCAGTAGGCTGCTCCTCATCAACAAAGTGGAAAACTGTAGTTTACCCTTGTTTTTAATGTTTTTGTTTTTTTTAGCACATCTGTCTTTTTCTCGTGTTGTTCTAACAGAACTAGGTTCTGTGGACTGTGTTATAAATCAGCTTTCAGCGTTTTCTTTCTGAGAGATGAATGACTCTGATTCGTCTGAACTGTTTGTTAAATGTGAAGCTGATTGATGATCAGCTGCAGTGTAAACACATGAACACATGAACACATCATCTGACCTCATGGCTGCAGGAGGAAGTGGCTTCCCGTGTTGGTCCAGCAGTGTGGCTCCAGCAGCCGCGGCCCAGCGACAGTGCTGAGCCAGCAGAGCGTTCCTCGCTGTGGTCGGGTTGTCTGAGGCTGCGCTGTTGGCATTTTTCAGAGGAGAAAACTCGTCTTCCCTCACCACCTCAAATGCGACAAAGTTCCTTTTAAAAGACAGAGTGAGATGTTTGCCATCACAAGACGGTATTTCCTGTTCAGTAAAATGATGGATGTCAACGAAACTAATACCTTGAGAAGGGAAAGACATCAAAGACAAACTTCTCCAGTTTTATGCCGTTGGGTTTGGTTGGTTTGACTTGGTTTCCTTGTGTGTCGACGAACTGCACTTTCTTTAACGCAACATGTTGTTTCAGTTGGCCTTCAAATTTACTGGAAAACATCAAAATAATATGTTTAATTGACAACCAGCTTACATGCAAATGTATTTTGTAAACAAAAAAATAAAAGTTGTGCCACTTTGTAAACTGCTCACACTCCCACACCAAACTCCATTCATCCATTCATTGAGAAAAACAGCAATTTAAGCTCAAGAAGACAGAGGAGTTATTGGTCTACTGCTGCCTCATTTAGGAAGTTTGTGTCACTGAAGTAAATCTGAACCATAGATTACACCAAAGTCACACAAAAATATGTTTGAACTTCATGATTGAGGCAGAAGTGGATCAACAACTCCTGTGAGCCCTGATGTAAAATCAATGATTTTCTCTATGGGGTTTGGTGTGGGAGATTGACCGGTGTTTGACAAACTTCTACGACACTTTAAAGAGACCTAAACTGTCCCTTTAATCAAAGTCTGGTTACATTTGCTGTTATTATTGATTGATTGAAGGTTCTTACTCTGCCACGTCCTGCAGGAAAGCTCTGGTGAAGAAGTGGTTGCAGATGTTCCCGGCGCTGTAGACCAGCTCTCCTCCGGGTCCTCGGAGTTCAGCTGTCTCTGGTTGGATCTCGCTGTATTCCACCACCTGGGCGACGCCCTTCACCCTGCAAACCACGCCCACCGGCTCTGCCGGATACGCCTTCTCCACCACCTGATAAGAACGATATATAAGTGAGAAGCAGATGGGAAATTGGGTAAAATTTTCGCACGTGTTCTTGAAAAATGTCATTTCCTGTGATCTACCTTGGCTCCGCAGTCGGCGCCTTTGCTCACGCAGAACCCGATGAACACCGGGTCGGCCATCTTGACCAGGATGTTGTCCACACAGTACACATGCAGGTACTCCACCCCCCTCTTCTTCATGTCCTCCAGCACCTTATTGTCCACCAGTGCCTTGTACAGACCACCGTTACCATCTGACAAAGAAGCAGATGTTAAATAAAGGGATAGTTCAGAGCTGACACACAAGAAAATATCTTCAGAATGTCTTTACTGTTCTTTTTACATCAGGAAACTGAAGTTTGTAAACCGCCCACTCTTCTGCAGAGGTTTTAAAAAGGGAAACAAACTTCAGTTTCTTTGAGATAAAGCAGGTATCATGTGTATAAGATGTTGTAGACTTTGTAGTTTTTTTCTATGTGGCTAAAATTTAACAGCTCAGCGTGTGCATACCTGGAGCCATGGCGATCTTCCCTTTACCCTGCAGGATGACCTTCCCATCAAAGGTCACCGCCGGGATCATCCTCTGCTCGAACATGACGATGTTTGACGGCTTCAGGCCAAAGTAGTCGTTCTCCTGAAAGAACGCCTCAGTGGGAGCCAGAGTGAACTCGCTGGTCATGATGTACCTGACGAGGTGCAACAGAAACACAGTGTTCAAACGACACGTCAAATTTCATCAAACTGAGTTCGCCTGAATCGACCCATCGTACCAGGGGACGATGCTTTTGGAGGCGTATTGAATGTCGGCGAGCTCCTGGACTCGGTGAATCCGCTCCGCCTGGATCTGATACAAGGTCTTGCCGCTTGGCAGCCCGACGTTGTACATCCCTTTGGGATACGGAACACCCAGGCGTGTCCCCTGACCGCCGGCCAGCAGCAGGACACCGACATGGTTCTGTGAGATCTGCAGGAGACCTAGGAGAAACAAGCAGTGACGACAGCAGAAGAAAAACAGTGACATAAATGAAAGCTGGAACTAAAGGAATCGTTTTAGATCAACAAAAAACTGAAGTGTCACTTTGTAGACCACTGAAATCCTTTGTTCAGATTCACAGCAACAACACAGATGTATCAAATATGGCAGCAGTCGATCACCAGCTCCTGGGTCCCTGTGAGGTTAAACACTGATTTTCTCGATGGACTTTGGTGAAGAGAGTGAATGAGAGTTTACAAAGTTAATTTTCCAGTTAGACTATTCAGACTATAAGTATTCATATTATGTTTACATAGGAGAAACTAAGACGACGGACCTTGACTAAGATGACGGCGACAAAAAAAAAAAAAATCTTATACATCGCACTTATGACTAGCACTTCATAGTTTGGCTTACTTGAAGCTCATACTTACTTCTAGCTCTTATTGTACCCAAATGTTTAAATGCACTTATTGTAAGTCGCTTTGGATAAAAGCGTCTGCTAAATGACATGTAATGTAATGTAATGAGAAAATATTCTAATTGTAACCTGAATAAGACAATAGTCTGGACGACTTGTCATGTAAACAGTATGTTCTGACAGTACAGACAGTAGTCTGAAAAAGAATATCAGGTTAAGATAAACAGTATATACTTTTGGAGTCTTACTAAGAATATAATTATTCAGATTATGTCAACATGGACAACAATAATTCGTTGGTAACCAGATTAAGACAATAGTCTACTCATACTCATAAGAAACATTATAGTCAGAATATGACAAGTCTTTTAATCGGCTCACATCAGAATACCGAAATTATTGATGCTAGGAAAAAAAACACGCTAATTTCATGTTGTTGACGCTACACTTTTACCGTAATCCGCATATAAGAGGCGCGCACTCACCTTCTCTCTCCCACTCCGCCAGACTGCTCTGCTCGCTCCTCCGGACGCTGCCGATGAGCTCTGCAGGCACCGGCTCGATGTGTCGGTCCAGGCTGGCTGCAGGAGCCGCAGCAGCCGCCGCAGCCTCCTCGCAGTGTCCCCTGAGTCCGTCCAGGTCCAGCTGACTCAGCTCCTGCAGGAACCGCTGCCGCTCGTCCTCACTCAGCTCCGGCCAGAAGTGCAGCAGGTGAGGCTGCCCGGCGAGCTCCAGCCTCCGCTTCACTTCCTCCAGAGGCAGAGTCATCCTGAGAGTCGGTTACCGCCGCCGGGGGAAAAGATCGAGCCGCGAGAGAAGTTACAACCGAGCTGAGGCATCCAACTTTCCGATGTGACGCTTTTGAGCGGACAGGAAGTGACTGTGAGTCTGGAGCTACTCGTGATCACACAGACCTGGATCCTAATCCGGATCCTCGAGCAGAGGAGGAACCAGGAAATCCTTCAGCGTAGACCGAATCAGAGGCGTGTTTGTGCGGCTTCGAGTTCAGCAGACATCAGCTGACTGTTACTCCACCACCAGACCCGTGATCTAACCACACAACACTGACATTTTCGAGCACAGGGAAAGTCCCTGAAGTACACACTATATTACAATAATAATAATGATAGTAAATTCACTAATAATCAAGTTTTAGACCGAGTTAAGACCGCGCCCCTAATTAACATACAGTAATAGACATTCTAAAAATATAGACATATGAAAACATTACAAATAAATGTGGACAAAAATAAATAAACAAGAAACATGCAAAACAAATGAATATAGAATTGCATAGTAAAAATGTAAATATAAAATAAATTATAAAGATAGATAAAAACACTAAAACAAATGAATGTAGAATTATATAATGTAAAAATGCAAAAATACAAATATAAATGGATAAAAGGGAAACTGAGATATATGTGTGTAGAATTGTTTAAATAAAATGAATGCATTTTTTTTAAAGTAAATGAATACATTAAAAATACATAAATAAATGTTAATATGATTCATGTAAAATCCTTTAGAAATGGCTTTTTCAAAACCAAAATGCATGCATTTTGTAATTATTTTTGTGTATTCATGTATCCATATAATTTCATATTTAGTTTTTCTTAAATTTTGGGCAGTTTCCAGACCTCAAAATTTCACTTTTATATTTGAGGAACTGTGCAGAAAATGTTCAGATGCAGTTTTCACTTCACATAACCTCACCTTTTATTCAAAAATAAAAACATAAAGAAAGTAAAAAAGGTGGACAGGTTGAGAGCTGAACTGCTTTATTAAACAGCTGATCTCATACAAGCATAAATATCGCATTCACCGTCACATTCTTTCACAGGAGGCATCTTCAAACTGTGCTGCAAGAGTCCTTACATACTCATTATTTTACAGCTAGAATAATAAAATAAACTAGAAATATATATATATATGTGTGTGTGTACTAAATGTGTTTAGTAAACAACACGCCACCATTAAAGAATAAACACTGCAGCCTTCAGTGAGTCGCATAGTTCCAGTAATAACGTACAGCAATGACGAGGGCTACTTTTAACACGTTAACAGTACGACGTATGGAACACAATATAGTATGTACATGAAGACACACTAATGTGTGTGTGCATACAGTATATGACAGAGTGAATGTTCATGTAGAGACTTTCTGAGACAATGATAGTGGAGGAAGAATCAGATAAAAGCAGGAGAGTTTTGTGTCATGTTCAATGATTTTAAGGCCTGTTTATTCTCCATTTGCCTGTTTATGCAACACTTCCTCTAGAGGGCAGTCCGAGTACCATCTACAATCACAGTTACCAGTGAAGAAGTTATTTCTAAGTTATTATTATTATTATTTATTGTGCTTGATCCGAAACAGACCAAAACACAAGCAGGTTTTTGTGACGGAGTGCTAAATGTAAGTCGTCATAGTAATGGAGAATATTACTCGTTGTGGAGCGGCATTTTCAATAATTCTGTATGTCCACTGCGACTTTTGACTGACAAAATGAACGCAAAGTATGGACGAAGGGCTTGTTGCATGGAGTATAAATGGGCCTTTATTCTCATAATCTTAAATCTTATAATCATAACAAACTGCTGATGTGAAACGAGAAAAAAAAAACTACATTATTTCAGTTTTTCAATGGAAATGGAGTGATTCTAAAATAAATGATCGCATGAAAACATTGACATAAGACAAAAGAAGCAAAAAAAACATTTGTAAAAATTGTTTCTGAATTGTTTTTTATCACTACGTTTTCTCGCTGAACAAAGCTGCTTCCAGATTTAGCATGTAAGCTTCTGTTTAGTTCAACATTCAAGTACTTTTAAATCCTAAACTTTAGCTAAAGAATATTGCTAAGCAGTTAGCAGTTGAGATGATAAAACAGGCTAAACCAACATCTCTTGAATATTGTAATTATGGCTCCACAAAGCTACAAATGCTAGCTGGTGTATCTGGCTAACTAGCCGGAGTGTATGTTGGGAGTGTATAGTTAACTCAAGCTAACAGTGTTACCTTTACCTGGTTCCTCTGTGGTTAATTTTAGCATTATAGCCAGACTGGCTGTAGTAGCAGCAAGCTAATCTAGTTTTGATAAACTCAATACCTGGTATTTTTAATACACAAAAACAACATGTCCACAGTCACTTTTGGGGCAGTTTGTACACGCAAAAGATAAATGTTAGCAAAAAAACAACAGCTGTCACTCTTTGAATTGTAAACTTGGTTCAGGAGGGGTTTGAATGAGTACAACTTCAGGGAGCGCTTGAGTCTCAAAGTGTGATGTACTTTTTTTAAATTCAGCATCAAAAGCACAACAGAAGCAGCTAACTTTAGCATCAACAGCTTTCTGTGCAATAGATAAGCGCAAGGAGTCTTTTTGTTGTCATTTGGCTAACGGCCAAGAGCTAGTCAACACTGCTAACACTCACTCTGCTCACACTTCAAAACAATCTAAGCTAACACAATGACCAGTCAGTTAGTTGAATTTGCCATTGGTGTTTACTAATGGGTGCTAACTAGCCACATTTTGTAGAGATCTGTGTGTTTGTGTGTGGTGGTCATTGTGTAATAACTCAAAATAAAAATAAAATAAAATAAAATAACAAAATAAAACAACATTTTCCAAAAGTTGTTCATTTAAAAAAAAAAAAGTCTACAAAAAAATATAAATTTCTTAAAAAATAAGTTGAGTTTAGAGAATTTCTCCAGTTATTTCACATATTATTGGCTCATTTATGCATTTTAAACAACGCATGACTATTCATTTTGTTCCATTATCCAAAGTTTTCAGTTTGTTTCTCCACAGGGTGACAGAATAAAATAATAATTAAAAAAATTTAAAAATCAACATCAAAACAAAGTCATTATTTTGTCTAGAAAAGGATAGATGAATCAATAAATAAATGGAGACATAATAAATAAATAAAAACAGGAAACATTTGCTGAGTTTACATTAAAGTGCATTCACTGTCTCACAGACTCCGCCTCCTGCTGCGCTCAGGTGTGTTTATGTCGCAACAAAATATGAACGCGGGGAAAGTTGCTGTAATATATTTTCCCACAGTGAGCGACAACATGCAGGTAAAACTGTGTGTGCGTCTCATAATTCAACCTGTCGGTTGTTAGTTGGTAAGTTAGTTGTAAACATGTCACTTATGTAACTAACGCAACATCAAAAAGCACTGCGCTCAATGTGAATGCGACATTAAAGAGAGGCACAATGAAACAAGTGTCAGTATAATGTGGGCGGAGTCTGATGCATTTGAGGCACACGTCTGTCTGTGCTCATCTGGTGGGAGGAGCTTAGGACAGAGAGCCTCCATCCCAAAAAACACTTTCAAAGCAAACGTCGCAGTGATGGAGTCTTTAAAAATGAGACTGTAATTCATCGTTCAACTCAAGTGTAGTTAAGCAGTCAGTGTGTCATTAAGTCACTTTAAATGACAGAAAGGTCTTTTTCTAATGCTAAAAACGTCCTTGCCTCAAGTCAAAGGGCTCAGAAAAATAACTTTTTTTTACTAACTCACTAATTTACTAAGTGAAACCATGACTCAGCTGGTGAGACAAAACCAAAAGCTGTGCAGCGTCTCAGTCAAGTATCAAGTATCACATGCACAAACTTACCTGCAGAGGTAAAACAAAACAAAAAATAATCCACCTCAGCTTGATTAACCTGCAGTCATGTGACTTCTCTGATATGTTTCACCTCAGCAAAGCCCTTTAAGAAAAAACACAGAGCAGGACAACTCCTGCCACAGTCACTTCAATGTAAACGAGAGCAGAAAACAAGCTCTTCTTCTTCTTCAAAGCCTCCTCGCTCTTCATTTTACATCATGTCAGTTTTTTTCATTTATACCCTGAAATCTGATGATTTTTCATTTTTAAATGTGCAGAATTTTAGCTGCTTTTTTTTCTTCAGTATACAAAAAAAAAAATAGCTTTGGCCTCTGTTTTTGGGTCGCTCCACCTCCCTCCTCACTTGGACTGGGCCCCCAGTGCGATCTTGAGGTACTCGTACACCACGTAGCTGATGCTCACAGACGGAATCACCTTCATGAAGTTGGGGGCCAGGCCACGGTACAGTCCCAGCGGGCCCTCTGTCCGGACGATGTGTTTGAACAGGCCCGTCATAGTCATCTGAGGACCTCCTTCAAGAGTAGCTGAGGAAAACGGTTCAGACTTTTAGTTTTTCATTTCAGAAACAGAGACAATGACAGTTTTTCAGGCACAAACGGAACAGAAAAGCTGCAGTATGGCATAGCGCTTTTCTACTACCCAGTTCCAGCACGGCTTGCCTCGGCTCGTAGAATTGGTAATATATTACCTCCTCAACATGGGCGGAATCAGAGCAGGTACTAAAAAAGTACCAGGTACCATTGCTAATGGAAAAGCTCAATAAGTTTTACTGCATACTGTTGTTGATGTTACTGTTCTGTCTCTGATTCGCCTTTGTGAACAGAGATAATGTAACATTATTTACTTCTTTCTTGTGAAAACGGGCCCTGTCTCGCCAAACTATTAAACCTGAGGGAGCGTTTGTGTGTGTACAGCAGCAGAGCGGGGGCGGGTGGAGACAGTGAGGGTTCCTGTCAAAACTGCTGTGCAACCGGGATTCTTTTGTACAGCTTTTTGTTGGCGATTCTTTGTGTTTTCCCGACTCAAAACTCAAAACTCACTTCCTGTGTGCAGCACAGGAAGTGAGTTCTGTGTCAGGTAAAGCTCTGTCGACATGAAATCAGAGTTAGGTGTTTTGCATGATTAGGAAGCTTTTCTATTTGTTTGGGAAAAAAGGGGAAACGTAAACACAAGCAAATCCAAAAAAAGAAATGTACATTCATTTTAACTAAACTTGTTTAACCTCATCTAACATACCAGGGCTCAGTTGTATAAAACTGAAGCCTTCGTTTTCTACTGCGCTGTAAGAACGCAGGTCTTTTGAAATGAAACCGTTTTAATTCTGATTAAAACTAAAGCAACGTTAAAAAAAATTGGGGTAGTTTTGATGTTCTTGATGGATTTAGAATCTTTAAGAATGAGAATCACAATTTTTTACATGAACACTCGCTGGCAAATTTTATGAGTCTTATTGAGCAGCTAAAATTTGACTCTGTTGAGCCTGCACTCTGTCCAACCCAGCCTGTGTCTGTATGTAACCTTACATCATACAACCACACCTCCTAAAAAATATCCCAAACTATCCCTTTATAAATGGCAGCAGCTGCACAATGACCGACCTTGTGCCTGCATGCGAGTCCTGACCAGGGCCAGCGGGTAACTGGACAACTGACCACATGTGCAGGAGGTGGTGCCGCAGGCCAGAAGCACAAACACTCCTGGGTCTGCGCTGTCGGTGGCAAAACGCTGCAGCCACCAATTCTTCAGAGTCTGAAAGAGAAGAGCAGCAGTGAGCTATAATCTGAGACACACACAAATAACACAAACAAAAACAAACACACACACACCTCATAGATGGCCAGGTCGATACCAGCGTACGGGATGATGCCCAGCATGTTGGGGACGTAGCCCTTGTAGAACGCAGTCATGCCCTCCTTCTGGAAAATGTGTTTGGCACAGTCCAACATGCCCGAGTACTGACCCGTCCTCCTCAGGGCTAACCGTGTCTTCAGAACCTGAGGGGACAGGAAGTGATGTCAGGACATCAGGTGACAGGAAAAACAGCTCATTTACTTTAAATGTGGTGTCAGATTTGTCAGATGATGTGAAAACATTAGGTGTCAAACACATTCTTGAGAGTTCATCCTCTTCCTGTAGTGGAGCAAGTGTGAACTTTCTGTGACCTCCACTCGTCGTACAGGCAGGAGATGAACGCTCTGATTAGAGATGCATTCATGTTTACAAACAGCATGTTACTGGACTGTTCCACCAGGGGGCACTACACAGAATTCAGACCACATACAGATCTCAAATTAGCAAATTTTAAGATGAAGATGGTTAATTTGGAGTAGATTATTTTAGGTCTTGGCTCCTTGTGACACAGGCTTTACTGACTCTGCACTGCCCCTACTGTTCATTTACTGTTCAAGTATTGCATCTCACAGATGTTCATTTCTTAAAGACATGCAGAAATGATGCACCATGGATGGCGGGTACATGAGGGAGCCTGTAAGAGCTAAAACCTCAATTTAATTTATATATCTGCTTTTGGCAGATGTCACTTCCGGCACAGGGGGTGTGGTTTCACTGATAAATTCACCGGTTCACATGCACATGGTAGTTTTTAGACAATGAGGGTGAGTGTGGCTCACTTTACACTATTAATATCCATTATGTATGTATATATGTGTGTGTATATATATATATATATATATATATATATATGTATGTATATGAGGTACTATAATGGATATATAAAATGGATATTAATAGTGTATATATATATATATATATATATATATATATATATATATATATATATATACACACACACATATATATATATAAATATTTATATGTATATATATATATATATATATCTTAGTTTTTTTGTATCATATTATTCATTTTCATCTGTTACAGATCGGCGTTCTCATTTAGGCTTTGTCGTCGCTACAGAGCCACATGCAAGTTTATCTGCGACAGTACATGGACAAACATCTTCAAAAAGCAGCATTAATAACCTTGCTCATGTAAATGACGTGTCAGGTCACATGTCAGTTTCACACAAGGCAATCTAGGCCAAATCAGCACCAACGCTAACATTTATGTCAATCGTAAAAAGCTTACGACTCACCTCCATGGGGTAAATGCTGCTCTGAGCGATCGCTCCGGCCAGAGATCCGGCCACCAGCCTCTCTGCGATGCCCAGCGTTTCCTGGTTACTTCCAATCAGTCGCTTTATCTGAAAGACGGGACATTTTTTTCTATTTATATCACATTTTAAAGTCAAATGTGATATAAATAGAAAATGAACAGTGTCTTTGAGTCACGGTGTACCTGTTCATAGGCCATAAACTTGATAGCAGACTCAGGAGCAATTTTAATGACGTTGATGCCGTTCCCTCGCCACAGTGACCTCACACCGCCCTCTTGGATCATGTGGGTAAAGCCTCCAGCTATATGCATGCTGTTCTTCTTGGAGGCATGAACCTGTGCGGGACAGACGTGTCAGCATGTGTTCACAGTGCAAGTCTCTGAGGCTCAAAAACCCCCATGATGACCCTCACCTGCATGAGAACTTTGAGCCTGTCCAGGGGTGCTGTGCAGGTTCGAGACACCGCTCCAGCTCCTCCTCCCGCCACTAGGTGGCGCCAAAGCATTCCCGTTTGCTTCTCTTCTGCTGTGAACTCATCGGGCACCATCAAACTCTCGCCAACGTCCAAGATCTGTGGAGGACATGGAGAGTTTGTTTCTCTCTCTCTCCCAAACCAAACCCCATAGAGAATATCAGAGATATTACATCACAGCACAGCGGGGTTGTTGATCCACTGCTGCCTCCATCAGTAAATTAAAATGTGTGTCGCCTGCAAGCTTAAAATGCTGATTTTCTCTATGGACTTTGGTGCAGGAGAGAGATCAGTTAACAAAAATCAGGTTCCTGTTGAAAAAAAGGGTTGTCTAACAGCAAACTAAAACAGTAAATAGATTTTTATGATATCATATACTTCCCTCAGGGCTGCCTAAAGTGGGGCCCAGGATCCAAAGATGGCCCGCTAAAGGACTTTTTTTGACCGTCACTTATTAATATATTTTAAACACATTTGTGTAAAAAAATCTATAGTCCCACTATTTTGCGAGATAAAAATGCTCCATAAAATGATTAATGCCGCAGCCAGACAGTGACAGTGAAGGTTGACCAATGTCGATGCTGATTCAGGGGCGAATAAGGGCAGCCAAGTTTGTGACTCAACATAGTTTCTGAGAAGAAGATTGTATAATTGGCTGATAAATAAATCAGCCGCTGCTACTTATTAACTTAACTTGACAGCTGAAAAGTCAAGGACTTTCCTGCACTTTGAAAACAGACATGTAATATCATGTAGACACCTTGTAAAAATAGAGTTTCTTTTAATAAAAAAAAGAAGAAAGTTGTTATTTAACTGTAAGGAACCTGGGACCCCAGTGTTTGCTTGCATCTAAATATACAACAAATTATGTGTTTACTTCTGTGACACACTATGTTGACCCTGCGCCGGACTCAGGACTGTCTTGAGTGTTTTCTGTCGTGTTACTTGGAGGAACATTTACCGTGGAGTGTTTCCAGTGGAGGATGATCTCCGGAATGTTCTCTGCCGGATGCAGCAGGTGATAATCCCGCCACTCGTTCCAGTCGATCGTCATCGTACCGCCTTTATCCATACTGCGGGATTAAAGATCGCAGGAGGAGAGTGTTTTTTGGTGTTTTTTTTTTTGACAAAACAAACTCAATATTTATTTATTACACTACAAAGCAGCAGCTGGTGATTGATGCGGGACAGACTGAGCGGGCGGACGAGACAAAACCACTACTTACTACAAAATAGGGGCCCAGATATGACCCTGCCTTATTCTGAGACGCACACAGCAGAGGTAAGAGACAGACAGACAGACAGACAGACAGACAGACAGACAGACAGACAGACAGACAGAAGGTTAGAGGAACGAGACGAGAATCACACCAAGTGTTAATACAAGACAAATAAACTAAACTAAACTGGAAATGTGGAGTGGAGATGAGGAGGCAGAGCAGTAAACACTTGTTGTGATTGGCCGAGACTGAATGTGTGTGTTTCTGTCAAATATGTGAATATGTAGATACTTATTACTCTTGTTGATACTCGTGACAAAATCTGCCTCAGTTTATTGACAGTGCACTTCTCTGTTCTGACTCACATGTTTACAACATGAAATGAAATGTGAGGACTGAGCCACAGGGCGGTTCAGGATTTGTGGCGTGTAATTTTAAATAATTAGTGTGTTATATGTGCTCCCTGTGCTGAGAGGCAGCTGTGTTAAACCACTTTAACACAAGGTTCAGCTAATAAAACCAACACCAGCTGATCTTAAGAATAAGCTCACTGCTTTATCCAACAGTTAAACAAACTTTTCCAATAGGAAATTTAAGTTTTCTGCCACTTTGTAAACTGCTCACTCTCCCACCAAACTCCATTGAGAAAAACAGTGATTTTAGTCCATGAATACACAGTAGTTGTTGTAGTTTCCTGCTGCTTCTCTTAGTAAGTTTGTCACTTAGATAAATCTGAGCCAAGGATTTCAAATCTCAAGGTCACAAAATAAAAGGTTTGAACTCACTGATGGAGGCAGCGGTGACTCAACAGCTCCTGTGTGCCGTGATGTAAAATCACTGATTTTCTCTATGGAATTTGGTGTGGGAGTGATTGGTTTACTAACGGACACAAACTACATCTTACTGCTGTCTAACAGTGAGGGTAAGCCGTGTATATATTCTTAAGGTATCACACACTTCAGCCTTGTGTTACGTGGCTTAAATTACACAAGCACTGTTGGTAAAACCCTGAAAATCCCTTTTAATAGCAGGTGTGAATGGGGCCCTGACGATGATGATGATGACAGCTTCACTCTCACCTTCGAAGAATCTTCTCAGCTTGTTCCTCAGAGATGTTCAGCCCAAGGTCACGCAGAGACTGCATTATCTCCTGTGAGTCGATGTGACCTAAAGCACAGACGTTCAAAAAGAACAAAAGGAAAGTTTAAACTCTTCATACCAAGAGTGTCAAACAAGCAAAACTGAGTTTAAAGTTAACATTTACCACTGAATAACCTGACTTTCTGTGGAGACTGGAATGCATCACAAGTCATGAGCTGCCATAAAATTCCTTACCGTCATTCTTCTTGTCCAAACTCTTGAAGACCAGCCGCAGTTTCTTCTCGTGGTCTCTGAGATAATGGACAAACTCCTCGAAGTCCAGCTGTCCGTCCAGGTCTTTGTCTCCTGCTTTCACTATTTTCTGTGGAGGACAGAGAAGACATGTTTTTGCCAGGATCCACTCACGGGTGTCTCCACATTATAAGCGTGATTCATTCCCTGCAGATACAGTTGCAGAGAATATTATCTCTGACTGATTGGCCACTGTTATTCCACCATCTGTGCCCTGTTGACTCAACCTGCAGCAAAAACCACTTAAGGGCCATCATCACCACACAGGTATAGGCCACTTTCTGCTCAAACACGCTGCCCAAACAGCTGGAAGGCTTTCAACAGGAAGCAGGTACCTGCATGTTTGTCTTTAACTGTTCAATATTTTACTAAACCACTTGCTCCTCCAACAAGGAGAGAAATAGGACCGAACATCCATCATCCACTCATAATATAGCTGTCACTTCTTTCCAGAGTCCAAAGACCTTATGTTCTCATCTGCAGTGAAGCTCTGGGGACATGAATGTCCTCTCAGGACGGTGGTTTATTTTCCTCATGTCCACCAATTTCACAGTAAAGCCACTACTGTAAGAGAAAAACTTATTATTTAGCCTTCTCAACAACAACTCAGGATGGTGCCTGCTCACCTAATAATCAAACAACTCTTACGTTTCTGATGAATTCAAAGCAGGTCAAAGGCCAAGCTGCATTCACTGCACCCCCTGCTGGACCACGCGGCAATTACTTCAGATGGTGTGATGGGTTTCTAGTAGGGCTAATCGAGTAATCGTTTTGAGTTATGTTTTCCACTACTTAAAAGAAGTTTTGCTGATTCTTCAGCTTCTTAAACATGAATATGTCCTGGTGTCTTTGCTCCACGGAACAAAAAAGTCATTAAAACTGAACCATTTTGGTTTGTTGGACAAAAACTAGACACTTGAGAACATCATCTTTTTCAGGTTTGAGAAACACTGATCAACATTTGTCAAGATGTTCTCAACCTGTGTTTGTAAGGACTAAGTAAAATTGTTTTGGTGATCATTTTTTAACAGACTGAGTCTAAAACAACCATGTAAACACTTCTGTAAGCCCGTACCAGAGACATCACTCACATGAAAAAGACAGTGGAAGAGTAGAGTCCATAAGGCCACAGTAGTTTTGATTTTTATAGCAGTGATATATTCAAAAGTTTGTCATTCACCAAATATATTCCATCTAATTTCACTTAGAGATTTCCCCCTGGTGGCTGCACTTGGATGATGAATGTCCGGTTGTACTGGATATGTTGAGCCATACCTGTTGAAGATGTGCAGGTGGTGCTACCATGATTAAGACTGTGGTCTTCTTTGGAGTAGCATGACTGCTGCTCGTGTCTTTGGTGTCAGAGGAGCATGCGGTCGCCGGAGCAGCCCGCAGCTCTCCACCGTCTGCAGTTGTCTCACCGTCTTCTCCCCCCGGTGGCTGAGTTTGAGCGGGTTTACACTGCGTCCAGCCAAAAAGTCTGTGACTCAGGAAAGCCAGAATGTTCTGCAGCATCCTCAAAACCGGCGTCTGCCTCACAGTGCTCTAATCTGACTCGGCAAAAACCACACTCCTCAGTGTCTGTAGTGCTGAAGAGTTGAGTGAAAAGGGCAGCTTAGGACACGGTGAAGCTGCTGCTGCTGCTGCTACAGCTGCTCAGCATCCGTGTCACCAATCACCACGGAGACAGACGTACACACTCAGCAGGATAAACACTCCAGAGACATGATCCGATCTCCATTTATCAAACCGGGAATCTCGCGCTGCGAGCAAACAGCTCACGATGATGACGGTTAAATGATGCGGCAGCAAATGAGATGCAGAATGTTTCAGCGTCAGCAGAAGAGAGAAGGTCCAGAGAATCTGCATCCTCACTGCAGCTGAGTCTGACCAATCAGGGGAGACGATACTGCCAGGGACCAAGCTCCTCGGCCAATCGAGGGCAGCAGTTCATTCTCTTTATTTCTGCCTTCTGCCGGCGGTCAGACTGGAAGGTTGAGGGTGAGGGTGAAGCAGAGGGTTTCCCTCCGTCATAGAGAATCTGCTGAGTGATGCCTCACTCATGGTTTTATATAAAGCACAGTATTCAGCAGGAAATCACCAAACTCCAACACATGTTAATATGTTTAGGTAGTTCTGGGCTATATATTATGTCAATATTGTGACATGAAACAAGATATAAGTCTACAATTGTTGATATCCTCATGGGATGACTTTTCCTGGTTTTAAAGCCTAATTATTTGTTACAGCAGAGTTTGACCATATTTATATTTCATAGTTAAAAATCCTATGTTTAACATTAAAACTAAATAAAGCATGTACTATTTGAAATGAAAGGGAATAATAAGTGTATTCTAAAACAGTAGTTATTTAATTTTAGAGTCTATTTAGCAGCTTTATATCCATGTATATCTCGTATATCAGGATATAAGACTAAGAATATACAGATATTATTCTTGAAACATATCGCCCAACCTTTTCTGCCAGGGGAAACTAGCATGAAGCAGCAGAGCAGATAATTCTCTTGATATAATGATCTCATCACTTATTAGCAGCTGGTGCTGGTGTGGATTAGAGCAGGTTTACCACCTGCATAGTTCACTCATCCCAGAGGAACCGGTTTAATGAGAGCAGCGTTTCTCCCAATATTTATCTGGAAAGCACCGGAAACTTACAGAACAAGGACAAGGCTGATTTTATTCTGTTAGTTAATTAACATCGGTGAAAAACATTGTAGAAAGAATATTGAAAACATTGAAAAGCAGAAGCTTATTGTGTTAAGAAAAACATTTAAACATCATTGTTTATTTGACCTCGCTTAGTTTTTTGTTTACCTGCTTATTAAAGTTCATATTTAGACTTACTTATATTTAAAATTACAGATAAGTAAACAAAATACTCAGTATCAGGAAAAAGAAAATCTATGCAACTAACGACTATTTTCATAATCAATTAGTCAATAAAACGTTGATTTAACCAAGAAATTATGACATTCTCAAAATTCCACAAACCAAAATTATTCTGTTTTTTTGATGTCTTTGTTATATGGAGCAAAGAAACCAGACAATGTTCACATTCAAGGAGCTGAAAAATACAAGAACTTGCTTTAACCCTCTTATGACCATCATGATAATCAGGCAGCCTGGATTTATTTTGATTTCATGGCTGTAGAATTATCAAAACATTTCAATGAGCGCTTCTGGCCCTTTTTTCCCCCCAGATTTGCGTTATTGGCATCAGTATCGGACATAAAAAAGTGGTCAAACCCATCCCTGACTAAAATACACACAATGAAAAGTGGAAAAACTAATTTTAAGTAGGTCCAGTGAGTAAAATTTTGTTATTTATAAGTGTACAATCATCAGATTGTATGAAATGTTGTTTTTCGTTACTCTGGAATGAGCCTTTTATATTTACATTTATATGTGGAGCCGTGTCAGCTCTACAGAGGCCCACAATGGACAAACTAATAAACATCTTTTGAATTTTTAAGCTAAGCTGAAGGTTCTGAAGGGAGATATGTACACTGTGAAGTAATTTCACCAAGAAACATGCCTCCATTTTTACACACTGTACCTTTAAGTTACGCAATTTTGAGCATTATTTGTCGTTTTAAAAACTGCTGTATTTTCTCACATGGAGGAGAAAAGGAGTAATCGGACAAACACATGGGCCAAAAATCAGCAAACACTCATTTCTAGTCTACTTATAATTACATATAAACATAAACATATGAGCTCACTGATGACAGTAATGTTGTTCCTGCTACAGCACTATGTAGAAACATGATAATTAGGTTTTGTCACCCTCCTGCGGTGTTGTAATGTATACAAGCACAAATCTGTACTTTATTTGTATTTCTTGCAACTTTTACTTTTACTTTCACATTTGCTCGAGCTATCTTTGTCAGGTGTCTTTGCTCAAGAACACATGTAGACTAGCAGAGCCAGGAATTTAACCCACAGCCTTCCAGTTGAAAGACAACTCACCCTACCACTGAGCCACCATGGCTCAATCCTTACTCCTCATTTTTTTAATACGTTTACTTCTAAAACTTACATACAGCAAGTATCATAAGACTTTTACTTAAGCAATATTATAAAAGTGAATTCAACATCTTCCAAAGTTATTTACTAGTAACATACTTGTACATTTACCCTAAAAGTATCACCTTTAAGATACTTTATACAAGACTGTTCCTTATCGACACATGTGATTATCAGTTATCGGTCGTAAAGCTGTCACTCACCATGAGGTCGTGCTCGGTGCGGTGAACCCCCAGCTTCTTCAGCCCGATGGTCAGGTCGTTGATGCAGATGCCTCCGTCTCTGTTCACATCCAGCACCTGGAACAGAACTTTGAACCGGTGCTCCTGCTCCGGTCCCCCGCAGATCTCGCATGACTGGTCACCGGTGGCCCGGGTCGGCGCCAGGTGTCCTACGCCGCCGCCGCCACCTCCTCCTCCGCCGTGGTCGACCCCCGGGTGGGCGTCTGCCGCCCGGCACTGGCAGTAAACGTCACTGAGCAGAGCGGGCATTAATGAACCGTGCTGCTGGTGCATCATGGATGAACACTTTCCGTTGTGTCCGTTAAAACACGCTCGATTACCGAGACCACGTCACATGTCCCTGTAAACTCACGGACCCGCCTTTTCAGCACACACATACACTCACTCACTCACTCACTCACCGGAGACCACGGCAGCCCTCTGTCGTGGCCTCACGTGACACATGAGCGTTTTTTGCACGTAGACAAATTCCACAGAAGCCGGTGAATCCTAGCCAGCTGTCAAATTCTCCGTTGCCGCCGATTCAAAACCCGCTCATTACGCGGACGGAACTCCTGGGTCGGGCGCAACAGCTGACAGAGCTCCCGGTTCAAACGGCGTCGTGGAAACGGTGCTCAGTCCGGTATTTAGATCCGTTGACCGGGCAAAAAACTGAAGAAGCGGCGAACTGAGGCTTCTGGATTCCGGCGTGGCTGAAGTCTCGCGAAACCACGCGAGATTTACAGTGTGAGCGTAGGATGTTGAAGGCGTGCAGCGCAGGTCAAGAAGAGGACAGACACTAGTCATCATGAGTGAATGAATGGATGAATGAATGATTAATTTAATTTAATGATTCACGAGAATGAAGATATAGAAAACTCGGAAGTTGTTAAAAACACAAGAACACTGGCGCCATCTTGTGTATAACTTCATTTTTGCTGGAAAAACCCCAATAAACATATCTATTTGCAATAATCTATAAATAATAATGAAAAAGAAAAAATATCTGATATTTTGTGATATGTACAAACAGTACAACATAAGATATATGCATTATATAAATAATAAAATGCAAAAAATACATAAAGTTAAGTGTAGATGAGAAATGAATCAAATCCACATATATTACTACTGTTGTGACACAATATAATTGATCCTATTTAATACACATAATTCATTTTTTTCTTCTCTTCAGCCGGAATTAATATAAAGTGTATGTACATACTGTTTCATAATGTATTTGTAACAGATTTTTTCTTAACTGTCGAACAAATGAATGCAATGTATAATATTGACACATGTACAGACATACATGGAGTCTGATTGACTGTCTAGAGCTAGACTGTATCTCTGAGTGCTACCTGATCCTGAAACATGTTTTTGTCAAAATGTCATAAGAAAAAAAAATTATGTATTGTACGATGAAAATATGTATTCTGTGGGTAATGGGGGCGGGACTAGATAAGCTTTTGCTTCTCCCGCTTTCCCTTTCGGTTATGTGTATTGTGTGAACTACACTAAGATGATGTGTGATGATGAGTGATCTAACTGACATGACCGAAATAAACATATAAATAAATATTTTTTTTAAATGTATATATATATAAATTAATTTTATCACTGTTTTGTTTTTTGAACAAGTGTTTTTACTATAATGTACTTTTTAAAATGTTTGTAAGTGTAACTTTTATTGTCCTTTTTTATTGATTCCATTAAATCAAGTAAAACACAAAACAAACGATGAAATGTCGCTATGTTGCTTAAACCGCTCTGCCGCTAAAAAAAACTGTGTTGATTTTATGTTAAACCAAATAAATAAAATATGAATAAAAAAGTCAATTTTATCAACTACCACTGAGATAACGGTGTTTCCCTTTGTTTTTTTTTTTAAATGTACGTAGTTTGTTTGGCTCATGAGTGATTGGCGTTTGAATCAGCCAATAGCAACATAGCATGACGTCAGCTACCAACCAGTGGCGCGCGAGAGGGCGGGACTCCGGGCACAGCTACGTAAGCGTTGTCAGAGTTGAAGAAGAAGCCGATTCTGGAAGCCATTACGTTGCGCACCTCAGTTAAGTAAAATCGTACTACTTTGACGTACTATACGCACAATTCGCTGTCGCGAGGACGCGGCGCTCGAGCAGCGATGGCATCCGCCTCCAAAAAGAGGAAAATGAATTTCTCTGAGCGGGAAGTGGAGATAATCGTGGAGGAGATAGAGAAACAAAAACACACACTGGTGAACCACTTCAACGCCGGAGTCACACACATGGCCAAGAATCACGCGTGGATGGAGATCCTGAAGAAGGTGAACGCCGTCACCACCTGTCCCCGAGAGTTACTGGAGGTGAAGAAGAAGTGGTCCGATATGAAGACCGAGGTGCGCCGGAAAGTGGCCCAGGCGCGAGCTGCCATCGAGGGCACGTCCGCGGACTGTACCCCGGTGCCGGTCATCCTCACCGCGATGCAGCAGCGGATCTGCAACCTGCTGGGCGAAGCCACTATCATCAGTTTACCGCCAGGGGACGCTGATGCCGCGGAGATCACTTTACCTGTGACGGTGAACACCGCCGCGCTCACGGAGGGTAAGTTAACGGGATGATAAGCATTATCGTGACCCGAATATTATCGTGATTAATTAGTTGGAACAAATGTTTTAAAACTCTTAAAATCGCCATAAAATACACTAAAATTGTGTAATATTACATTTTGGTAAGAAATGTACAACTTTTTCTTTAATTTTGTTTATAAAAATATGGACTTTTGTCTGATTTTATGCACACATTCTTCAAAAAAAGAACAGATACAAAGAAAAATTGTTAAAAAAGAGATATTACAAATACTAGCATCACACAAACATAATGTAAAGGCTCCAAAAAGTACATTATTTTATTATTTTAATAATTGATTTATCTGTCTGATTAATAGAGTATCATTCTGTCCTTAAAATGTCAGAAAATATCAAAATAATGATGTTTTCAAACGTTTAGTTTTGTCCACAACCCATTAACTTGGAATCATTTCTTTCATATATGGAGCAAAGAAAGCAAAAAATATTCATCTTTAAGAAGCTGAAAAAAACCCACAGAACTTGTTTCAATGATTTAAAAAAAACACAAACTGATAAATCAATTATCAAAATACTTGACGATTAATTTAATAATTGATTAATAATCGTTGTAGCCCTATGTTACTAACGTAACAAAAAAATTACCTATGCAATTGTAGATATTTGGTTTTTTTCCCCCTGTAAATTCTTACATTCTATTATTCCCTTATATTTATTGTCATATCACTAAATAAGTCATGTCATGTACTTGTAGGTGTATATTTTTTCTGCTGCTAATATTGTGGTTTCTTAATATGATTTTTTCTTATCTTCTGCCAGGACCAAATGTAAAACACACCCAATAATTGCAATAATTGTAAAACTCTTGCTTTAAATGTAAAAAAATGGCCCTGAAATCACTTACATTAAACTTACTTTTTAAACTTTTTTTTTATTTTGAAATCAAACGGCTGAACCTTCTGACTCTAACTGTACCTTCATTTGTATTCAGTCAGTCATCATCTACCGCTTTATCCTCAACCAGAGGGTCGCGGGGGGTGCTGTGCCAATCTCAGCTACATCGGGCGATAGGCGGGGTACACCCTGGACAGTTCGCCAGTCCATCGCAGGGCCACACACAGATAGAGACAAACAACCATTCACTCTCACCTCTATGGTCAATTTAGAGTGTTCAATTTACCTATCCCCACATTGCATGTTTTTGGACTGTGGGAGGAAGCCGGAGAACCCGGAGAGAACCCACGCACACACGGGGAAAACATGCAAACTCCATGCAGAAAGGCCCTTGTTCCAACCGGGGCTCGAACCCGGGTTTTCTCGCTGCAAGGCGAGAGTGCTAACCACTATACCACCGTGTGGCCCTCATTTGTATTCATATATTGAAATTCAGTGCAGTGTTCTGTCTGTATCATTCCAGCTCTTCCATCTGACTCGGGTTCAGTCTGTGTTGAAGCAAAGTCACTTAACAGTAAGTTGTTTTAACCTCATCTTAATACTTGAATGCTTGAAAAACGCGTGGCAGTGACTGTGAGCGAGTGTCGAGAACCAGCCTGAGACACGGAGGCTCACCTACTAAAATCAACACCAGGCTCAAGTCTATGTGTTCACAGCTTTATGTCACTGTTAGACATGTCATTTCCAACAGGAAACTGACAATTGTCTCAATTTGTGAACCGCTTACAAAGTCCATAGAGACTTTAGTGTGTCACTTTAGTGCTCACAGGGACACTGCAGCTGCTGCTCTACTGCTGCTTTGTTTGGTAAGTTTGTGTCACTTAGGTGGATCCCAGCAAAGGATTTCAAACCCAGAAGTCACAAAATGACTTAGTAATGGAAGTGATGGAAGCTTAGTGGATCAACAACTCCCTGTGCGCTGTGATGTAAAACCTAAGGAGGGTTCAAATGTAAAATCACTTCACTGAAAACATCTTTTTCGCACTGTCACCAGCTGAAGTGACCTACACTGTTGAAGAAGAAGGAGTAGTGGGTTACTGCACCAGCAGCGTCAGCAACTCTGCCCCCACAGTGGTGACGACCGTCGAGACACCAGTGGAGGTGCTGGTCTCCGCCTCCGAATCTCTACCGCCTCCCCGGATTCAGGCCAAGTCTCAGGAGCTGAAGAGCCGCATCGCCCTGAACTCGGCGCGCCTGCTGCAGGAGCAGAGAGTCACCAACGTCCACATCCGGCAGATCGCGCAGCACCTGGAGGGACAGAACGAGCTGCTGCAGATGATGCGGCGCTCCCAGGAGGCGCAGGCGTTCGCTCAGGAGAGACAGGCCCTGGCGCTGGAAGGGACGCAGGCCGCCCTGCTGGCCCTGGTGCAGATCCTGCGGCCCGCTCTCAAAGACCTGCGGAAATTCCTACAGAGCGGGACTGAGGTCGCCATCGCCAGCAGCTCAGTGGCAGCAGGTGTCACTGACGGGTCAGGGACAGAGGAACAGAGCCGGCCCAAAACACCACCAGCAGCACCTGCACCTCCTCCAGAACCAGCTGAGGGGACGCAATAGACTGTGTGTGTGTGTGTGTGTGTGTGTGAGAGAGAGAGAGAGAGAGAGTGTGTGTGTGTGTGTGTGTGTGTGTGTGAGGAGCTTCAGAGGACAATGAGGATTTGTGTGACTGATGGTTTACTGTACTGACATTTTATGAATTGTTTATAAAAGTTACGTTGACATTGTTTTTATTTTTGAAACACTGTTTATTTGACTCTCTGTTTGTTATTAAAGCGGTAGTTAAGGTTTTTTTTTTTTAAGCGCTGACACACACTGAACCAGTCTATTTCACAGATTGGGAACAACACGACAGATTTTTAGCCATTTAACAAAATGCTAACTTCATAGCATCCAATCACTTTAAGTCTGTGACACCTAAAGACTGTGTTGAATGCTTCATTTCGACCTTGTGTAGCCCTTTTTCAACAGGAAACTTAAGTTTCCACCTCTTTGTGAGTTGCTCACTCTTCCACGCCAAAGACCATAGAGAAAATCAGCAATTTTACATCAGCACACAGGGGTTGTTGATTTACTGATCAGTAAGTTCAAAATTATTTTGTGACTTCAGTTAATGAAATCCTTTGGTAGCAAAAACATACCAAAAGAGGCAGTGGTTGACCAGCAGCTCCTGTTTTTTCTCAATGGTGTGGAAGTTCAAACTTAAGTTTCCTGTTGGAAAAAGCGGTCTAGCAACAAAATCATGTGGCAAGTACTATGTTCTTAGCACATACATTTCATGATTTGTGCCTTCTGTTAAGTGGCTGAAATCTGTTTTTCTGCCAAAAGTGCTGACTCTGTGTCAGTTTTTAGGGCAAAGATGCAGAAAATGACTCCCTGGTTAGTTAATGTTCAATTGTTTGAGTCACAACTCAATTTAAACTGGAAAGAAACATGGAACAGTTTGTTCAGTATTTTCCCATCAGGCGGCATCACTTATATTCAGCCAGAAGAGGTCACTGTGGGCAAACAGTTCATCACTTGTAAACCAGCTGTGATGAATCAAGTCATATGGCGCATTTCCACCGGCTCTACACGACACGGCTACGACACGGCACGATTAGCCGATTAGGTCGCATCTCCACTTAAAAAGTACCTACTCAACGTGGGCGGAGTCACCACTGCACGGCTGAGTGAAACTGCGGTGACTTCTTTTTATACGCGACACACACACGCGAGTGACTAGTGACTTTACCCCAGACTTCTGTAGTTGTTGGAGATTAACCCACGTTTTTAGGACTGTTAAGTAGTTTTAACTGATCTACAATTCGGCACTGTTCGGCTTGATTTCTGTCCACACGTCTCCGGAGTACAGCCTCCTACTCCACAGATTACAGCGGCAGGTCTGTGATGCCACACGCAATCGCCGGCGCTGTCCCTAAATACACCACTCCACTTTAAAAGACTCCTGTTAAATATAGCGGTTTCCCTGGTAGTTGTTGGAGATTAACCCACGTTTTTAGGATTGTTAAGTAGTTTTAAGATATCTGCAGTTCGGTGCTGTTCAGCTTGGTTTGTGTGTGGGACGTCTCTTCCTGTGACGGGACTCTGGCCAGTCAGCAGTCTGACCAATCATCGCATAGTACCTACGACCTTGCAGGAGCAGATACCTGGTACCGGGTACTAGGCTAGTGGAAACGCTACTTGCACTGTGACGTGGCGTGGCAGGCGAGTAGAGCCGGTGGAAATGCGCCAATAGTGAGTGGAAATCAAATACTGCACTTTTTATACGCAGTGTTGACAGTATTATGTCAATATTAATATTAATAAACAGTGAATAGTATATGTGTCAGTGGGCGTGTCGTCATGATGGGATCAAAACATAATGTGCTTCAGTTATCGATGATGATGATGATGATGATGGACGACCTGTGTGAAACAGAAAACCACTAAACTGGATGTCTCTTAAGTAAGAAATGTAATTTTATTAACATTTCTGAACTAGAACTTGTGTTTTTTCACCTATTAAGATTTGAAACAATCAAATAAATGTAAACGTCAGAAAGATATACTGGTAAGAGTTGTTTTACATTGTTAATACAGACTAAAAAAATGGTTTAAAGCCATTTCAAACATGAGAAAAAAAGCCCTTCCAAGTCACCAAACCTAGAGTTGAGTCCAAGTCATGCTGCGTTCCATTTACATCGGAAGTCGGAAATCACCTCTGAGTTGACCGTGCCCCAGAGAAAAGTAGTGCTGCGCCGAGTTTCCAAGTTGGAAATCTGAGTTAAAGGGGAGTTTCTGTCAAAAACCCTGATAATTCGTATTTGAAATGGAACGCACCATCAAGAGTTTGTGTTGACTTCCATGATGACCTCCAGTGAAGCTGTTAGAACAGACACACACACACACACACACACAAACAATATATGAATGACAGAACTATGCTATTTCAAAGAGTTTATACAACAACAACCCAACAAACCCATAGTCTAAAAGTCAATTAAAAAAAATATGTGCAAAAATTGTACAATAGGGATCGGGTATGTGTTTGTGTCTGTGTAGACATGTAGCAAAGAGTTTTCATTAACATGCAGATTAGCAAGCGGCAGGAAATTATTTCGGTTTCTTTATGACCTTGTAAAGTTGATACATATTTAATTGTTTATTTCATGAAAATCCAGTTTTTGTTTTTATGTATTTTACTGTGCTGTTATATTGTCATATATAATACATGTGATTACATAAAGTATGTATTATTATTATTGTTGTTGGTTAGCCACGGTAGTGTTACATGTTTAGTTTTAATTTTATTTCATTAAAAAGTTTTCTTCCTTTTCTTCGTTCGCCTCTGCTCACACTTTGTGGACAGTCCCTAACCGTGAGGCGTTCACGGAGCCTCTCAGGCTGTTGTAGTGAGAAACAGCGAACACACACACACACACACATACAGCGAGAGAAAGGGAGAGAAAAGTTGGTGAAGATGAGGTGAGGCAGCAGCGAAGCAGCCGGACTTAAGTTCAATGTGGCGGGTTTCAGCTCTTCTGTTGTAGCCGCTGTGAGAAAGAGGATGACGGCGGGAGACGGTGAGTTCTGAGACCCGGGCGGTAGATTTCACACTAATGTGTGCGTGTTACGCTTCGCTCGCTCTTCGGTTTGGTTACGTTGTTTGCGTGGCAGCTGTCAGCGCGCGCTCACATTCACATACACGGAGTGAGCGTAGAAAGCGACGATGCTAGAGTAAATACGTTAACATTTGCGAATTAATGACGCAGAGGTGGAGGTTTCGTCATATGCGTGTAACGACAGAAACACAGAGTGCGCACGGCTGACAATTCACACGCAGATGATAATTAATTACAAATAATAGATGTGTCGGCATGACAATTTTAAATCACGATTTTCAATGAAGGGGATTCACGATATTATTGCGAGAATTATAAAAATCTGCTTCACATTATTACAGTGAAATAAAGACACAGGCTGCCCCCTGTGGCACTTAAAGATAAATCACTAGGATTGTATGTTAGTGACTCAACAGCATTCTCCAATCACTTGTAAAATATTAATATTTGACTTAATGTCATGATACGAGATTTAAGTATTGATACTATTTGATCATATTTAAGTCATGAAACGGTTTAATCACGACTTAAGTCATGATGTGATATCGCGATATTGAAGTCATGATACAATATTATCCCGATATTTAAGAATTTAAGAATAAAAATTCTATTTTTGCGAAATCATATATTGTGATATTCTTACACAACAACTCTAGTGAGCACTTTTTTTTATTGCAATGCACAATAAAATCATTAATCATCCGATTCCTAACAGTGTCTGTATTTCATTTCCAGGTTCAGAGATGATTGAGGTGCACGTGGATCCTCATCGTCCACTGTGAAGCCTCCACATCACTTTATTTATTTTTAGTTTTTTTTGTTGTGGACCTGAGTTGTCACAGCAGCAGCTGAAGTTCGGAGGAGGATCATGTCTTTTTTAGTGAAGAAGAAGAAGTTTAAGTTTCAGGTGAACTTCACTCTGGAGGAGCTCACAGCTGTGCCGTTCGTCAACGGAGTGTTGTTCTGTAAGATCCGCCTCATCGATGGAGGAGACTTCGCAATCCTGTCATCCAGGTATTCAAAACAAACCCACACTTCCTGGTCGGGCCCCGTCTCCTTTTGGAAATCCGACGTCAGCAACGCCCCCTGACCTTGAATTTCAAAAAAAACACATTTATCGTTATTTATAAATTCATTAAATAGTATATGATATTATCACGATATTTAAGTCATGATACGATTTTATCACGTTATTTAAGTCACGATACAATATTATCACGAAATTTAAGCCATGATAGGATATTATCATGGTAGTGCAATTGAGTACTTTTGCGAAATCATATATTGCGATATTCTTCTATACACAACAGCTCCAGTAAGAGTGAGCACTTGGCACCATCTAGTGGACTGAAACGTCAATAGATTTCTTTTTTATTATTGCTAATCCACAAAAACTTTAATATTTATTTGTAACATCAGTTCAAAAACTAGATGTTTTAAAAACAAAAACAATACATGGTGTCTCAAAAGGGATATAATATCAGCACACAAAATACCGCGATATGTGTGAGCAAGTTATGTTATTGTGTTATTGTGTTTTGACCCTCATGTCTCCTGGGAAAATGTCCTTGTGCTGTGTCTCAGCTCCGCCCTCACCGTGGGAACACCGTCGCACAGTCACTCCATGGGGGAAGATGTTGAGGTTAACTGGTTTCCTCAACTGCTTAATTTGCAGTAATTTAGTAAAAAAAAGTCAACCACATCAGAGTCCGTTAATGTCTCTTCTGTCTCATGCACAGTCGAGGACAGTCAGGTGCAGGGAATCGTACCTGAAACCTGACTGGCGATGCTGTAAGCCTTTAATCATCAACATTAAGTGGATCAAACAGTGCGTGATGTCTCCTAATCCCACACGTTGTCCTGGAAAGATCATTCACTGTGACTTACTAACAGGAGTTAACTACCACATTAAAGAAGAAGAAGAAGAATTAAAGGACCACTCGGAGATTCTGCATGTCCGAACCCATTCTGAGCAGAGCTGTTATAAAAACCAGTTTGACCTCTCCCTGTTTCAATCATTTTGAGCCACTTCACAAAAGCCTCACTCAATAAAATCTCCTTCAGCTTAAGTCCATGATATCTTTAGAATACGTTCACACCTTTTTCTCATTGTTTGACAGTCGTTTCCAACAGAAAACTGATGTTTGTTTGTCTTTGTAAACCACCCTGTCTGCCACACCAAAGTCCATAGAGAAAATCAGTAATTTTACATCACAGCACACAGGAGTTGTCGATCAACTGCTGCCTCCATCACTTACTTTCGCCTTAGTTATTTCGTAACCTCGATACTCAAAATCTTTAATTCAGATTCACCTCAGTGTCACAGAGTGACCAAACGAGGCAGCGGTGGACCAGCAGCTCCTGTGTCCCTGTGAGCTAAAAACGCTGATTTTCTCTATGGACTTCGGTGTGGGAGACTTAAAGGTTTACAAAACAAGACAAACTTCATTTTCCTAATATCTATGCCATCTTAAGTTTACGATATCTAAAGAGTATGTTTGCTGCTTTATCTCGCTGTTAGACAGACTATGTAAAAAAATACACTGAAGTTTGTGTCACTTTGCAAACCACTCACTCTCCCTGCACCAAAGTCCATAGAGAAAATCATCAATTTTACGTCACAGGGACACAGGAGTTGTTGATCCACTGCTGCCTCCACCAGTGAGTTCAGATGTGTTATTGTGTGACATTGGGTTTGAAATCTTTTGTCCAGACTTACCTCAGCGTCACAGAGTGACCAAACAAGGCAGCGGCCGACCCGCAGCTCCTGTGTCCCTGTGATCTAAAAACGATGATTTTCTCTATGGACTTTGGTGCAGGGAGAATTCTGGCAAAGCGTGACAGACTTCAGTTTTCCTTGTCAAATTGTATAATAAGATTGTATCAGGCGACTGTTTTATGAAGTGACTAACACAATTCATTTTCCCGTTTTCACGGCTGCTCCCCAGCACGGGGACCACACACAGCTCAGTCATCTTTATGTAACACACACGCTATGTATGACTAACTCCTATTATGACACTTAAAAGGTTCCGAACTGTGCCTTAAAGCAGTAAAAGTTAATAACCCTGCACTGGACTCATTGTGAACAGTTGCTGTGACCCAGCAGCCATGTTGAGACAGAAAGAAAGCGCTGCCTGTGTGTACCTGTGTGTGTACCTGTGTGTACAATGGCGTGTTTGTGAAGGCAGGGAGGTTGGGCCTGTAAGAAAAGAAGTGGCAGAACCTGTTTGGCCGTTTTCAATCTCTCCTCCAGGTTTGTTTTCCAAGCTGTAAAAACGTCTGGTCACCCGTCTGATAAGAAAGAAACATTCCTATCAGAGAGAAGTTAATGTTAAAGTTAATGTGTGTCGTTATCGCTGCCGGGCACTGAAAACAAAGAAGCACGAGAGTCTCTTTACAGTGGGAACGCCGAGACGTACATGTGAAGAAGGAGAACTCAGACAAAAAGATAAAAACAAAAAAAACCACACAGCACAGATCGACTCAAAGGCCTCAGACGTGTCCGAGCAGGTAACAGATCTGTCTCAGGTCTGAACGCACCGGCTCATATCACTGATTCTGACTTTGAAAATGAAGTTAGAATCATTTAAAATTCTCTTTTTAAGTGTTTAACATTGAGGATACGAGCAGTATTCAAATATAAAGTACCTTAAAAGCATAATTAAGTAAAAGTATGTTACCAGAAAATGACTTTGGTAAAAGTTACTTAATTAAATTAAGTAAAATTCTTAAAGTATGTGACATTTACTGTAATAAAATGTACTTACGCACTTATGTACGTACGTATTAAAACATCTAATCGGGATTTTGAATGCCTGGTGCAATTATCACCAAATTCACCTAGTCCTACCCAGACCCATGAAAGGGAAAGTTCCGTTTCTCCCACCCACACCAAATCCCAAATTTTAAACGCCGAAGTCACAAAATAACACATTTGGACTCACTGACGGAGGCAGCAGTGGATCAGCAACTCCTGTGTGCTGTGATGTTAAAATCGCTGATTTTCTCTGTGGAGTTTGGTGCAGGGAGAGAGAGCAGTTTTGCAAACTTGAGTTTCCTGTAGAAAAAGGGCTGTCAAACAGTGACATAAAGCATTGACATCACCTCTGTGATGCTGTTTTTTTTAGATTTAGATTTCCCTCGGCTGCTTCTCAGCACAGGAAGCGCACAGAGCGCAGTCGAGTGTATGTAGCTCATACAAGCATACTTGAAAAATCACGGACTGTCCCTTAAATCAAACCTCTTATATTATGAACTAATCGAGAAGAGAACGTGAGCGTTATTTGTCATCACTTATAAAAGTCTTACTTTCTGTTTGTCCACACTAAAACACAACCTCGCACTTTTCAAAATAAACGTCTAAGTTCCTGTTCATCCACAAAAATAACACATCTCAGCATTTTTTACAAAAACTCAGTCTCTATTTGTCCACACTCAAAACGCTTCACTGTATTTTTCAAAATAAAAACCACAGTTTCTCTTTGTCCACATTAAGACATCATTGCAGTTTTCAAAGTAAAGTTCTGAGTTTCTCCTTGTCCGCACTAAAACACTACTCAGCATTTTTCTGTTCATCCACACTAAACCACATCACTACAGTTTTCAAAATAAAAGTCTCTGTGTCTGCTAATTCACACTGAAACGCACAACTTTGCAGTTTTCACATTAAAAGTCTTAGTATCTGTCTGCACTCAAGCAAAACACAACTGTTTTCAAAATAAAAGTCCCAGTTTCTGCTTGTCCACACTAAAACACTACTCAGAGCTTGAAAAAGAAAACACATCCTCCACCCAACAACATGAGGACTGACTCAGTGGAAAACCCCTGATGACATCATCATCATCATCATCTGGACCCTGACATTCTCAGCCCGGTCCACTGAAGATTTTCAAAAACAAATAAATAAATAATAAAAGGCAGGGATTACGTCACACACACAATCATGACTCTCCTTCAACCTGACATGTTTAAAAACATGTTTGAACACATTTGATCTTCATCACCTGCAAAGTGTTTGGACCGAGGTCGTTTATGTGTGGACACAGACAGTGTATGTGTGTGTGTGTGTACGTGTGTGTTCACCTGGTGTTCCTAATGTTGTGGGGACTTAAATCCGTTTACAGTCACATTATGGGAACTTAGGTCACGGTCAGGGTTAGAGGTCAGGAAATAAATGTGTGACAATGCAACGTCCTCTGAAGTCATGGAAACCTGTGTGTGTGTCTGTGTGTGTGTACACAGGGAGGAGGTGCAGCAGAACTGTGTCCGGTGGAGGAAGAAGTTTTCCTTTGTGTGCAAAATGAGCGCCAATCCGATCACAGGCGTGCTGGACCCGTGCATCTGCAGAGTCTCTGTCCGCAAGGTACAGACTACAACTCCCATCAGCCACCTCTGCTCACTCCTTAACGTCCATGTGAACAGTGGAAAAATAACAACTCCCCTGTTTACACGGCCGTGAAAAATAAGTCATCTGATTATGACGTGCTTATTTATGTAAGCATTTAATCGGAATAAACCATTTTAACGTGCGCAGGGTCGTCCAATTCTATCTCTGTCCATTTCATGTGAAAAATCCACAAAACAAATGCATCACTTTTGTTTACATAATACAAACGTGTGACAATAAAAAAAAAACAGGAAGTTTTGATTAGAACAAGTGTTTATACGAAGACAGATCGGAATGAATCGGAATATTTGTCTACAGACTTCCTTCACAAAAAAACGCATAATCAAAAACTGGCTCCGCCTTTCAAACAGTGACACTGACTCCCAGAGAACCTGAGCTTCCGTGGAAGTGACGTTGTTTGTGCCGCATTTGTCCGATCGGCGCCAAGCTCAGGAACTATTCTGTGCCATCCCATAGAGAACAGTTGAAGCAGAGCTTCAAGTGGTTTTAATGCGGAGGCTGCTACGGGAATACGGAAATCACGTAAGAGGAACCGTGATAAACAGCTGATTCTGAAAGAACTATAGTGACACTAGCTCTTATCGCATTCCTGCGCACGTTTAGTATTGAAATGAAAGTACAACAGAGTTCTTATTTGACATGACATCACTTCCTGTGTGCAGTGAAAGGTGACACCAGATCTACACACAGCTGTGCTGAGAGTCTGTGTGAACTCATTTGACAATGATTTGCATGTAACAGACGTTTGTTTTCATTTAAAAGTTGCGTAATGCGACTGAAACGGAGGAAATAATAATTGTTGTTCTCGTGTTGTTTTGTTCCAGGAGCTTAAAGGAGGGAAGGCCTTTTCAAAGGTAATGTGATCTCATGATTATATGATGTCAGAAGTGACCTTTAACCCCGACCCGTAAAGTTAAGAGTGCCGCTCTGTTTCCCCCGCACACAGCAGAGTTTTGCTGAGTCAGCCGCTGGCGGAGCATGTTTTACGAGCTTTTTCACGACATTTTCAGGAACATTAATGAAACCCACACACACACAGCAGCAGCAGCAGAAATTTGCTGACTCAGCAGAAAAACCAGATTGCAGAGGTCAGAGGAGGTCACTGGCCTCTCCTGTCTGTCTGTGTCCATTTCCTCACACGATCACAGACGTGGAACCTTGTGTACAAACTTTCTGCTGACTCAAAGCTGTGGAGTAGTGTTGATGTTATCCTTTTTTTTTCTTAAAGGGATAGTTCAAGTTTTTTTTTTGAAGTGTGCACATGTAAAAAAAAAACATTTAATTGTTTTATCGCACGTTTTCACGTTGTCACTCTCTCTCGTCTCCTCGTTAAGCTCGGCTTTGCCGATCTCAACATCGCCGAGTTTGCAGGATCGGGTTTTATGGTTCGCTGCTGCATCCTGGAGGGTTACGATACGAAAAACATGCGTCAGGACAACTCCATCCTCAAGGCACGACACACACACCCTCTCTCTCTCACACACACACACACACGTACTGAGCTTAAGTCACATCAAAATTTGTGTTTTGTCTTCAGGTGATGATCGCGATGACTCTTCTGTCGGGAGATCCCTGCTTTAAAACGTGAGTTCAAGTTTGGGTTTTTAAGGCTGAGTCCAAACTGACGTGTTTTTTATATAAAGATTGTAAAAACTGTTCCCGAGCTACATGAAGTTTTCTGTTCATCTACACTAAAAAGTTTTGCAGTTTTCACATTAAACGTCTCAGTATCTGTCTGCACTCAAACAAAACACAGCTTTTTTTCAAAATAAAAGTCTCAGCTTCTGTTCATCCACACTAAAATACTATAATGCAGTTTTCAAAATAAAACAGGACCAGCAGCGTTTTTCTTATAGATGTTGGATTTGTGACAGCAATGTTTTCCCTGCCTCACATTGACTTTAAAAGTGCTGATTATGTTTCGTCTGTGTGGTTTTCCACCGTCAGGCCTCCCAGCACGGTCAAATCCGTCTCCACCAGCGACGAGGACCCCAACCTGCAGCTGGACCGCAAGGGCGAGAGCACCGATGCCTCGCAGCCACTGGGGGGCGTTGTGGAGGGATCCCGCGTCTTCAAACCCCGACAATCATCAGTACGGAGCGCAGGTAAACGACTCGGCATCGCTGTGTCAGTGTTTATAGGGGAAAGGACTTGATATTTCTATATTCTGCTCATCATCATCATTTAATCAAACAAATCCAGCAGCTGCTCGGTGCTGGCATCTATTTTCAGCAGTGGATTAGTTGGGGAATTTGTGTGGAACCGAGTCTGTGTGTGTGTGTTCTCAGGTCTGCCTGATGAGCGAGGGAGTCCAGACGACGTCTTTCAATCCGGTCATTTCCGCAGCTCCAGCTACGCCAGCCAGCACAGCAAGATATCAGGTGAGAGAGAGAGAGGAAGAGAAGTTTCCCGCCTTCTGCCTCCATCAGGCCCCGACATGTTCACGTCCTCGTGCTAAAAGCCGGGGACGCTCCGTCAGAGCGTGACCTCTGGAATTCTTAAACCTGTGACCTGAAAACATGTGGCGGAGTAATCAGGGGAGAGGATAAGGAAGTGGTGGATCCGTTAACCAGGTTAAAAAAAACCTTATTGAGACCGAAATCTCTTTTCCATGGGTGACCTGGCCAATCAGATTAGATAAAGGAGACTGGTTACAAACATGTTTGCATGACATTTAAAGTGCAGGAGTCGAGGTCACAGTGAAGAAGTAGAGAAGAACGTACAGACTGTAAAACATGGCTGCCAGGCGGCGGGGACTTTTGGAAAAACTTTATTTTAGCCTTAACTTAAGAAAAGCTAGAGTCCATGATATCTGAGGAATGTAGCTGCCCTTGGTTCGGCAGCTTCAACAGGAAAGTGAAGTTTTGTAAACTGATTATTCTCCCGCACCAAACCCCACAGTTTTCACATCCCAGCATACTGAAGTTGTTGATCCACTGCTGCCTCTGTCAGTCGGTTCAAATGTGTCATCTTGCAAATTCAGTGTTTGAAATCCTTCTTTCTTATTTCCCTAAGTGACACAAACGACCCAAACAAAGCGGCAGTAGACCAGCAGCTCCTGTTTCCCTGTGAGCTAAAAACGCTGATTTTCTCAATGGAATTTGGTGCAATCCTCATATCCCTTTTAATAACCCCATTTTTTTGGGTCAGTGACCCATAAGTGGTGAAACTACACCCCCTTGTGTCTTAATCCAGAAGTGTCCAAGCCATAACTCACCGAGGGGGGAAAACAGGAGTCCACTCACTCTCTTATCTCCTCATTTCCTCTCCTCATCTCCTCTCCCCTCCAGGCTACAGCACAGGCCACTCCCGCTGCTCCAGCCTGACTGACCTCAGCCACCACAGGAACGCCTCCTCCAGCAGCAGCGCCTCCTGCGGACCCACCCACTCTGCCCAGCCGCCACCGTCCACCCCCACCGAGTCCCCGAGGCAGGCGACGCCCACCCGACCGGAGAGACCGCCTCCCCCCTCTGCTGTCGCCCTCATGTCCAACAGATCGTCCAGGTACGGTAGATACAGACACACCTGCTCTACATGGTTCCCTCAGAGAAGCCCAGAATTCCCAGACTTCTTCTGGCCACTTCCCGAGGCGTTCCCAGGACTTGCTGGAGAGACGAGTCCTGGGTCTTCCCCGGGGGGCTCCTCCCAGTGGGACGTGCCCGGAACACCTCACTTTTCACTCAAGTTTTCATTTATCCAATGAAGATGTAGCCTGTAGTTGGGAATGTACGAGTTACTAGTCAGATCTACTATCTACTTGGAAGTGGGAAATTGTTGGTGCAGTCCAAAATATACGACCGTGTAGACGCATGTCCACAAAGTTCCAGGTGTGGAACGTAAAGGACTACGTGGATCCTCGTTTTCGTGTTTTGAGATAACATTCGGTCGGTGTTTGTCCTTTTTTTTCAACGACAGGAGGAAGAAGGACACCGTGGAGAGACAGCCGAGCTGCGTGGACGACACTCGGATCGATGCCGACGACATCGTGGAGAAGATCGTCCAGAGCCAGAACTTCTCTGACAGCAGCAACAATGAAGGTTGGACGCAATAAAAAAGACGATACCAACGATATCTTAAGAATAAGATATACTCTGCTTTTTTTTTAGCTCACTGGGACACAGGAGCTGCTGGTCTACTGATGCCTTGTTTGCTAAATCTGTGTCACTTAGTTAAATCTAAATGAAGAATAAATTAATTTCAAACACCAAAGTCACAAACAGACACATTTGAACTCACTGATGGTTGCAGCTGTGGATCAACAACTCCTGTGGTGCCATGATGTGAAAATCATTGATTTTCTTTGATGGACTTTGGTGCAAGAGAAAGAACATCATACAAATAAGCCTTGAAATATCACTTTAATGTCTCTGTATTGTCCTTCAGACAGCAACCTGAGGCTGTTTGTCAGCAAAGACGGGACCACGGCCCTCAGGGGGGCGCTCGCCAGCAGGTGCGTGCGCAAACTATTACATTTTTTTAACAAACTTTTCTTCATATTATGTCACGTTATTTTTCTTTCTTTCTTTATCCTCCAGAGGAACTCCTGGTACGTTTGAACCGGTGGTCATCGAGACTCACTGAGACACGGACACATCTGTGAGATCTGATCAATATAAGACGACTATGATACAGATGATGATATATTAGGTACCAGATTTTCCCAAATAGAGTCCCGTTGAACTGGAGATGCTAAAGCCACAGTGTGTTGGATTTAGCAGCATCTACTCACCTGACTCTTCCCTTCTCAGCATGTAGGTGAAACTACGGTGGCCTTCAGTTGTCGTTTAAACTCCAAAATGTGTTTTTAGTTTGTCCACGAAAAACACGCCACTCCAAATTTCTCCACTCCTGACGTAAAAAATATGAACAGCTCATTCTGTGGCAATGACGACAACAATTCTTACAAAAACATTTTATAAATAATCTTACATAAATCTTAAACACTGGACCTTTAATAGAAATATTGTATATATTATATATTGCAATGTTGCATTTTGTTGCATATTGGACTCCAGAACTTAAAGGTCCAGTGTTTAACATTTAGGAGAAATTCTGTTTTATTTATTCAGTTTCTACAGGAGCCCAGAGAGACCAAACCAGAGTTTGCCCTTTTTAAAAAGCAGAAACCGATTTAACAACTCCTGGACTCCTGTCCAGGAGACTCCAACAAGTAGCTCGCAAGCTACCAGTAGCTCCTAGTCCCTTTCCAAGTAGCTCGCAAGCTACCAGTAGCTCCTAGTCCCTTTCCAAGTAGCTCGCAAGCAACCAGTAGCTCCTAGTCCCTTGCCAAGTAGCTTGCAAGCTACCAGTAGCTCCTAGTCCCTTGCCAAGTAGCTTGCAAGCTACCAGTAGCTCCTAGTCCCTTGCCAAGTAGCTCACAAGCTACCAGTACCTCCTAGTCCCTTTCCAAGTAGCTCACAAGCTACCAGTAGCTCCTAGTCCCTTTCCAAGTAGCTCGTAAGCTACCAGTAGCTCCTAGTCCCTTGCCAAGTAGCTCGCAAGCTACCAGTATCTCCTAGTCCCTTTCCAAGTAGCTCGCAAGCAACCAGTCACTCCTAGTCCCTTTCCAAGTAGCTCGCAAGCAACCAGTAGCTCCTAGTCCCTTGCCAAGTAGCTCCCAAGCTACCAGTAGCTCCTAGTCCCTTTCCAAGAAGCTCGCAAGCTACCAGTAGCTCGCCAAAGGTTTCAATAATCAACATAAACCTGCTTACATTTTCACCCAATCTCCCCTTCAAGGTCATTCAGTTTGTTTGGGTTGAAATGAGCTATGAGAATAATGTTAAAAAACATGAGTAGTCGCTGTGTGTCAGGTGTGTCAGGTTTGACCACAGCATCACACACTGGACCTTTAACGTCTGGACTCTATTTGAGAAATGACCGGTAAATCACTTTATCACTGGGTGTGTGTGTGTGTGTGTGTGACAAACAGATCTATGGTTGACAAGGCTTCACTGACAGGAAGTGACATCATAGACTCTTTAGAGTGGATTATTCCAGAGCCGGTCTCTGAATCTCTTTAGTTTTTCCTGAACACAAAAGATGGGTCTGAAACACGCCCAGTGAACGTTTGACCAAACGCCGTTACTTGAACAATTAATCTAACAAAAACAAAGAAACACTGCAGTGTGTGTGTGTGTGAGGTGTAGTGCAACACTGAAACTACTGTAGATGCTGCGTTCAAAGAGTCCTCGTCGCTTCAGGTTAAAGCAGAACTTTGTAAATCTGGTCGCCTTTTTTCTCCACAGAGCTCCCCCTACAGTCTTATATTTTTACGGGCACCACTGTAAACATCCATCCATCATCTACCTCTTCATCCCCACTGTAGTAAAAACTCACCGCTGACGTTCCTGCCGATTTGAACATGTGCCGATTTCATCCTCGCTTCCCCCCAACAACTCGCCGGCTCTGCCGCAATGAGCGTCTAAAGTAACACTTGTGAAGCAGATTCGCGTTTCTCGTGAGACCCGACACTTCGCGATTCCTCCTCATTCTGAGGACCCCGGCACTGACCTTGCAAGGCTGGTTTTCCCACTAACAGACAGTAGGGGGCAGTGGAGACAACAAGACATTTAACTGTCACAAAGACTCTGAATCTGTTAACTAATTTAACAGATTCAGAGTCTTTGTGACGGTTAAAAACCTTCAATAGTTCTGCTTTAACCCTTCTGTTACCATCATATCAGAAGGATATCGTCGCAGACAGAATTTGGCATGCGCACTTCTCATTACCGTAACTTTCCAAAATCTAGAAAATTAAAAAACTATGTCAGCTGAGATTGGCACAGCGACCATGGTAGAAGTCGGATGGATGGATATACCTTGTTATTACGGTAGAACCCTCAGGACTTCCAGCGGGATAAAACATCCAATCACAGACAGATTCACAGGCGCGCCACACATTTGTGACGACGTCAGCTTCTCAGGACTGTAATTCCTAAATGGTTGAATAATTTCCAGATATGGAAAAAAATTAAAGTTAAGATTAAAGTAATCTCGGACAAAAAGGGGCAGAAAGAACTCAAATTGAACCTTTTTTGGACAATTCTACAGCCATAAAATCAAAATAAATCTGAATATCATGATGGTCGTACAAGGGTTAAACAGCCTGATGGTCAAAGTGTAAACGTTTGCCTCGGTCTTTTCTCTGTGTGTTTTTACGAACGTCTCGTGATTGATTTCCGACTGCTTACGAGTTGACTAGGAGTCCTTGAACGCAGCACAAAAAAGCCTAAAGAGACATTTCATTGAGTTCCAAACGCGAAAGGAACAGAAGCTTTTTTCATTCCTCCTTGTGTGTAAAATTTGAATGTGATGTGACGACTGTGTTCATACTTTTATTTTACTGGACTATTTTGCACATATAGAATATATACATATATATATATATATACAGTATATATATACCTGTCAGAAACCACTACAAGGAGCCAGCGACCCGTGGGTGTCACAAGCTCCGGCCACAGCGACCCGGGATTTGATTCCACCCGCGGTCATTTTACTGCATTTCTTTCTTTCTTTCTCACTCACTGTCCAAACTAAAGTAAAACCACTATAAGGAAAACAGAGAGGCACATGATATTACAGAGTACTTATATATATATACAGTATATATATCATTTCTTTATTGCTTGTTTTCGTGTATTATTGTCTCAGTGCTGTTGCTCTCACTACAGCATGTGTTCATGTGGCTGGCCATAATGTAACGTCCTGCACTTAACTCACAACGAGCTCCTTTAAATAATCTGCGTGTCTGACTCTTAACTGCTGCTCATTCATGCATTCATGCAGACACTTTTATGACATGGTAAGGGTGTTAACGGTGCGCGTAAATCATGGATTGGTTTGGAAGTCGTGGTTGGGTATGTCGGAAAGTCTGATAGTCATGCTATAGTTGGCATTTAGTTTTGGTACGACCCACTTTTCTTTGTCGGAAGCAGAACTTTCCCTATGCGAACTTTTTCCTTTGTTTATGCCCAGTGTCTCTAAGCGGTGTAGTAGCTATGCCAGGCCTGTATGTGGTGCTGTAACACTGCCGCAGAATTACACCAAAAACTAATGAGGAGGAGAAGACGTGGAGCGCAATGCTGTGTTTTTACAGAAAGCTTTTTTAAAAATGTCAAAGAATAAGACAGTTTTTTGGATTGGACCCTATAATCTCAAAAATGAGATTGAGATGCAGTCTGGTGTTAGCCAGGTTAGTCCAAAGAAACTTTCGTGAACTTCAGTGCGAGAACAAACTCTCCAGACATTTCCTGAGTTCTTTTTTAGTTTTTTGTTACCCCGAATCCAGAATGAAGATACAAGATTTGGTGTAATTTTATTCATCCCTGACTGATGATCATATAGGGCGCTTTTCCATCATGCAGTTCTAGCACCACTCAACTCGACTCTAACCCTAACCCTCCTCAACGTAGGCGGGGTCGTCGTATGTCGTTTACACACGACACAAACACACAGTGACTTGTAAAGCTGTTGTTTTGGGTGTAACTGAATCATTAGAATCAGTTCATTAAAAAGATTTGTCTTTTTAACTGATCTACAGTTTTGAATTTTTTTACTTTGAGTCTTGCGTCGGACGTCACGCTCATGACTCTTCCAGTGATGACATTCTCTGACCAATCAGCAGCCGGCAGTCTGTTGATGTCATATTTTAGTATCACCTCAGCTCTCGCTTGGAACCTCATCAGAGCAGGTACTTTAAAAAAAAAAAACACCAGGTACTACCACTGATAGAAAAGCAAAGAAAAATCACGAGTCACTCGTTTGTATGTTTGTGTCGCGTGTAAAAACAAAGTCATGGCAGTTTCATGCAGCTGCACCGCGATGACTCCGCCCACGTTGAGTAGGTAGTGGAAAACCAACCTACACCGTGCCGTGCCGTGCCAAGCCGAGGCGAGCTGGGACCACAGGTGGAAAAGGGGCTTTAGTGTCTGTAACATAAAGAGGAGTTATAGAGTCAGACCAACTGTAGACGAAACCTCAGCCAGAAATCTAAGCACTTTGTAGGCATAGACATTGTCCCCCCCCACACACACACACACACACACACACACACACGCACGTACGTGTCCCGCGTGTCCCTGTCACTGACAGTGAAGCTGCACAGCTGAGCGTCCCACAGCTGCAGCTCCAGCACAGAGCTCCTGTTGTTCCAAACTGACAATACACAATAGAGGGGCTCGCCCTCGTAGAGACTGTTTGCGTTTCTGCGATAAATGTGTGTGTGCTTGTTTATGAGCGATCTACAGTACATGTATGCCGGCCGTACATGTTCATGTTCACTAAGCCTCGCTGAGTAAATGTACCCAGAGTTCTTTTTAACTGATGTTGAAAGGGGGATAGTTCAGGGTTGTTGGGTTTTTTTTATATAAAGTGTGACTGTCTAAGATTGTCCATAAACTACTGAACTATCCCTTTAAGCTTTCTAAACACGGCGCACAGGAATGTATGTACAGTACAGCACCTATAGAACCTCGCTGACCAACTGTCAAACTGTCAGTTCTGCACCTTTTAAACAGATCAGGGCTGCAACTCGAGTCATGTGACGATTATTTCCTCGATGAATCGGTTTGTTTGTTGGTCGGAAAATGTCGGAAAAAAGAAAATACTCACATTTGAGAAGCAGACAACTCAGAGAGACTCAAACCAATGAATTGATTATTGAAATAGTTAATTTATTAATTGCTTAATAATCAATAAATCGATGAATTAATCGTTGCAGCCCTAAAACTGATCAGTGTCATTAACTTTAAACAACAACTGAACTGTTTTCAATCTCTCTAATAATCCACCTGCTAACTGTAAGAGAGGAGGAAGGGCTAGAAGTAGAGGAGGAGGAGGAGGAGGAGCTAGAAGTAGGAGGTGCTATAGGTGGGCAGGGCTAGAAGCTAAATCACTCAGAACCACACGAGACGTCGGAAAAGAAGTAACGAAATAAAAGAATTAAAAAAACAGATCAGTATCGCGTGATAAGGGTGAGGGTTTGGTCACGGTTACGTTCGGATTAAAATCGTGCTTCCCGCCAAAATAACGTTAAAAAAAAAAAACCCTGACCCATTCCATTTAAATCGGAAGTCGGAACTGGGGAGCCCCCTATAACCCCGCCTCTCTTGAGTTCAGACCAGCAGGATCTGGTCTCAGATCAGGATCAGGACAGTAAAGGGAAACCACTTTTCATTCAGTGAATTGTCTGTAACTGTGATTTATTTGTTTATTCTATCCATAATTATTATTTTTGCACTTGTGATGTCATTATTATTATTGTTGTTATTATTACATGATTATATGTGGTTTTTTTCATGCATGTGGTGAAAGGGGGACATTTTACTTCATGATAGTCAGAACTGACGCTGAATCGTATCATTTCAGTGGGATTATTTGTTTGTTTTTTAATTGTACTTGGTGGTGATGTAATTTACACAGGACAGAGGTTATATGGTGAAGAGAATAAAATGAATAATGATCTATTTTAACTTTTATAAATGAATAAAAGTCAGATGACACTAAGGATGTGTTGGACGTACACAATAATAATAAATATAATATGTCTAAAAAGCACAGCATTAAAATGTTTAATAAACACTGTGTGTTGTAACTGTGTGCCTGTATTATTAACACATTTATAACCAGGGAGATTATATGGGAGTTCATGTTGTCAATAATTAATTAGAATGGCTGTTATCACACACACATGGACTACAGTAATAAACTGACCAAATAGTGTAGTTTTGACATGTGAATACTTTTTTATAATGATGATAATAATAATTGTGCAATATATAATATCTTATTTAGTTAGTTTTAAGAAAGTACATACATTAAGTGTGTGTGCATATATATATACATATATATATATATATACATATGCATATACAGTATATAAATATCAAGGCAAATAAAACAAAAGCATTTTTGTTTTTATGTCAATTTAGGGTGTTGTGTATGGAGGACAATAAATTACATAATAATAAATGAAGAAATGAAATAAAGACCATTAAAAACACATTGATAAATTCATTTATTAAATGTATTTTTGTATTTATTTATGAATTTATTGTTTTATTTAGTCATTAATTTCTGTATTTATTCATTTATTTCTGCATTCATTTATTTAATCAATTATTAATTCATTTATTTATTGTTACGTCAGGGGCTCACACGGTGGTGTAGTGGTTAGCACTCTCGCCTTGCAGTGAGAAGACCCAGGTTCGAGCCCTAGTTGGAACAAGGGCCTTTCTGCATGGAGTTTGCATGTTCTCCCCGTGTGTGTGCGTGGGTTCTCTCCGGGTTCTCCGGCTTCCTCCTACAGTCCAAAAACATGCAATGTGGGGATTAGGTAAATTGGACACTCTAAATTGACCATAGGAGTGAGTGTGAAAGTGAATGGTTGTTTGTCTCTATCTGTGTGTGGCCCTGCGATGGACTGGCGAACTGTCCAGTTTGTACCCCGCCTATCGCCCGATGTAGCTGAGATTGGCACAGCACGCCCCGTGACCCTCTGGCAGAGGATAAAGCGGTAGATGATGATGATGATGATGATTGTTACGTCATTTATCGTCCTCCATAGTTGTGTGTGTGTACATAAAGTTCCAGTACCTTTAGTCCATGATCACAGGTGACAGTTCGCGTGTTGACCAGCAGGGTGCAGCAGAGGCGCGTCTGTTCATCTGATGAGCTCCCAGTTATAAACCTCAAAGAAGAAGTTCAGGCGACGTCAGCAGTGAAGCAAACGCCAGTCTGTCATGGTAAGAGAAATAAACAGAAACGTTAAAGGGATTAAGCTTTTTAAACAGAAGAATCTCAATTGTCCTTGAATGAAAACTTAGAAACAACCGTTGAGAATGAGAAGAACACACAGCAGACGGTCAGACGCGACCGTGAAGCTAACACATGCTAACACAGAAGCGAAACACGTCCGTGTTAGTGTTAGCTTACAACGGACGTGTTGTTGTATTTAAAGCCCAAAATTAGAGCTTTTACTGGAATATTTTTCCACGTATTCTTCCTGCCGAATTGTCGACATAGTTGTGCTGGGTGTGTAACATGTTGCACTGCTTCCCTGTGTCCATTCTTAATCAGAATAAGTGTTAAATTCAGAAATATTTGAATGGAGTTTGGTTTGGATTTATGTGTAGTGCAGCTTATCATGCAACATATTTCATATTTACCTGATTATGAGTTTTTAGGGCTGAAACTAACTATTGTCTCGATTAATCAACTACTTGTTTGGTCCATAAAACGTCAGATAATGTTGAAAAATGTTGTTTTGTTGTGGTGTTTAACAAACCCTGAAATGATCATGTTCTTGAATGGCTTGTTTTGTCCACAAAGCAAAATGACTTAGCTTTTATGTAAGAAGCTGAAAAAATTAAAAAGCTAGTTTTAATTATAAAAAACACTTAAACCGAACTTTACAATGACAATAAAGCCTATGTTCTGTTCTACATTGTTTGGAAATTGACAGTGTAGTTTTAATAATATGAAATAATTATCAATTAATTCAATATAGACAAGGAAATGTTATGACAGTAAACATATGTAGACACTCCCTCTACTCTCTCTACTCACCCTCTCTCTCTTTGTTGGGTTTTTGTTTTGTTTCCAGGCGTCAGGAGTGGATCAGACAGTCGGTATGAGCCTCGTCGTCTTCAGCCTCCTTTTGTTTACGTATTACTCAGTTTGGGTCATCGTCCTGGTAGGTTTTCCCTGTAATTAATAAAAAAAAAAAAAACATTAAGTCAGCTGAAGCTGAAGCTGAGCTGCTGTGATTTCTGAAGTGAGATTCAAGTAGGAGGCCACACGGTTGGTGTAGTGGTTAGCACTCTTGCCTTTGCAGCAAGAAGACCCGGGTTGGAAAGCCTTTCTGCATGGAGTATGCATGTTCTCCCCGTGTGTGTGGGTTTTCTCCGGGTTCTCCGGCTTTCTCCCACAGTCCAAAAACATGTAATATGGGGATTAGGTAAACGGACACTCTAAATTGACCGTGAGTGTGAGAGTGAATGGTTGTTCACTCTCTGGACTGGCAAACTGTCCAGGGTGTACCCCACCTATCGCCCTATGTCAGCTGAGATTGGCACAGCACCCCCCACGACCCTCTGGTGGAGGATAAAGCGGTAGATGATGGATGGATGGATGGTTCAAGTAGGAGGTTCCTCTAAGTGCAGGAGGGTCCTCACAACAACACGACCTGTCAGTTAGAGCAGTGGCCCTCCCGCCCCAAAACCCCGGTTCACACACACACACACACACACACACACACACACACACGTGCACACACACACACACCGAAACACTAAAGGGAATAATAATTACAAATGTTTATACTCAAAAAGAAGCTTGTAGGGTTTTTGTGCCTATTCTTAAGAGTGTATATGGATAAAAAAGTGTCCTCTGCTCCGGTAAAATCAACTCTTGAACATTGCCTAGTTTTCTTTTTTTGATTCCGGTGAATCTTTGGTCTTCTGGAATCTTTTACGTTTCACAGACGTGATATTTTGTTGTGCAGACAATTGGTACAGCCGGTATTAGATGGATGGATATTAAATGTGATCTCTGGCGCCCCCCTGTGGAACCCATGTTGGACACCATGGAGTTAAAGAAAACTGTGGCGTAAACATATAATAAATGAATGTATAACAACTAAAAGTAAGTGACAATGAGCGGATTAGCGGAGTTTACACTCACGATAAACATGGTGGATGCTTATCCCGCCCAGAGCTGAAATGATTACTCCGATTACTAAATTAATCGGCAACTATTTTGATAATCGGTTTGGAGCTTTTGTCATTTGACAAACACTGATCTTTAGCGTTTTTAATGTTTTCTGACATTTTATGGACCAAGTGATTACTTGATTAATTGTGTGTGTATGTATATATATATATATATATATATATATGTGTGTATATATACACACACATTATATGTATATATACATATAATGTGTGTGTTTATGGTGCTTGTAGTATAACTTTTGTCATTTGCCGTAACCTTAAATAAAGGCCAACGACCACTTGTGTCCCGAGTGTCAGTACCTCAGACAACCACACTTCAAAAAAAAAACCACAGTAGTAAAAACACATAAAATGAAACTTTAAATTAAATTTATGTTGGTTTTTTTAATGTATTTGTCATTTATTTTTCCAGCCGTTCGTTGACGACGATCACGTTCTGCACAAGTATTTTCTTCCTCGGGAGTTTTCAGTCATTCTGCCCGGAGCCGCAGCCGTGATCCTGCTGCTCTGTATAGGTGAGAATAATAATAATAATAATAACATATATGTTTTATATCATTTAATCATTTAATCATAAAAATGGATTGTGACACTATACTTCTCTTCTCTGTCTTCACAGGAGCCTTCACTGCCGTGATCATGTGGAAAAGTCGCAAACCAAAGAAAGTGGACTGATGTGGCAATGTTAGCACGACTGTTAAACTTTAAAGTTAACGGAACAAACAAAAAACAACTCCCGCCCCCACAAATAAACCCTGCCTCCGTTCTTTAACAGTAGCTGCTGGATGAAGACGCTGATGAAGGTTATATTTTTCTAAAAACATATTTTCATTTCCTGTGTTTTATTTTGACCTAAGGGTCCAGTGTGTAAAAAAAAGAAGAAAAAATTTGACTAATTTGAAGATAAAATACCATCACGTTGATTGTATGAATTTTATTTGTTGTTCTGTAGCCCAGAATAAGCCTTTAGTCGGCCATTTTGTTTTTACAGTAGCCTACAAGGGACAACCTAAACATCTAAACAATGTCACTCAATCTTACATGCTGTATCTTTAAAGACACAGTGACTTTAAAGGAATATTTAAAATTAATATTCTCCGATATGTTTGTTACTAAACACAAGGTTGTATCTCTGATATTTGGGCCACAGAAACGTGAGCATTTCCAAGGTTATTGAACGCAGCACGGGTACGGACACGTGTAAATACTGTGACATAATGTATCTAATGTATAGGAGTGAGTTTTTTACTAGAGTGTGACTATGGTTCTTCTTCTCTGCTCAATAAAATGTTGAAAAAAAACAAAACCATGAGCGATAGAATAATGTGCACATTCACACACACACTTTCACACATTCCCACACACACTCTTTCTCTCGCTCTCTCTCACACACACACACACTTTCACACATTCTCACACACACTCTTTCTCTCGCTCTCTCTCACACACACACACACTTTCACACATTCTCACACACACACATTTACACACACACACTCTTTCTCTCTCTCGCTCTCTCTCACACATATTTTCACACATTCTCACACACACACTCTTTCTCTCTCTCTCTCTCTCGCTCTCTCTCACACACACACAGTCGGCCTGCTCTGCGTTGATGATCACCACCAGGCAAGTAAAGGCTTCATCCTGTTCTACTAACAGTGATTTAATGATGAAAACAGCACAGTGTAAATGACCAGCGCTGCTGGATTATTGATTATTACTGATCTATTTCCTGTTTATGAGGAGATTTTAATTCTAAACCGATTTTTTTAATGTGCTGTAAATTCTCAGCGATGTCAGTGAGTCATGACTCAGCATCAAACACAAGCACAGTCAGAATACATAAATAAAAACACACACACACCTGATCTCTGGGTCTGCGGTTCTGTGATTCTGTGATTCTGTGACGCACCATGAAACAAATCCTGCAGCTCCACCCTGTCCACAAATCATTCAACTGCAGCAGACCATCTGGATTCTGGACCTGGACCAGAACCAGGAGAACAGTGGTGGTTATTTGATGTCACAAATATCAGAGGCTTGTCTCTCTGCTCTCAGATGTCCCGGGACGACTTACTGCAGAGAGACAAAGCAGGACAACTGAGACAAACCTGGACAAATAACTGCAGAGAGAGACTGACCGGGACATGTGACAGCAGAGAGACAGACCAGTATCTGAGCTGTCTGTCTTTCAGACTCGAGCACGGAACAGGACGCTTTTGTGTGATGGTGACAGTGGAGCTGTGAGTGTCTGTGGCTCGTTGCCATGCCGACAAACTCCCCTGCATTGGACAGACTGCACCTTTAATTCTTGTGTTTATGTGCATAGACGGGGTTTGTTTGTTTTTTTTGGATTGTGGATACCATCAGCCATAGTGGACGTGGCTATTATCCCTTTTATGTTGGTCTCCACGGTAACCAGGCTCAGGTGATGGTCAGCTGTCCTTTGTGTTTGACACTGGCCTCTTTGGTTTCCATGTTTGGCTTTGATTTTCCCGTAAGCCCCTGCTCTGCTGTGTGTGAGTGCAGATGGAGTTAGCAGCAGCAGAAGCAGGTAGTAGTGGAGGTCCTGATGGCGGTGGAGGAGGTCCTGATGGCGGTGGAGGAGGTCCAGGGACGATGCCAGGCCTCCGCCGTCGCTCAGGAGCCATGAAGCGGAGGAGGAGGTGGGGAGTTTTGAGGCAGCAGTGGAAACTCTTGGGCCTGTTTGAGATCGACCAACAGCACGAGTTCTTCAGCCTGACCTGCATGATGAAGGAGGGACTGGCAGCAGCCATCGAGAACACTGTCCACCACGCGTCCACGGTGAGTGCGCACCAGCAGGGGGCAGCATGTGGGTCACATGACACAGCTCAACTCATAAATGAAAGTTTTTCTTCTGAGCAAAAGACAATCGAGATCATAACGTATAAACCTACCCTTGTGAGGACTTTTTGTCTGGGTCCTTAATGAGACAAGGTCGACTGAGGCAGACCAAGACGACTAACTGCAGAGAGACAGACCAGGATGTTTGAAACAAACTGGGACATCCAACACCCGAGAGACGGACCAGGACAAATAACTGCAGAGAGACAGACTAGGCCAACAGAGACAGAGCAGGGTTTTTGAAGGTGTGGCTGCATGAGGTACTGACCCAATCTTCCCACACCAAAGTCCATAGAGAAAACCAGTGTTTTTAGCTGACATGGACACAGGAGCAGTCAGTCTGCTGCTGCCTCGTGTGGCCAGTTTGGGTCAAGTTTGGGTCAATCTGGGAAAAAAAAGGTCAAACACTCTATAGAGTCATATAATGACACATGTGAACTCACTGATGGAGCTCCTGTGTGCTGTGATGTAAAATTGCTGATTTTCTCTATGGAGTTTGGTGTTTGGCAAGCGTGTGGTTTGTGGTTCTCAGCCTTGTTTCCTGGGAAAGTGATTGTCCGTGTTTTTCTCGTATCAAACTGATTTTCACTTGTTGACCTTTTTAGAAGTGACACTGAAGCAGCAGCAGCAGCAGCAGCAGCAGACTGATGACTCGTCTGCTATCAGACATGAGCCACACTAACCCACACACACTGTGTCCTCTCTGTTGACTCTCTGTTGACTCTCTGTTTACTCTCAGACGGAAGCGTCAGACGATGACTTCAGATCAGAGGACACCCACATTCATAAGGTACGTGACCGTGGGAATGTGAGCATGTGTGTTCTTGTATTTTTTGCCACTTTCTGGACCTTGTCCAGGGCCAGTTAGTGCTCATGGAGACAAAACCTGGTCCTAATGAGGCAGAACCTAATTTCTGAGGAACTGGTTAAAGTTTAGGGCTAAGATTTGAATTGTGGAAAAGGCTGTACTAACCAGTGTGTGTGTGTGTGTGTGTACTTGTGTAACTTTAAAGGGCTTTTTCAGTGTTAAGACTTGATTTTAAGGTTACGGTTAGAATCAGGTTTATTTTAGGTTTAGGTTAAGGGTGAGGGTCAGGCACTTAGTTGTGATGGTTAAGGTTAAGGTTAAGGTTTAGTGTAAGGGGCTGTGGAATGAATTATATCTCTGATGTGTAGGAAAAATAGGAAATGTTAGCGTTTTAAGAGTTAAGACCTGGTTTAAGGGCTTTTTGTCAGCCTTAGATTAAGGGTAAGGGTGAAATTAAAGGTTAAAGGTTAGGGTAAATGGAGAGGGAATGTATTAGTGTCCTCACTAAGAACAATTGTGTGTGTATGTGCTTGTATATATATATATATACATATTTGTGAGGAACTCTCCCTCCCTGTGTGTGTGTGTGTGTGTGTAGGACTTCACCATGCAGACGTTCGCAGGCCCGGTGTTCTCCAGCCTGCGTGGCTCTCTGGGACTGACAGAGCAGGAGTATCAGCAGTCGCTCTGCTCTGAAAACTCTTACCTCCAGTTCATCAGCAACTCAAAGAGCAAGGCTGACTTCTTCCTGACGTGAGTCGCCATGTCACCACCAACTGCTGACCACCCTTGTGGACACACTGCTGTTCTACCGCTCTCATAAGGCACTATTATGTTGGACTGAGAGTGAAAAGGCTATTTTCAGTCCCTCTCCCACACCGAAGTCCATAGAGAAAATCAGCGATTTGAGCTTAACAGGAGCTGCTGCTCTACTGCTGCCTTGTTTTGTAACTCTGTGTCACTGAGGTAAATCTTAATGAAGGGTTTAAAACACTGGGGTCACAGAATCAAACAAGTGAACTCGCTGACAGAGGCAGCAGTGGATCAGCACCTCCTGTGTGCTTTAATGTTAAATCAACGCTTTTCTCTATGGGATTTGGTGTGGGAGAGCACAGTAAGTGTTTACAAACTTCACTTATCTCATCTTCTTCAGACATCGTTGACTTAAGCTGGTGTCGACGCTTCCAACAAAAAAAATTGAAGTTTGTGTGAATTTTGTGAACCGCTTACTCTCCCACACCAAAGCCCATTGAGAAAATGTGTGTTTTTAGCTCACAGGACGCAGCATGAGCTGGTCTACTGCTGCTGAGTTTGCTCAGTGTGTGTCCCTGTGGTTACTCTGAAGAAAGGATTTTCAACGTCTTCCAGCTTAAGTGTGCTCTTCTATATAGCCTACAGCTATTGCAGTTGATGAATATGTAACCAGGGCAGTGGTTTTTATTATACATTCCTCAGATGATCATTATCTCAGGGCAGGTTTTCATGATGAGCAGGTCTAAACAGATGAGAGATGTAACAGCCCATAGTAACAAAAGACGCAACATTACTGTATGTCATCAACAACCAGTGTCTGGTTTCTGCCCGTCATGGCAAAATTGATTCTTGGGAAGAGTGCTCAGTCATCTCTGCTCACAACATCACATTGTTAAAATAGTTGATTGTTTACAGAGTCACAGTTTAATTACTAATTACTAAAAACCTTTCAGGAACGACAAACGCTTCTTTTTAAAGACCCAGAACAAACGAGAAATCAGGTTCCTACTGGACAATCTGAAGATCTACATGGAGCATCTGAGGAGGTTTCCTCATTCACTACTGGTCAGGTTCCTAGGTATGAACACACACACACACACACACACACACACACACACAGGTTTGCACAGCTGAACATCCAAGGGCTCTGTCCCTAACCTTAACCATAACCAGTTCATGTCCAACCCTTACTTTAACCTAACTGTACAACACATCTTCACCTTAAAATGTAATAATTTACGTGAAAACAAGTCCCCGTAACGCGAGTGTGAAAACAAGTCCCCGTAAAGTGAGTGTGAAAACAAGTCCCCGAAACGTGAGTGTGAAAACAAGTCCCCGTGACGCGAGTGTGTAAACAAGTCCCTGTAACGTGAGTGTGAAAACAAGTCCCCGTAACGTGAGTGTGAAAACAAGTCCCCGTGACGCGAGTGTGAAAACAAGTCCCTGTAACGCGAGTGTGAAAACAAGTCCCCGTAACGCGAGTGTGAAAACAAGTCCCCGTAACGCGAGTGTGAAAACAAGTCCCCGTAACGCGAGTGTGAAAACAAGTCCCCGTAAAGCGAGTGTGAAAACAAGTCCCCGTAACGCGAGTGTGAAAACAAGTCCCGTAAAGTGAGTGTGAAAAACAAGTCCACGAAACGCGAGTGTGAAAACAAGTCCCCGTAACGTGAGTGTGAAAACAAGTCCCGTAACGTGAGTGTGAAAACAAGTCCCCGTAACGCGAGTGTGAAAACAAGTCCCCGTAATGTGAGTGTGAAAACAAGTCCCCGTAAAGCGAGTGTGAAAACAAGTCCCCGTAATGTGAGTGTGAAAACTAGTTCCCGTAACGCGAGTGTGAAAACAAGTCCCCGTAACGCGAGTGTGAAAACAAGTCCCCGTAACGCGAGTGTGAAAACAAGTCCCCGTAACGCGAGTGTGAAAACAAGTCCCCGTAACGTGAGTGTGAAAGCAAGTCCCCCAAAACATGAGAAATAACTGAAACATACACACAACATACACACACCCTAGAAAAATGCCCTGAATTCTGTCTATTTGGGTCGTCACAAATATACAGAATAATATGAATAAACTCATGTTTAAATGTTACACTGGACTGAACCGTGTGTCTTTACTGTGTCCTCAAGGTGTTCACAGGATTATAATCCCACACAGACCTAAGGTAACACACACACCATCACTCTTCTCTCACACTTCAACTACTGTAACACAACATCACTGAGGATTCTTCAATCTTCTTCTCCTTGTTGTTGTTCTTCTTCTACTTCTCCTTCACAGAAATACTTCATCGTTATGCAAAGTGTGTTTTATCCAGATGACCGAGTCAATGCCAGGTGAGTCTGGTTTGCGTGGTGGACACACAAACACAAACACAAACCCAAAGTTAACACTGGTCTTGGTGCAGCTTCAGTCATGTGTGTGTGTGTGTGTGTGTGTGTCAGGTACGACATTAAAGGCTGTGAGATGAGTCGCTGGACAGAGCCTCCGCCAGAGGGGAAACACATCATCGTGGTTCTCAAGGATCTCAACTTTGAAGGCCAGTACATAGAGCTGGGTAAGAAGCAAGAAGAGTTGGTATTATGGTCTGTATTTATATCGACCTGTTCTCGCCTTGATGAGCTGCTTTCACTACACTTTTCACCCTTTCATACACACATTCACACGCTGCAACATGGGGTTAAGTGTCTTTGCTCAAGGACACATATAGACTAGCAGGGCCCACAAGCTTCCAGTTGAAAGACAACTCACCCTACCACTGAGTTCAATCCTAACTTAAGTTCAATAAATGTCATATACTTTAAGGCTTTTACTTAAGTAATATTATAAAAACATACTTGTACTTTTTGTTCACTCTTGCTTGCATCAAACATAATGTCTGGTCTGGTTTGTTTTGCAACCCATAGTATCTGTCCTACTTTTGAACTCAGATGCTCTTTTTCAGTCTCATTTAGAGAGGCATCTCTCTGCACTGCATGTGCTGCTTGCAGGTGAATAGGCTGTAAGTTTTAAATGTAACTATGCTGATGTATATGAACTACACCATTTACAGTCACAAAGTCCGTTCTTTCTGCAGCTTGTGAATGTTAAGCTCTTCAAAACCTCTGGCTACAAGTTGTGCTTTGGCCACAGTACCATTGGGAGTTTCTTTGAGAATACAGACCCATCTGGTAGAGACATTCTTTTGACCTGCATCATCAACTTCCTCCAAAACATTGTTTTTGTGCCAGTTCATTATTTCATCCTGTTTGGCTGCAACAAATGAAATCTCTTTTGTTATGAGAACATCAGTCTCACCATCAATTGATTCAACGTTAAGATTATCAACACATGACATATCAAGTGACTCCTTTTGCCCATCACTGCCATCAGGGTTGACATGCTGTAGATTAAACCAGCTTCTGTGTTTTCCAAAGGCTTTGCCTGCTCGACCTTAAACCTTGGCTCTCTGTAGACCACTGTCATCCTGTTTCATAAATGTTACAGTCTGTCCTGTTTTTAACTTTAAACCAACGGAAGAGACAGGGTTTCTACAAACAATATGATCTGTTTCAGTTTGTGTCATGGTGGGATGAACCACTTCTCTTGTAGTCACCTCCCTGTCGCTGTCTGTGTTTTCTTCACTGTCTGAGCTTTCTGCTACATTGTTTAAGCTGTTGTCTTGTATAGTTTGCTTATCCTGAGATTCCTGATCCTGTGCGTTTAACTTAGAAAGCCTGGATTGATGCACTCTAACAAGAATACCCCCATGTCTGACAAACACAACAGCTCCATCCTGACCAATGACTACCCCTGGACCCTTCCATCTTTTGTAATATACCATGTCTCCTGTCACATACATGTCATCTGTTGTCCTGAGTTGCTTACGTAGTGCCCTTCTTATAAATGTGTTCTCCTACTCTAGCACTCACAGTAGTACCTTCTAGAGCAGGTAGTTTATCAACTAATACAGAAGGAAGGTTAGGATTCTGTCCAAACACTAATTGGTATGGGCTGTCGCCATGAACATTCAACATACTGTTCTTAGCCATGAGGGCCCAGTCAAGGGCAGTGTGCCAGTCACATCCATTTTCACGTTTGACCTTCAGGATGATCTCGGTGAGTGTTTGATTATGTCTCTCAAGTAGTCCGTTGCTCCAGGGACTGTATCTTGCTGTTGTTCTTGTCTAGATGTTAAAGTTTTCAGCCGTGTCTCTGATCTCTTGATTGTTGAATTCTCCACCATTGTCACTGTACAGCCTCCGAGGGGCTCCATGGACACTTATCCATGTGTGAATGAAGGCGTTGACAATATCAGATGACTTCTTTGTTCTCACGATGTTTCCAGCGCTGAAACATGTGAAGTGGTCGATTATGTGAAGATACCATACACCTAGTTCCAACTCGTGCAGATCCACTGCTACTGTCTCGTTATATTCCGAAGCCAAAGGCATCCCCACAGCAGGCTTTGGCTTTGTCCTTCTGTACTTCTGGCATATTTCAGTCATATACTATTTGTTGTAAAATAGTAAAACATTCTTTGTCCTTGTTTCCTGAACTGTGAATGAGCCTCTGTAGCCTTTCTGCCGACGCATGACCAAACTGTTTGTGGAGCTTCAGAAGAGCTTTACGTTTTTCATCTGGGAACATATTCTCTAGTTTGACCTTTGTTAGTCTCTTTGTCTCTGATGTCAATGCAGTAATGTCCAGAACTAGTCAATTCAAGGGGTATGGATTGTTTGAACATCACTGCACTGTCCTTTTCCATGTCCAAAATGGTCCCTGCCTTTTTTAGGGATGTTTTACTCAGCAGGAGTGGGATGTCAACCTTGACAACTTCACTTTCAATTTGACATTTTGTCAGTCCTATTTTAGCTGGTAGTTTCACATTTCTTGTGGAGTACACCAAATTCCCATCTCCAAAGCGAAAAGGTCTGCAACTGGAAGTTTCTGTTTGCATCAAACTGTTCACTTGATCTTGGGTGAGGTCATCAATATAGTTTTCCAGCCATTTCTCCCCACACACAGTACGGGTACATGCAGTATCAATAATCGCTGATCCCAATGATTCAGTCATGAATATTTCTGCATCTGACATGGAGGCCTCTGTAAACAGTGTAAGGTTGCATTCATCTATATGTGCATCTTCAGTTACTTTTACATGTTCAGTTTTTTTGTGAGGACAATCATTAGCCCAATGAAATGTGCACTGGCAAATAGCACATTTGGATCTCTTACCAAACTTATCCAGTAGATTAGTCCCTGGTAATGGCTGCTTTGGTTGCCCACTTTGCAATGTTGTATTCCATTTTCCTCTTGCTTGTGGTCTTTGGTCTGTGAAAAACGCCACGTCCTGGTTCCGAAAATCCTTTTTAGAGCCGATTTCATGGAGAAGAACGTCAACTCGGTGCAGGCCGTCAATGCTAGTTGTCTGCTTTTCTCGTCGAGGCAGGCCGTGTCTAATAGCTTAAAAGCTAGCACCGCATCAGGAAGCGTCATATTATACTTTTTCATCCGGTTGATTGTTGTTCAAAGTCAATTATGTAGTCCGCCATGGAAACCGAATTAACCTTCGTAATTCCATCAAAATAGGAATAGGCTTCATATGCGTGATCTTTTTCCTCCTTTAGGAACACGCCGTCCAGCCTTGTGAGTAACGTTGTCATGTCGTTATCATTGTCCAAATCTTCCGCAGGTATTTCCATCGCCATTTCAAGCGCTCTTCCTTCAAGCCCCAAAGCAACAGCAAGGACTTGTTTCTTTTTGTCGAGCTCGGTAACCCGCGTCCAGATATTAACTTCATTTTTCCAACACTCGTATGGTCTGGCTTCATCAAACTTCGGCAGAACTTTGTAACTAGATGCCATTCTGAACCATCCTCTGCTACCAATGTTATTCATAATAAACACGACGTTTATTGCTCAGAAACGTTTATTCAGCGTACAACCAGAACCCCACTTGTCCACTCCCATCAACACTCCCATGTTCCAAAACACACCCACCGCGCATGCGCTAAACCATACACACTTTTAGGCACCTTGTGTCGTAAAGTACATTGCTGTGGGAAAACAACATGTTAACACTTTTACTCTATAAGTATCTGTTTAAGGTACTTTATGCAATACTGCTACTGTGCCTACAGTTCAGTTCAGCAGAACAGAGAACAGCAGTGTCAGCTAAATGACTCACACACGCTGTCGGAACTTGCAAGAAAACATTAAATGTGGTAACGTTTCAATTCTAGACTGACAGCATATGAAGTATTCGCGGTAGATGCTATTTTATTAATCCCAGAGGGGAAATTAGCTTGGATATGAGGTACAAACACACAAAACACACAAAACACACAAATCACAATACCAACACATAGAAATTTACATTTAACAAATGTGCATTAAAGTGGCTAAATAAAGGCCACACTGAAGAAAAAGAAAAGTTGCAATATTACAAGAACAAAGACAAAATAAAAAGACAAAACTTTTTTCCTCGTAGAATCACAACCTTTCTCTTATAATACATTATGTTCATGATAGTACGACTTTTTCCCCCATAATATTGCACCTTTACTCTCGTAATTTTTTTCCACGCAATATATAATATTACAAATTTATTCTTGTAATATTTCGCCTTTTTTCCTCATAATATTACGACTGCAAAAAAAATGTAAGCTTTCAAGAATAAGAGCCAGAATATTACAAGAGTAAAATATGTAATATTGCAAGAAAAGAGGTCAGAACATTATGAGGAAAAAGTCAGAATATTATGTGGAAAAAGTCAGAATATTGCGAGAATTAAGTCGGAATATTGCAAGAAAAGGTTGTAATATCACATGAATAAAAGTTGTAATACTAGAAGAATAAATTCATAATATTATCAGGAAAAGGTTGTAGTATCATATGACAATCACAGGTCATAATATCATAAGAATAAAGTTGTGTTATGAGAAAAAAGTTGTAATATTCAAAGAATAAGGTTGTATAATAATGTGATGGCTAATTTTGTATTTGCTGCAATTACTTGCAACACCACATTTCTTCAGTTTATCATGAGAATAAATATGCCATAAAGTGTTGGCTCTCAAATTGTCGTCAGAGACGCTGTGCTCGCTGGAGTTCCACTCCACCTGCGTCTAAATCATAAATCGAATTGTTTCCCAAGAAATCGTCAGTGAACAAGTCCAGTGAGAGCTTTGTTGTTAAACACCATTCCAGTCATTTCCTCCTCCACAAAAGAGAGGATTTCCTCAACCTCTGTGTGACTTTCTTCACAAGAGTTTCCTCTAGCCCTTTGTTGTTGTTTTTTTTATTCTTAAGTGAAAAGTTAGGTCAGTTCCACATTTGGACACGCCATAATCTGACTAAGACAGGCAATCAGACAACAAGTGAAAACAATCATCATAATCATAATTATTCCAGCATGTCTCATATGCAAATGTGGCGAGGGTAGGAAATAAAGTAAGAATTTAGTAAAAGCTTGACAATGCAACCCCAGGAATTTCACCCAGGAAATTACTATTTAAATTACAAGGCACACAGTTCAGGTTACTCAGGGACAAGAGACGTGGTTCCAAGTTAACATATGTTTCCAATAAAACTCATTCATACTAACAAAAACGGGGGAAAAAGAACCTAAACAGGGCTGAGGCCAAAGTGAGTGGACGAAGGCTAGGGCAGGGGAGGGATCCACCAAAGAAAAACACCACAATAATCACCAGGCACACGTGGTAGACAATCTCAGTGACGAAAACCCGCTCCCAGGGACACAGCAAGACAAGACGGGAGGATGCCACCACCAGACCACCAGCACCACCACCACCGGCCTGCAGCAACTGAAAAAGGGGGAGGATAACAACAAATGAATGGGGTTTCATACATTCAAAACAGAAGAAAAACAGAACTCCAATGCTTAACAAAACTAAACATGGGCAGGTCACAGGCCTAAATAAATCATATAACAACTGAACTACTGACAAAAGAGAAAATGAAAGAAAACCAAAACAAAATCCAATTACTTAAATTACAGAACACAATCTCGAAATTAACCGAATAAAATTACATAAACAAAATCCCGTTTAACCCAGACACAATACCATCATCATCATCATCGCCCTCCGCCAGCTCCGACTGAGGGATCCCGAGGCATTCCCAGGCAAGAGTGGAGATGTAATCTCTCCACCTTGTCCTAGGTCTACCCCGAGGCCTCCTCCCAGACACAATACCCAAAAATAATATTTCCCACTTTCACACACACTCATTCACTCTGTATAATTGGGAAAATCCCCAGTAAAAGCAGTCGTGCGGGGCTGCGGCCGAACGATCATTTTGGTACAGCTTATGCTTGGCAGTCAGCTGTGAAGTTTCCGACAGCCACCGAGTAACGCCGCACGAGCCCGCAGCAGCCACCAACACGAACCAAAACACAGTGGCTACAAAGCAGCAGTGGTCGTTAGGAGGTTAATGACACCTTCTTGCAGTAAAAACAGACACTCACACTCACAAGAGGAGGAAGAGAAAGAGGGCTTCAGGCAGCCACCAGCATGTACCTGCGACCACACCAGCATTAGCCACCCACTAGCACCAACCAACGACCAGAGAGAGAGGACACCACCACCGATCAAACCACAGCAGCGTGCACACAGAGCAGTACCCAACCAGTCGCCCGATCAAGGATGTGACCTCACACCGGAGGTGACAGGCGACAATGGGAGCAGAGGACGTCGTAGATGGAACTCGTGGATGGAATCACTATGGATGGGCTTGGGTGAGAGGGAGCTATGACAGTGGGCATGGGAGGACCTGGCTGAGTGGTGGTTCAAGGTTCTGCTATGGCTCTGGTAGCTGGCAAGGTTGAAGCAGACACAGTTTCGGGGACCAGAAACAACAGGTCACCATCACAGGTCAACTCGTCATCAGAGACGGGCCTATTCAGGGCAGGTGAATCCCGGGCAGCAGCACAACTAGGGGTCTCCACTCCAATCACAGCCTTTAACAGAGTGCGGTGAACGTGCTTGACTTTGGACTGATCATCCTTTGGGGAGATGGAATACACAGCTCGAAACTTGAAAAACAACTCTACCACCAAAACCTGGGCCACGGTAGTGGCGTGTTGATCACGGGTGGGGACGGCGAGTGTGTATTTGCTGAAGATGTCCGTCATCACCAAGACATTTTCCATATCATTTCTAGCAGGATCCAACAGGGTGTAGTCAATGGCCAGAATCTCATTTGGCCTGGATGCCAACAGATGTCCCATAGGGTTCTGTACAGTGAGTTGGTTGTTTTTGGCAAACTGGCACCGCTCACACGCCTGGCACCACTATGCAACCTCAGTGGACATACCTGGCCAATAACACCTGGATCGTAGAAGCGCTAGCGTCCGTTCCACACCTTGATGGCCATGCTCTTGGTGGACCTGGACCTGGAACATTGGCTCAGCGCCGTCAGGGTGGAAGATCTGCCGATACAGGATCCCATCCCTCTCCACAAGTCTGCTCCATTAACGCAGCGCCCACTTAAGGGCCAGGAACTCCAACTTCATCGAGCTATAGTTCGACATATTATGCTCAGTGGGCCTCAGTCCTCAACTAGCATAGGCTATAGGCCTCACCTTGCCTTCTTGCTCCTGTGAGAGCACTGCTCCCAACCCACCATGGCTGGCATCGACCTCGAGGATGAATGGCAGAGAGAAGTCTGCAAAGGCGAGCACTGGGGCAGTAGTGAGCTTAGCCTTCAGCGCCTCGAAACTCCGTCGGCACTCCTCTGTCCAGTTCTCGATGGCATTCGGTGTGGACCTCCGCTTGGGCCTAGTGTTTCCTAGCTCAGCTACCAATCGATGAAGGGGAGCTGCTAACTTTGCAAAGCCCTCCACGGCAGTAATAGCTTGCAAATCTCAGGAAGGACCGAAGCTCAGAGACTGTTTTGGGAGGTGGCCATTTTGCCACAGCTTCTATCTTGGATGGATCTGTGGAGACACCATTAGCAGATATTACATGGCCCAGATAACGCACCTCTCGCTGGAAAAAGGTGCATTTGGAGAGCTTTGCCTTTAGTCCCGCCTGCTGAAGCTGACCCAGTACCGCATCAAGCCGCTGAAGATGCTGCTGTACAGTGGAAGAGAACACGACAGTGTCATCAAGGAGCGGTACAGAGTCCAAATGGCATACAGTTCCATTCGAACAGACCAAAGGGAGTGCAGAATGCAGTCTTGGGCCGATCCTTCTCAGTGACTCGGACCTGGTTGTACCCACTGGTCAGGTCGATGGTGGAGAACCAGCGTCCACCTGTCAAAGCATCCAATGACTCCTCGATACGTGGCAGTGGAAACAAATCTTTCCTGGTTTTGCTATTGAGCTGATGGTAGTCAACACACATACGCAGACTTCCATCCTTCTTCTTAACTAGCACAATGGGGGAGGCATGGGGCTGCTACTTTCTCTGATCACCTGTGTGGCGAGAAGCTGATTTATGTGCTCTTTTACCACTTCATAACAGAAGGAGGGACACGTCTATACCATTGTTTGACAGGGGTCTCATCTACAAGAGGAATGTCATGAGATATTAGATTGGTGCAACCTAAATCGCTGTCGTGAGCAGAGAAAACAGGTGTATATTTCCTAAGAAGAGACCTCACCTGACCCTGGTCTTCTAAAGACAAGGAAGACAGATGTAAACCCTCAATCTGATCCTGCATTGTAGGTTGAACCGTCTGGGATGCTTCAGTGGCAACGATGGATGGAACCTCGTGACTCCTGCAGGTAAGCTAACATTGACCGGTTTTAGAGTGCCAACAACAGTGCAGGGGTATAACGATGGAACCAACATTAACTATAGGTATGTATGCTGTACCCCCAACCACCCTAACCAAAGATGGAGAAGCCAACAAGCCAGCAGGTAAACCAGAGTCCAGGGGTTCAAACAACACTGTAGTATCCTGCTACCACTTTCATCACACCACCTGAAATACAGCATGCGTGCCTAACTCTGACCTTTACCTTTCCTGTCAGCTCTGGAGGGAGCTGAGTGGTCACTTGATGACACTTCTCTAACGCCTGTGTGAGGGGTTGTGGGGCTTGAGTGACAGAAGACTGTTCAAACAATGCTAAACCATGCTGCACAAAAAGCTCCTGGTAGCATTTCCGGATCACATTCATTCCCATCACACCAGGGACATGAAGGGACGCACTGCCGGGAGGGTCTTTCACTACCAAGACACCGCACTGTGAAATCGACTTGCCACACAATTCAACATTTAACTCAAAGTAACCAAGGAAAGGAATATCTAATCGATTTGCTGCCCTAAGCTTCAACCAGTTACATGATTTAAGGCGCTCTGGACCCCATGATTCAAAATGCTGGCAGAAAAAGCTCTCTGTAATAGTGGAAACCATAGAACCAGTATCAACTAAACATGGCACCTTAACTCCACCCATGACAACCTCTAAATGGGGACAAGACGAAACCAGTTTTGACACATCCACCAATTCAGCTTGCACAGCATTTGAGCCAGTAGAGGCCCCACCCAAACTGTGGCTCTGTAGTTTGGTGGGTGTTAGTTTTCCGGAGCTGGGGCGGATTCTGGCTGCCTAAGTGAGGCCCGGGAAGCTTGTGAGGGAAACTGAGAGCGAGGGAGGGCACGCGCACTATCTGAATGGCTGTGTGGAGGAGGACGCTGCATTAGAGCAATGGTTTGAGTTAGCTGATTAAGCTGTTCTTGCTGCTGCCTCAACATTTCCTGCAATTCACCCATTACCAAAGACAGAGGGACACGAGCAACTGGGTGAGCACCCTAGACCCCATATTGAATACCACTGATGGAGAGGACACAGTTGCTGCGGCCTCTAACGGCACTTGATTGACCTTCATGTTCCCACCTAATTGCCTCCCCCCTGACGTCAAGCAATGTAGCAGTGGGCTGTCTATGCACAAACTGTTTAAGCTCTCGTCGTAATGTGCTATCTAGAACCTGCTCAACAAACTGATCCCGTAACAGAACCTCAGAATTATGCATTACGCTGCCTTACCCTTTCCATAAGACTCATTAAGGCGAGGGAGAGTTCCAATAACATTTCGCCCTCATGTTGCTTCGGGGAGAAGAAAGCCTTCTGTAAAGCTACATAAGACTCAGAACAGCCATAGAGTTCCTGAAGTATCGCAATTATCCTAGCTGGATCCCCACGCTCTACACTAGAACGGTACTTGATCTCTTCACGTGCTTCCCCCTCTAGATGATTGAAGAGAAAGAAAGCCTGATCAGCTAGGGACAAATGACGATTCCTAATACATGCCTGCACTTCCTCAATCCATTTCCTCAGCACTATCCCCGATCTTCTCCTGTACATGGGGCACTTCCTGTCACAAGGCACAAACACTAACCTCTCTGCTGCAGGGATGCCGACGGTGGCAGTAGGCACCGTTGATGATGCCGAAGGCATGGCACTAGGGGCGGGTCCAACAGGGGCCTGCTCTTGATGCAGCCTCTCATTGTCAGCTTTCAACTGTGCGACCAAATCTCGCAGCTCTTGCATTTCCTCCTCCATGAGCGGAGATTATAATAACGAACCACTGCTGCTTTGTATCAGTGCCATAGAACACACGTCTCTGCCCTACTTCTACAGTAAATTACAAGGCACACAGTTCAGGTTACTCAGGGACAAGAGACGTGGTTCCAAGTTAACATGTTTCCAATAAAACTCATTCATACTAACAAAAACGGGGGAAAAAGAACCTAAACAGGGCAGAGGTCAAAGTGAGTGGACGAAGGCTAGGGCAGGGGAGGGATCCACCAAAGAAAAACACCACAATAATCACCAGGCACACGTGGTAGATAATCTCAGTGACGAAAACCCGCTCCCAGGGACACAGCAAGACAAGACGGGAGGATGCCACCACCAGACCACCACCACCACCACCAGCCTGCAGCAACTGAAAAAGGGGGAGGATAACAACAAATTAGTGAGGTTTCATACATTCAAAACAGAAGAAAAACAGAACTCCAATGCTTAACAAAACTAAACATGGGCAGGTCACAGGCCTAAATAAATCATATAACAACTGAACTACTGATAAAAGAGAAAATGAAAGAAAACCAAAACAAAATCCAATTACCTAAATTACAAAACACAATCTCGAAATTAACCGAATAAAATTAGATAAACAAAATCCCGTTTAACCCAGACACAATACCCAATAATATTTCCCACTTTCAAACGCACACACACTCATTCACTCTGTGTAAGGGGGGACCCTTGTATTTGGTGTCCAGCTGTCTTTAATCAGTTTGAGCCAGCATCAGTCCCATTATTGTCAGAGGTAATGTATCATTTCTGATGTACAAGAGGGAATCCAAGGGACAGTTTGTACGAAATAAGTTGTAACTAAAGGACCCACCTCTTGTTGAGATTTATCTTTACTTGTATTTTACTGTGCTGTTATCCTTTCACCCTTGTGTGACTGTGGCTGCTGGGGCCACCGGAGTTACTGTGGCTGCTGAGGCTGCCGTGGATGGTGGAGTCACCGTGGTTTGGTTTCTCCCTTTCTCACAAAGACTTTTGTGCAAAACCAACAGTGATAACGGCTGCTTTGCACACAGTCATGGTGGCATCCTAAAAGACAGATAGGAAAATTGATTCAGAAGTTTCAAGAAACAAACAAAACAATACATTTTTTCAAACCCTGTCTGAGAGGTAAATTGTTACATTACTTCTTAATGAAGAGGTTCAAAGAACAATCATTGTTATCAGGGCATCTATAAAAATGCAGGAATCTTGCGTCTTTCTTGCTGTTACATTGCTATCATTACAGCATGCAGACATTACTGGTTAGTAAACCAAACTGAATTGATGTAATGTATACAAATAATGATATAGTGGGGTGTGTGTCGTGTAGTGGGTCTGCGGGTCTGCAGTTAGACTCTTCTCACTAAAGGCCCTGATATCTGATAGCAATATCCTGCGATATGCGACACGCACTCTGGCGTGCGGCGACATGTGTGCAGCTACACTAATAATGAATGACCGCAGCTAACTTTAGGTGAAGGAACTAATCGCAGTTCTCTGAAACACAAGTGAGGTGAAATCAATGTTGAGGTCAGTCGTTTCTTTCATGGACAACTGGGGCAGAGGTGACACAGTGTTTTGGTCACTGGTTTTTGGTTTTTGCCACTTCTGAAGGTACCCACCGCAGCTTTGAGAGGCAAAACAGCTGGGTTTTTTTTTTCCTGTGTCCCAGCCTCTCGCTCTGTCTTCGCTGAGAAATGCCAAGAAAGACCCAAAGGACAAAGACTAAAAAAAATATCCTGCACATGCACGTTTTGTATTTTTAAGAAGTCAGGTTTGACTCATTTCTCATGTTTGCTTTCAGACCAGCAGCGTTCCTGGCTCCTGCGTCAAGTGGAGGTTGACACGCACTTCCTGCAGCAGCTCAATGTTTTGGACTACAGTCTCCTCCTGGCTCATCAGCCCCTGCACCGAGACGAACGCCTTCAGAACCTCTCGTTTGCTTCCCTCATCGTCAGAACTAAAAGGTCAGTGCCTATGACTCCAGAATTTTCTCTTGATACTCCATGTGATAGGCACTGTAGTGACTTGTTCTTAAAAAACAACAAAACGAACCTAAGCCACTTGAGGGGGCTGCTGTACTGGTACTTGTAGTAGTTGACGCGTTGTCTTCCGGGTCCAATGAATGAATTACACACAAGATCGTCATATGCAATCATCAACATTTATTTGTCTAACAAACGGACTGTGCCGGAAACGACGACGATGACGGTCAAAAAACTTTGTGCTTCCCCAGTCAGCAGCACACCTGCCGAGTAATTACCTCTTGCTCTTATTTAACACCTTCCTGCCCAGTGCAGAGCGCCACCTACTGTGGCCTTCAATTAGGTATGGCTCTAACAGGCACCAAGGTGCAAAAAACCCACAGCACAAGTCAACACAGTGACTCACACAGTCAGAAGAGCAGCAGTTAGTCAGTGTGTGTTTTCATAATATTATGTGGTTTCCCCAGTGCCGGCCCGAGAACCCCCCAGATCCAGAGATACTGCAGAAGCATGACATCAATAGGTCAATCAGACAAACAGATTGACAAGAGAAAGCATTTAAATAACAGAACACGTTACAGATCTAACTCTTTCACATATTCAACAAAGGGAGACCACACACTGGCGTATGCGTCACAGGAACCCTTGAGTTTGAGCCTTATTTTTTTAGCTGGACAAGTGATAACATCTCCTGGATCCACCTCCTGAAGGACGGGCATTTGTTAAACTTCCAATTCATTAGAATCACCCTGCAGGCTATGAGGCTGCAGAATGCTAATGCACTCTTATGAACATTAGTGGTATATATTTCTGGGGATATGCTTCCAAATACAGCAGTGAGCGGATTGGGTTAGAGAGATGCATTGTGTAAAAATTAATAAACAATCGAAAATAGAGGACCAAAAATCCACTAGGGAAGGACAGGACCAGAACATGTGGCACTGTGACACTTGGCCGCCACACCTAGGACAGGTGGGGAGAACAGATGGGTATATTTTGGCTAGCCTGTCATTGGAATATTGCAACCTGTGGAATACTTTAAATTGAATCAGCCCATGCCTTATACAGATGAAGTATGAATGTTGAGGACGCACTTAGCACAGACAATATCAGGAATTGATATTCCCAGGTCTCGTTCCCAGCTTTCTCTGGTTTTAGTGTATGATGGAGGGTCTATATTGTGTATAATGTTATTTGCCTTGGAGATCAGACCCCTGTTCCAAGGATCGAGATTTAGCAAATCATACGTGGAATCTTTGTTTGGCGGTTTGGGGTAGGTTGGGAAATGTTTGGAGGCAAAACTGCAAGCCTGAAGATATCTGAAGAAATTAGATTTTGGAATATTGTGGTCTCTTACCAGGGCTTCGAGGGACAGAAAGGAAATGTTATCAAATAAGTCATCAAAGAAAACCAAACCGCGTCGATGCCAGCCAGCAAAGCTCTGATCTGTCTGAGAGGGAATGAAGAGATGATTGAAGGAGAGAGGGAGGAAGCTATTTATTTGATCAAGATTAAAGTGCTTACGAAATTGCACCCAAATTCTAATTGAGTTAGACACCACAGGATTAAAAAGAGTCTTACTATTAGTCTGCATAATCAGTGGGGCTGTTAGCATGGAGATAGGGGATACTGATGGGTGTGATGAAAGCTCCATTGTAGTCCAGGTGGGTCCACTTTGGTCAGAAAACAACGACACCCAATATGCCAATTTCAAAATATTTGACGCCCAATAATAGGAGGCCCAAGCCTCCTTACGATTTAGATCTTTCCAGATAGATCTTCTTTGTTCGGGGAGTGGCACGGTTCCAAATAAACAACGAGACTTACTTATCCAATTTAACAAAGAAATGCTTTGGGAGCCAGACAGGAATTGTTGAAAACAAATACAGGAACCTAGGTAAAATAGTCATCTTGACAGCATTAATTAGTGAGACAGGGAGACAGGACCACTTCTCTATTCAATTTTAAAAGGAAATGCGTTATAATCAAGTGTTCTGCTTGCATCATTTATGGGAAAGACTAGGCTTTTAGATAGGTTTATATAACCTCCCAAATTCCTGGAGTAATTGCAAGAGGTTGGGCACAGAGTGGCTTGAGTTAGTGATAAAGAGGAGCAAGTCATCAGTGTAGAGCGCAGTCTTATGGGTTGAGTTTCCTCTTATGATGCCCATTGTAGAACTTTCTAGCAGGCAAAGCTATTTGTCTTTCATTCTATTTATCTGTTCATTGTTGTAACTGGTATCAAAGCACCGTTGCCTTTAAAGTGCCTTTAAGGTGCATCGTCAAAGCCATGTTTTGTTATGTATTGCTTTCGTATGTGCCTTTGTAAATCGATCTATCGTCAGAACCTGTACGACTTGTCGGTTTTATAACCTGACTGACTCTCTGACTGACTCTCTAACTGACTGTGGTTAGTAGCTAACAAACTGTCTAACTGCTAACTGACTGCTGCTTAACCGTGTATGTGGAATAAACCTTCAGAAAGACAGTCGAGTTGTGCCCGCCGTACTTGTTCTGGTTACCCTTTCCAGAGGGGAGTATTGAGCTGGAAAGACCAACCAGCAGAAATCTGGACAGTTATAAAACCGTTGTTGGCAACGTATCAGTGCAGTACGGACAGCCGAGCGGAGGACGACAATCGTGGAGCACCAGGACGCTGGTGAAGCGAATCAGTCGTGAATTACTAAAGAGGAGAAGCTGGAACAGAAGAGCCAACGCAGCCGTGAATAAGGTTGCGCACTTGGAATTCAGAGCTCTTCTGGGCGAAGAGCCTCACGGAGGAGAAGCTGGAACAGAAGAGCCAACGCAGCCGGGAATAAGGTTGTGCACTTGGAATTCAGAGCTCTTCTGGGCGAAGAGCCTCACAGAGGAGAAGCCGGAACAAAGAGCCAACGCAGCCGTGAATAAGGTTGTGCACTTGGAATTCAGAGCTCTTCTGGGCGAAGAGCCTCACAGAGGAGAAGCTGGAACAGAAGAGCCAACGCAGCCGTGAATAAGGTTGTGCACTTGGAATTCAGGGCTCTTCTGGGCGAAGAGCCTCACAGAGGAGAAGCCGGAACAAAGAGCTAACGCAGCCGTGAATAAGGTTGTGAGGATTGCACAAGGAACAAAGAGCTCTTCTGGGCGAAGAGCCTCACAGACTGTGACATTGAGACGTCGACAGTTGGGGGCGTTGACATTCGTGTGCCAAAAAGACGTGTCGTTTGCAAAGAACTGAATCCTTTGAACAAGTCACTGGCAACGAACCAGAGAGTCAAATCATTTGAACAATTCCAATTCCGGAGTTCAAAGAACAAAAATGGCAGACGTCAAGCCAGACCTGGAAGACCTACAACGGAAGCGATCAAATGCACAGCGGAGCCTAACGACGCGTATAAACTGCCTTAATTTCAAAGCTGGTCGTCTAGGCACAGGAAAATTGTCGCAAGAGTTGGCAGGGTTGGAAAACGACTATGATACTTTCGTCGGCGCCTGCAGTGAATATATCGAAGAACTGGAACAGATAGACTCAACGGACGACAACTGTGAGTTAAGAGACACTCTGACAAAGAGGGACGCCATTGGGCAAAGGTACCATGAGACAATGGAAATGTTGTGGTTTAAGGATGCTGAGCCAGAAATAAGCACCCTTGTGGCACGGTTCAATTTAGCTTTCGACCAGGCCGAGGTACTCGGCAGGAAAAGCGCACTACAGCGGTGTCAGCAAGAGGCCAGAAGGAAGGGACTGGATCAAGAACTCCACGAACTCAGAGACACTGTGCATGTTTGGAAAGACTATCAGCCATACGGGAAAGAAAAGTGGAGACTCCTTTTAACATTGGAAATTAAAAAGGAGGAACTGATGGATGAGTGGTCATGCCGCCGGGATAACAAACGGGGAGGTGGGCTTACCCGACCAGTAGCTCGTGCTAGTACCACCCCACCTGTTCACACCCACTCAGCTATTAGGCAGGGCACCATAGCCTGCACCAGTCCCCCTCATCAACCTCCTCAACAGCCTCAACAACCTAATTATGGACCCACTGTCAGCTTTACTCAGCCTCCAACCCTCACCAGTACACCACAGCAACCGAGGTTTCACACTGCTCCCACCAACACCAGCATGGGACAAAGGGGAACTGTGCCCACCAGCAACTTTGGTACAGTCACAGGGGGAGAAGTCAGCTCTCAGTGGGCCCGACCCAAAGCAAAGATCACACCGATGAGCTTGCCTAAGATTTCTGGGAGCAGGACGGCTGACTGGGAGAGTATCCAGGCGCGAGCGGGTCCCACAGAGTCCTTTGAAGAAGAGCAGAAGAGACTGAAGGGTCAAGTGACAGAGTTACAGAAAGTAACGGAAGTCAATGTCAAGAAGGTAGAGGAGCAGAGTAAACTGAGGGCCGAGATGCCTGAGCTGCTGAGCTCTGAAAGGACCCAAACTGCAGAGCTGCAGGAGACCTTGGCGCAAAGTCAGGAGAATCTCACTGAGCTTCAGTCTGACTTCTACCAGAAAGAGTCAGAAGAAGAAGAGTCTACTCTGCATCAAGACCTCAAGGCACCAGAAGAGACCCAAACTGCAGAGCTGCAGGAGACCTTGGTGCAAAATCAGGAGAATCTCACTGAGCTTCAGTCTGACTTCTACCAGAAAGAGTCAGAAGAGTCTACTCTGCATCAAGACCTCAAGGCACCAGAAGAAAGACTGAGCCTAGCACAGGAGGACTTGGCTACCAACACCAGCCAACTCCTGCTAACCACACCACTGCTAACTCCAAACCAGACAGGTTTGGAGGCTCAGACAAAGGAACTGAAGAGAAGCCACAGCTCATTGGAGCCAGAGCTCACTGAACAAGAGCAGAAGCACCTGGTGATACTGTCTTTAGAGAGCAGACTTTCTGAGAAAATGCTAACACAGTGGCTTGCGCATGTGAAGAGCCCCAAAAACTATGCCTTCCCGGGAAACCATTTCGAGAAGCTCTTATTGTTCCTGGCGCCTTTCCTGAAAGGCCAAAAGTCATTACCCACAAGAGTAGAGCTTTTGAAGTTCAGCGAGCCAATCCCCATTTACACTTCTGAGAGACCCAGCTACCATGAGAAGCCGGTCGACTGGAGGAGGATCCTAGAGGGAGTAGAGAAGATCCTGAAAGCAAGGGGCTTCTACCTCAAGCCCTGGGTCCGGTCTGGTCAAAGTGGGAGGAAGGACGAGGCAAAGCCTGACCAAATGACTCTCCTTACTGAAGGAGAAGTGGATGTAAAAGCACCAAACCCATCAACTCGTCGCACCCTACTGAGCCAGATCACTGGATTGTACAACCCTATCGATCTTACAACACCTGTGAAGCGAAAAGGTGTGATTCTTGTAAGGAAGGCCTCCCAGGAGGCTGGCAAGCTCACTAAGGACACTTGGGATGAATCACTCTCTGACGAGCTCCGAGGGAAAACAATCGAGCTGTTCAAGGAGTACACTCGCTTGGGGAGCATCAAGTTCCACAGAAGCCTCACACCCTCCGGCTGGAGGGGCAAGCCCTGGGGAATCACATTCTCTGACGGAAGCTGTGGATCTTATGGCGCTGTACTGTATCTGCGATGGGAAACGTCAGATGGTGCAGTTAACCGGTTGGTGGACTCAAAAGCCAAGTTAACCCCCTTAAACCAAAAAAGTGACGCAGTCAAACGCTTGAAGGAATACATGCTGAAGCATGGGAGATTGACTGCGGAAAAGTGGTATCACTTCATAGACAGTCAGACGGTGCTGGGAGCCATCCAGCGAGACAGTTACAGATTTCAAACATTCTTTGCGAATAGGGTCGGGGAGATCCAGAAGGCTGGGCCCGTAACTGATTGGTGGTGGATCCCAGGTGAAGTCAACGTCGCTGATCTCGTCACGAGAGGGTGTTCACCCGAGCAACTAGACGAAAACTCCGCGTGGCAGAATGGTCCTGAGTTCCTGTCTAGTCCAGTTAAGGATTGGCCCATGAAATCTGCAGCAAAAGTGGCAGCCGATGCTACAGAGACAATGAGTAAACTCCGGAAGAAAGACTTTACAGCAGTTCTCACCAGAACCCAAGCACAGAAGTTGTTAAACTCCGGTAGTGAAGGTCAGAATTTCACAGATGGAGTTAGCAGGTCTCTAGCAGGGCTCCAGTCAGCAGGATATGAGACAAGATCGATCCCTGTTGAGACCAAGAAAGATGAGACACTGTGGGGAGCCGCACTCATAGTCCAAGTGGGTCTGAAAAGGTACAACTCTCTAGCTAAGCTCTGTGGAGGGGTCAGTTATGCCCGAAAGGCTGTAAAGAAGTGGGTTGCTCGTATAGGGAGAGCCCCTATTCCAGCAAAGTGGGAGGTAGTACTGACAGCGACCGAACTTGAAACTGCATTCCAAGATCCCTCTACGTCATCCCGCTACGTCATCAGAGACACTGTGAGGCGGGGAATAAAGATGAAAGTCCGGGGTGTGGTACTCAGGTGCATGGCTTCGAGAGCAAAGCATGCTGACATTGTGGAAGATCTGTCGACGGATGGATTCCTAAAGGCATACCAGCGCTTCACGGCTCTCAGGAGCCACCCAAGAAAACTTTGGTCGGATCAAGGGACCAACTTCGTGGGCGCCAAGCCAGTTTTAAAGGAACTCTACGAATTCCTAAGCAACATCAACAGGGATCAAGTCCAGAAGAAAGCAACCGCCACTGGGACTGGCCAGTCATGGGTGTTTCACCCAGCAGACTCTCCCCACCGAAACGGAGCAGCTGAAGCAGCGGTCCGTACGCTCAAGACAGCGTTGTGCAACATCGGGGTGGAAAGTAACCTGACAGCACTGGAGTTCCAGACTCTCCTCTACCTGGCAGCTAATCTGTCAAACGAAAGACCAGTCGGCGCGAGAGTCCAGGTAGAAGACGAGACTTTAGGAGTCATCACTCCCAACTCACTTCTGCTTTGCCGTGCTGGGCCTAGCGGGGACTCTCGAAGGTTTGAATACCTGACTTACCCCGTTGTGCGCCTGAGAGCGGTCCAGATCGAGGTTGACAAGTTCTGGAAGCGGTGGAGCCAGCTGGCGGGCCCGGGCCTCTTCGTTCGACAGAAGTGGCACGCACCCGCAAGGAACGTCACGGTGGGAGACTTAGTGTGGTTGGCTGACCAGAATGCACTGAGAGGCCAGTTTAGGCTCGGTCGAGTTGTGGAGGCCCATCCTGATGTGAAAGGCGTAGTACGAGATGCGAAAGTGAGGACGTGCCAAAGTTGTCCGGTTTCCAGTGGACAAAGTGGGAAAGGCAAAGAAAAGCAGAACCGTCCCTCCACCATCCTTCACAGAGATGTCAGAAGGCTGGTGGTTCTGTTGCCAGTGGAGGAACAGAAATAGATTCCCCACCACATGATGGTGTGTTTCGGAAAAAGGGATCAAGACCCCCCCTCCACCATCCTCCACGAGAGGTGGTGGTGTGTTTCGGAAAGAAAAAGGATCAAGACCCCCCCTCCACCATCCTCCACGAGAGGTGGTGGTGTGTTTCGGTAAAGGGCGTCACTGCGTCATCAAGGACAATGTGAAACCTTTATTTGTCATTTGTATCTGTCATTCACATCGTGTGTAATACGTTCATACCCCACGATGTAGCTTTATGTACCCATTTGAAAGGTAAAATTGTGTGTAACGCGTTCGTACCCAGCAATGTAGCCATTTCGAAAGGCAAAATTTGCGGTTGTTGTGGCCTACTTGGATTTAGGAATCAGTAGGCCAAGTGGGAGGTGTAGAACTTTCTAGCAGGCAAAGCTATTTGTCTTTCATTCTATTTATGTGTTCATTGTTGTAACTGGTATCAAAGCACCGTTGCCTTTAAAGTGCCTTTAAGGTGCATCGTCAAAGCCATGTTTTGTTATGTATTGCTTTCGTATGTGCCTTTGTAAATCGATCTATCGTCAGAACCTGTACGACTTGTCGGTTTTATAACCTGACTGACTCTCTGACTGACTCTCTAACTGACTGTGGTTAGTAGCTAACAAACTGTCTAACTGCTAACTGACTGCTGCTTAACCGTGTATGTGGAATAAACCTTCAGAAAGACAGTCGAGTTGTGCCCGCCGTACTTGTTCTGGTTACCCTTTCCAGAGGGGAGTATTGAGCTGGAAAGACCAACCAGCAGAAATCTGGACACCCATAATCCTCTCATCAACCCTGATTGCAATGACCAGGGGTTCCAAGTTGAAAAGAAATGGTGAAAAACAGCAGCCCTGATGTGTGCCTCTAAATAACGGGAAATATACTGAAGTAGAACCATTTGTTTTCACGGCCGACATTGGGCTACAATATAAGATTTTGATCCACTTTCTAAATGTTGCTCCAAACCTGAACCTCTTCAAGACTGTATGTAGATATTCCCACTCTATTCTGTCGAACACCTTTTCGGCGTCAAGTGATAGGAGGACCTCCAGCTCGAGAGAGCAATGAGTAGAGTACATTACATCAAAGAGCCGTCTTAGATTGAAAAAAGACTGTCGACCACGAATAAAGCCGGTCTGATCATGATGTATGAGAGATGGTATCACATCATTCAATCGGATTGCTAATCCTTTGGTCAAAATTGTCATTTAGCAGACGCTTTTAACCAAAGCGACTTACAATAAGTGCATTTAAACATTTGGGTACAAATAAGAGCTAGAAGTAAGTAAGAGCTTCAAGTAAGCCAAACTATGAAGTGCTAGTCATAAGTGCGATGTATAAGTTTGGTTTTTTTTTGTCGCCGTCGTCTTAGTCAAGGTAGAGTCGGAAGAAATGTGTTTATAGTCTGCAGCGGAAGATGTGGAGGCTTTCCGCTGTCCGGATGTTGATGGGGAACTCGTACCACCATTTGGGAGCTAGGACAGTGAACAGTCTTGAGTTCTGCGAATGCCTCTGCGATCCACTCAGTGAGCCGGTTTGCCGATGCAGAGCGGAGTGGGCGGGCTGGGCTGTAGGTTTTGATCATCTCCTGGATGTAGGCTGGACCGGATCCGTTTGTAGCATGGAACGCAAGCACTAGAGTCTTGAAGCGGATGCGAGCAACAACAGGAAGCCAGTGAAGGGAGCGGAGGAGCAGTGTAGTGTGGGAGAATTTTGGTAAGTCGAAGATCCATCGAGCTGCTGCATTCTGGATGAGTTGCAGGGGTCGTATGGCACACGCAGGGAGACCAGCCAGGAGGGAGTTGCAGTAATCCAAGCGTGAGATGACAAGAGCCTGGACCAGAACCTGTGCCGCCTTCTGGGTTAGAAGAGGCCGTATCCTTCTGATGTTGTGCAACATGTATCTGCAAGATCGAGCTGTTGCAGCAATGTTGGCAGTGAGGAAGAGATGGTCATCAAGTGTCACACCCAGGTTCCTTGCGGTATGAGAAGGAGCTACCACAGAGTTGTCGAGGGTGATGGTTAGATCTGTGGTGGGAGAGCTCTTTCCTGGGAGAAAAAGAAACTCAGTCTTGTCGAGATTGAGTTTCAGGTGATGGTCAGACATCCACTGAGAGATGTCAGTCAGACAAGCGGAGATCCGTTCTGCTACATGTGTGTTGGAGCTGGGAAAAGAGAGAATGAGTTGGGTGTCATCGGCATAGCTGTGATAGGAAAAACCATGGGAGAGAATAACAGAACCAAGAGAGTTGGTCTATAGAGAGAAGAGGAGAGGGCCCAAGACAGAACCCTGAGGGACCCCAGTAGCTAGAGGAGAGGGTTCCGACACAGATCCTCTCCAGGTTACTCTGTATGTTCGGTTTTGAAGACAGGACGAGAGTAGGGTAAGTGCAGAGCCTGAGACACCTAGTTATTGATGGGAGGAAGTAAGGATCTGCTGGTTAACTGTGTCAAACGCTGCAGAAAGGTCCAAGAGGATGAGCACCGAGGAGAGAGAGGCAGCCCTGGCAGTGTGGAGTTGCTCAGTGACAGCAAGAAGTGCAGTTTCGGTCGAGTGACCTGCTTTAAAACCAGACTGAAGAGGATCGAGAAGGTTGTTCCAGTGAAGGTAGGAGGAGAGTTGATTAAAGATAGCACGCTCCAGAGTTTTGGAGAGAAAAGGAAGAAGAGAGGCAGGTCTGTAGTTATTTACTTCAGATGGGTCAAGGGTGGGTTTTTTAAGGAGGGGGGTCACTCTGGCCTCTTTAAGAGAGTCCGGAATGCAACCAGATGATAGAGATGTGTTGAAGGTGACATAGACCGGAAGCTCCAATTAACGCTGCGTTTGTGTGTGTATCTGCGTCATTACCTCGTTTATGAAACCCTAAAGTTTCAGAACAAACAGTTCAGCCACTGCTGAGAAAATAGTGTTGTATTGTTTTCCTGGGCTCTGCGAAGCGGATCGACACTTCCTTAATTTGATGTCGTCATCAGAAATCCTCACCACCGTAGCGCCTCCCGGTGCGGGCACTAGTCCGGGCACATCCGGTTGCGTACATTCAACCGCAGAAGAAGAAGAAGAACTAGTCTCGTTGTAGCTGCTGAGATGCAGAGCATCCACCGTGCCAGAGGGGGAGCTGTGTATCTGAGAGCTGGCCTATCTATTACGTCACTTCCAGGTACCTGGCCAATCACAGGACAGTTGTAAAGCTCTCGTTGGCTGGCCAATCACAGCAACTGTTTGGTCTGAAACAGCGCGGCTGACGAGAGCGTCAGTGAGGAGATATTTTGATCGGCTCGTTTGCAGCGATTAGGAGGTTTTTAATCATGAAAACAAGTTAATATATGTAAGTAGACCTCCATAACTAACATATATGTGTGATACAAGCATTCTATGTCGCCTTTAATGAGGTGGGTGAGGAAAGGAAGTTGATCATGAGATAGAGGGGTAAAAGAGGATAGAGAATGAGATGAATTTGTGGTTGGTAGAGTGGTGAGATCAGGAGGTGGGGTTGAGAAAGAAGAGTGAATGTCATCTACTTTTTTTGTGAAGTAGTTGACAAAGTGAATTGGTAGAAGGGAGGAGGGAGGACCCCCCCCTCCTTGACCTTGGGGGGGGGCGGGGGGGGTCAAGGAGGTTAGAGAAGATCGAGAAAAGTTTTTTGGGGTTAGAGAAAGGGGATTGAATTTTAGTCTGATAGAAAGATTGTTTGGCTGCAGAGATAGAGGCAGTGAAGGTGGAGAGAAGAGAATGATAGGAAAGCAGGTCGTCAGGGTGTTTTGATTTCCTCCATTTCCTTTCTGCTGCCCGTATCGTGGCTCTCTCAGCACGCACTGAGTCAGACAACCACGGGGCTGGGGAGGACTTACAAACCCGCCGTGAAGTAAGAGGACAGAGAAAGTCAAGAGAGGAGGACAGAGTAGAGAGGAAGGTGTCTGTGGCAGAGTTGGGATGCATGAGGGAGAAGGAGTCAGCTGAAGGAAGTGCTGATAGAACAGTTGAGGAGAGAGAGGAGGGAGAGAGAGAGCGAATGTTACGACAGACAAGTGCAATATCTGATGAGATGAGATCATCAGATTGGGAGAATGGGAGAGAGTAGGAAATGAAGAAATGATCAGAGACATGAAGTGGAGTTACCTTGAGGTCGGAGGTGGAGCAGTTTCTGGTGAAGATGAGGTCAAGGTGGTTGCCAGCTTTGTGAGTTGGTGGAGAAGGAGCAAGTGAGACAGAAAGAGAGGAAAATAGAAGAAGTAGATCAGATGACTTCTCTGACTGGATGTTGAAGTCACCAAGAAGAACAAGTAATGGGCCATTTTCTGGGATGTTTGAAAGGAGGACATCTAGTTCCTCCAAGAAGTGTCCCAATGGGCCTGGTGGATGGTAGATGACAACAATGATAAGTTTTACTGGGTCAGTTACAGTTACAGCATGAAATTCAAACGACTGTGAAGAGAAGTGTGGCAGTGGGTAAAGAGTGAAAGTCCAGTTGGGGTTGATGAGCAGACCTGTCCCACCACCTCTTCCAGTGGATCTGGGTGTGTGGGAGAAGGAGTGGGCGGAGGAGAGAGCCGCCGGGGTGGCTGTGTTGGAGGGTGTTATCCAAGTCTCAGTGAGAGCAAGGAAGTCCAGGCATTGCTCAGTAGCAAAGCCAGAGATTAACTCAGTCTTGTGGGTAGCTGACTGGCAGTTCCACAGGCCCCCTGCAACAAGGTGTTGGATGTGTGTTAAGCTAATGTGTGTAAAGCTCCACCTAAAACACTTCTCTTCACAACCACAAAAAACAGGTTGTCACATTAATACTGTAAAACAGAAAAAAGAAAGGAAAATGGTAAACTCAAGAGTTGTGATCTAATCATGTGCAAAGCAGTGTGTATAACCTAGTGGTGTCTCCTCAGTTAATGCCTTTAAGCACAACTAACTTCTCAAAGAGATTTGCATTCAGATGGGGCCTGTTAATCAGTCCAGCAAAGGAAAATAAACGCTCTACTGGAGCAGAGGACGAATGATGGTTTTGAACCTTACAAAAAGGTTTTTGATGAGGGGATACTGGTCCAAGGATGGCAAGTCCTTCCTTTGGTCCTCCAAAAAATGAAGTGACCCAAGCTCAGCCTTGCTGTGAGTAGACTTCTGGAAAACCTCCACGTCTTCTGTGAAGATGAAGAAGTCATCCTCTTCCTCTAACGTAGAAGTTGCGTTTTTTTTTACTTGCCATTTGTGGAGGCAGCCAGCGCATTCGCCAGGATCGATTTGTTTACTTCTGGTCGAAGATCTAGAAAGGCACCAAATCTCCGCTGGAAACCATCCACTATGGCATGCAGAAGGTGCGAAGAGTAACGGAGGTTGTTGGCATGCAGAGCTTCAAGCTTAACCTCTATTGCAAATAAGGTTGGAATTAATTCTGCGTAATAGCACAGTGACTGGCTCTGCGATCAATTGCCTGCGCAAGGGGTTTCAGGACTTTGGTATACTCTTCAATGTACTCCATCTCTGCATCCTTAAACAATGGCGGTTTAACTTTGTCATGAGATCAGGGAGTGTCCGCGGATGCTGCAGAGCTGATGAAGGCTGTCATATAGAGAGTTCCAACGCGTCGTACAAGGTGTAATCAACCTGCATTTCAGTACTGCAGACACCACTTCAGCACTTTTAGGCCTTCCTGCTGCGTTCCACAGTGCAGAACATTTTCCCATTGTAGAGTTGTTAAGACACGACAAGCTAGAGTGTTCTTTCATGGCCTTTTTTGCATCAATTGTCACAACCAGACTTAGAGTATGGCACGCGCATCGCAAATGAGTTGGTAAAATAATGCCAGTCTCATTTTCCTCGGAGTCTGAAGAGTCTATTGCGATAAATGAGAGATCTTCTCCATCTTTTTGACTCTGCTCATCCACACACACTGCTGAAATATTAAATTCTTAAAATGCTTTGACGAAATTGGACCCATTGTCTGTTACTGTAGCAACAACACGTTCATGGGACAGCCCATATTCGGCGTGGATTTCATCCAGTGTCTCCACAATTCTATCGTTTATGTGTGGACTAGGGAAAAGGTGGCATGCTAGTGCTGTAGACAGGCGGCTCAATGTATCTGGCTGAATCCAGTGTGCTGTCACACCAAAAAAGCTTGAAACATTGGTAGACCAAATGTCAGCAGTGGTACATAAGTGCTTAACACCTTTCAACACTTCTTTCAAATCATCCACTTTTGTTGTGAAGTCAATCCTTCTTCCTAGAGTTCTTCTTGAGATTACAGTTGCTTCTGGGTTCAAGCCCTGAACGAGGTCAATGAATTCTTGCTGTTCAACAGTTGAAAGAGGATGCATTCCTTTAATAACATAGGCAGTGATTAAGTCATCTACTTTTTTCTATGAGATCTGGGCATTTCTGGGAGAACACTCTGTAACCAACTTTGTCTGCTTGTGTGTGGTACCGATGGTCCTTTTTTGAAATTTGTAGTGGCTTGAACAGAACCAGATATGATGGTTTTCTTCTTTGTACATAATTTGCACTCAGCTTGAACTTGCCGCGATTCTGTTTGTTTCACAATTTGAAAATAAGTCCCAACTTATATCGCTGATCTCACTGTTCACAGAGCAGTACAAGTGCTTGGGGCAGGATTCTCCTCTGGTATTTCCAGGGGCTGGTCAGAGCTGTGAAATGAAAATAAGACTTCACTATCTATTGCATCTAATCCACAGGAAAAATTTTAAATTTAAATATATAACATTATACCAATAATAAATAAATTGAAAATTGCTAGTAAATCAGATTTTCATTATTTTATTTTATTGTTTATATAATTTCATCATTTATAATTCAGTATCGGTTTGTTTATAGCATAGCCACTATGCTCAACGTTCATAATTCCTGAAGCTTAGTAAACAAAATATTCAGAATCAGCATCCATAAACGCTTTATTTCTGTAATACCATTATAAATGCTACACAGCTGTAAATGTGTCAGTGCAGCATACAAGCTTCCATCAGTTCAACTCCTTTACCTGATCTCCTCATTGTCTCCCATTCTATCACTCATTCTCACTCATTTCGCCTCACAGGTCCCTGCTACTCCTAACTGTCCCTCCAATCACGTTCTGAACATGAATCTGAGGGAGAACAAATTTGAGGCATGTTGTATGATGCTTACTTTAGCCTACATATTGTGTAGGCTACATACAGTCAACAGCAGAACATTATTTAGGTACATTTCTAAGAAAAAGTAGATTAAAAGGGTAGTCACTCATGGTGCTGCAGCAGCACACATATTGACAATGATGTACAAAACTCCTATTTAGGCTATAGGCTACATGAAACAAAGTGAAACTCAGCGAGTTAGTTAGCAGCTAACATTCAAAAGTGAAATACACAAAGAACACAGAACATTACACTGAACAGGAACATGCCATAAAAAGAGTGATTCATGGTTGAGAATAAATGTGTTACTAAAATAAACTAGGTAAATTTGGTTGGTCACCTTGCTTTGAAACAACTTCTGACAGGTACCTGACTCAATCTGCAGCACCGTACGTTTTGTGTTGTGAGTGCAATCATGTGCATGCCCATAGCAAGTGTGAAACAGCGCCAAAATTCCCTAGTGGTCGAGATTGGCATCACAGGGGCTTAACTATGCGACGGTGCTGCAGACTATTTCGTGGTTTATAGATAGATATGTTATCACAGAGCCTCACAGAAAGTATTTTACAGTATTTTAAAAATACAAAAATACACAACACTGAAGTATTTTGACACAAAATACAAGGGCATTTTCATCATCTCAATAAAATACAAATTACAAAATAGTATTTTGTATTTGAAATACATATTTTAAATACATGTATTAGAAATACTGCCCATCCCTGCATGTGACCCATGAGTTGCCAACAAAAACGGCTTTCTGTGTGGAGTTTGCATGTTCTCCCATTGAACATTCTAAATCAGTGGTCCCCAACCCCCGGGCCGCGGACCAGTACCGGTCCGTGGGTCAATTGGTACCGGGCCACACACAAAGAATACATAACTTACATTATTTCTGATTTATTTATTATCTGATTCTGAGCGATGATTTATTTTGAAAAATTACCGGATTCTCTCCGCCACTTTTGTATATAACTCACTCTTGACGCATGTCAAGATGCTTGCCTCGGTCACATGTCACGGTCGCAGGAAGAAGAGCAACTGCTGGAGATCGCAAATGACGGCGACATTAAAAGTATGTTTGAGACAATAACTCTGCCGGTGTTCTGGAATTAAAGTCATGGCAGAATACCCAGAGATTGCCACAACAGCACTGAAAACCCTGTTGACATTTCCGACGTCCTATCTGTGAGAAGCAGTGTGAGCGGATGCTGCTGCTGCTGTTGACGAAGCAGCATGGCTCGACTCCACATGGTCTGGTATGGTTTTCCATTACCTCCTCAACGTGGGTAGAGTCATCGTAGCACGGAAACTGCCGTGACTTTGTTTTACACGCGACACAAACACAAAAACTAGTGACTTGTTTTTAGTGTAACTGGATCATTGGAATCAGTTGATGGAGAAGATTTGTTCACAGAATCATTCAGTACTTCCTGCATGACCGGATTGAAATGCCACTGGCAACGGGCAACGGGTGATTTGGCTCACGATCACCGGCTTTCAGCAGTGCTGTCGCTAAATACCCTGGACTCCTCTGTTAAATATTGACATTTGAGACATTTCCTTTGCTAAATGTTGGAGATTAACACGTTTTGTCTTTTTAACTGATCGGCATTGTTCGTTTTGATTCTTGTGTCGGACGTCGTGTTCATGGCTCTTCAAGTAACGACACTCTCATAACCAATCATTGGCTGGCAGGCTGACGAGCTACAATACAAGCAAAAACAATGCAAACAATTAAAACTCTTATCAGCATGTTATTATTGCAACTTTTAACCCTTTTTCCATGTATAATTAAATATTACCATAACTTATTCCCTTAAAACATTAACCTTATAAATTAACTGTTTAAATTTCACAAACCCTTTAAAATATCCCTTTTAACTAAATCACATAAAAATTATCATTAAAATAAATGTGCTAAACGTGACTTAGATTAAATACAACAGCGCCATCTAGTGGGCGAAAAAGTTATCATTTACAAATAGAATAAACTCCGTGAAAAGTATATTAACACACAATAAACTCACTTAACTCAATAAACTCTACAAACCTTGTTCCCTCATTGACCGGGTGCTGATGAACAGTAAGCTAAATAAAACAAACAAACAAACTACTCCTGACCGAACATGTGCTTTTCTCCGTAATCGTCTGAGTAGTTGTTTTTCGACTATTTCATCCGCTTTACGTTACTTATTTCCGGTTTCCACATTAGCATATTTCAAATTAAAAGCATGAGAACTATTATTTCAAAATAAAATGACACATTGACAACAAGGTCATTTACACCAAGTACCTAATGGAAAAGCACAAAAAGCCGTGCCATGTCAAGGCGTGCCAGGATTGTGCAGTGGAAAAGCACCATAAGTGTGAACATAAGAGTGAATGGTTGTTTGTTTCTATATATTGGCTCTGCAATGGATTGGCGACCTGTCCAGGGTGTACCTATCCTTACGCGCAGCCCCTTGACCCTCACATGGAGGATAAAGCTCTCTTTGCTGTTACTGTCTTTGCAGATCTGTGAATCCAGGCTCCAGCCCTGCCCTCACGGACGTAGCTGCCCCTGTTCCAGGAGAAGTCCCGGAAGATGACTCCATCTCACTAATGTCAGAGAGGGACGAAGGGTGTTTGAAGAAACCGAGGCCTGGAGATACCGCGCAGGGAAGCGACGCAGCCGAGGCTCCCGACTTCAAGGCCCAGAACCGCCGTTTGCTCCCCAACTTCAAGAATCCTCTGCACGTCATTGACGGGTCTGAGCAGCGCTACTTCATCGGCATTGTGGACATTTTCACCGTGTACGGTATTAGGAAGAGGCTGGAGCATTTGTGGAAGAGGCTGAGGCATCCAGGCCGGTCGTTCTCCACCGTCAGTCCACAGACTTACTGCGTGCGGCTGTGTCAGTGGGTACAGGATCATACCAAGTAGCCCAAATCCGTGGTTCCATCAATAGGAACGGTCGTTCTGGTACAGTACGGTACGTACTTAAGAATCGTACCAAAAAGTCCCATTTTTGGAACTCTTCCCTTGTGGTACAAGAGTGGTACGGTATGGTCAGGGTGGAGCTAGACCGGTACCCTGACCCAGGGCTTTACCATTCTAAACCGTACCACACTGTACCAAACTGAACCGTTCCATGATGGAAACACAGTACAAGAGTCACTCAAGTGAGTTCCAGACATGAACTCCAAACAATACCCGGGACATTTAGTTTTTTGTGCACAAAAGTAGAACGCAGCAGTATACGGGTCAGACGCCTTCACACCAGCAGGAGAGTGTCCAGGTGATGGGGGGGGGAGGGGCTGGGTCACACTTGCAGCAGGTAGAACACTCACTGGCTGTGACATTGTTCTCACGTGGGCTCAGCTGGACTTTACCTGGAGATTTGACTGGGAATCTGGTGGAAGAATTTGAGGTAAATTTCGGGAGTGACTGTTGACGGACATTTGTGTGCTCAAACATAAAGGGCATAATGAACAAATCAAAATGGTTTACCATGTTTTGTGTAAAGCTTGAGCCTCGTGTCTGGAAAAACGTGGAATAATAATGATCTGTGCCGTAACCTGAGTCTAATGGATAAAGGATGCGGAAGAGATAAGGTCTTTGTCTCAGACTCATTTCCTTTGTTGGTTTTCACTGCCTCACACTGACAACATGAGCAGATCTGCAGTTATTTCACAGTGAAACTCAGCATTACTACTAGTTATGAAAAATATATCGTAAAAAAAGAAAGATAATGTATATATGTGTGTATGTACTGTATATATATATATAAACACATGCATATACACACATAAACACATATATACATACATTTACACACACATACACAATGGGTGTAATGGACTTATTCCAAGTCCATTACACCCCAGCCCGCCCATTCCACTCTGCATCGGAAAACCGGCTCGCTGCCCCCTCACTGAGAGGATCGCAGAGGCATTCACAAAACTCAAGACTGTTCACTGTCCTAGCTCCCAAATGGTGAAACGAGCTCCCCATCAACATCCGGACAGCGGAAAGCCTCCACATCTTCCGCCGACGACTAAAGACTAATTTCTTCCAACTCTACCTTGACTAAGACGACGACGACAAAAAATAACAAAAAAAAACAAAACAAAAAAAAAAAAAAACTTATACATCGCACTTATGACTAGCACTTTATAGTTTGGCTAACTTGAAGCTCTTTCTTACTTCTAGCTCGTATTTGTACCCAAATGTTTAAATGCACTTATTGTAAGTCGCTTTGGATAAAAGCGTCTGCTAAATGACATGTAATGTAATGTAATGTAAAAAAACGTATCTCAGGCTAGCGATTGTTAGCCAGTGTTAGCCAGTGCTAGCAATACCAGTGGATAACTATGCTCTACATGTCATTCTGTGCGCACAAACAACATAGCTTAACATGTCTACAGTGAAAAATTAAATGGTATTCTCTGTACGTCGAATAAGACGAGCGCAATTATCAGTAAACGTAGCAACTGGAATTCCTCAAAATTATGACAGTTTCAATTTCTCAAATTGATTGAAGTACAGCAGAAGTGCTATGATTAACAGTACTTTTGAACTTGAGGACAACCCAGAATGTCAAACTGTTTTTTTTTTTTAATATCTATATTTTTTTAATATATTGGGGCTTTTCCATTAAACAGATCTAGCACAGCTCGGCTCAGCTCTGCTCTACATTAGTGGGTCAGTAGCGGACTGGCCATCGGGAGCACCGGGACGCTTCCCGGTGGCCTGATGGTCATCCTGGCCTGACTTGAACAGTCACCGGACTGAGTGGACTGATTGGTGTTACCGGACTTCCGGGCCAATCAAATCAATCCATCTAGTTACGTACGCTCGGCACCCTGTCGGCGTCACGCAACAATCAATTAGCTCCGCTGTCTTAGATACTTTTTATTAATCCCCTTAGGGAAATTATTCTCTGCATTTTGACCCATCCTAGAATTAGGAGCAGTGGGCTGCCACACTGAGTAGCGCCCGGGGAGCAATGGGGGTTGGGTACCTTGCTGTGGGGACTTGAACCGGCGACCTTCCGGTCACAAGCCAAGTTCCCTTTTCCACTTGGCCACAGGCTGCCCTTCACTCTAGTAGTCAAGAAAAATGGAGGGACAGAAGAAAAGGAAAGGTGCAGCAGAGAGAGAGAGGGACAGAAAACGGAAAGTCCTTGCCACAGACGCAGCGAAATGTTGCAAAATAAGTGACATGTTCACCAGGACGGAAGGTCAGTCAAAAACGCTATAGCTTTCATTGCGTTTATCGTTCAATCACCGTCCGTCACCACCGCAGACTGTGTGTCTCACGGAGGGTTAATTCCATCACCTCTTAAGCAACAATAGTGGAAGTCACATGCGCCCCCCCCAGCCCCCTCCACACACACACACACACACACACAGGCACACGGCCCGACAATCAATCCAGAATACCTAGAGATGAATGAAAAATATGATTTTGTTGCATAATGTTTGAGCCACTACAGGATAGTTTATACATGCTGAAATAATAAATCATAATTAAATACAGCTAGCTTTTTTGTTTACTCTTAATCTATTAGGCTGCAGTTTTCTTTATTGTAATTCTGCACCATAAATGATAGTTTGACTATCATTATAATATATACAAGCTCTATATAGTACGACTATAAACTTTATAGGCTGTGTTCACAGACACCTGTCTTTCTGGGTTTTTGTGTGTGCAATCATTAATAATATAAAATCAATCAATGACAATGAATATATATATATATGTATACACAGAGAAGTGTGTGAATATGGTATTATAAGAAGTTCTACTCACTTACATTGTTGCTTGTTAAATTTAAAGAAGTTAATTTATTCCAGTTTTGATAAATATAATAAATTTGATGCTTGAAAGTAAAGTTAATTATTGAACATCCGAGCTAGTATTTCTCTCTTTTTAAAAATATAGGCCCATTGTTTTGTGTGTCTTGCCTTGTACATTTGTGTATCCTATGGCTGCTGTCCTCATGAGTTTTTGAGGATTCACCCATTGCTATAACATTTGAAAACAGGGTTTTCAATGAAAATCATATATTATATCATATTTCTTTTAACTATCAAATAGGGTTAGAATACACAACTAGAGGTATGGTGGTCTGCATGAGAAGGGTGGCCTGGAATGGCATCAAATTCAAACACCTGAATTATTGTCCCTGGTACCTGGTGCTTTTGAAACTTCCTACTTGTACGCTCTTTATTTGTAACCCCTCTCTACTCTAAACTTATGGACTTTGGTGCGGGGGATGACAAAGTCTCACAAATGTCAGTTTCTAACAATGACGTAAAACTGGTTAACTTTTTGTTTACTGTCAATTGGCTGTCATGGGCGCCCTTGGGGATCGTAGCGAAGGTGGATACTCATCGCACTGTGAGTCAGCGCCTCACACAACCACACCTCCTCCACAAACATGAACTGGCTATAACTTAACATACCTTAGCATTTTGGACTGCTTTTATACATAAGAATGCAAATGTACAATATAGAGCACAACCTAGGCTCATTTTCACCAACTCTATAAACACACCTGAGCAAAAAGTACTCAAAATGTTTAAAAAACGGATTGAATTTGTGAAACTTGTGAAAAAAAATAAATCCTAACTTTGACTTTGCCATGTGAGCGCTGAGGGTTATTCATCAAACATGAATCTGTAGAACATGGCCAGTCACAACAGCATGTGCCTGAAAGATGTCCACCCCTGATTTCCACTATTTTTTTAATTCTGAAAAGCCATTACAGACACAATAATCCCTCTGAACCACTGTTGCTACTGTTGTATGATGTAATGGTGTTTCCTCACGTCTATTCTGGGATTGTCTTCAGTGATTGGAATGTCATGTTGGCAATGAAGCGAGAGTTGTAGCGAAGGCTCCACCTTCTCTGCCTCCATCAGCACACAGGATGAGGTCATCCTAAACTGAGGACCTTTTAAATAAAAGCAGCAAAGAAGAGTGGTATTTTGAAGAAGCATTTTCAGAGGAGAAGCCACTGAACAGCTGACACCAAGATCAAGATGGGACCAAATCCAGGCGGAGGGACCTGTGGAGGAGATGCAGAGCGGAGTTTGGGTTACTGCGACGACACGGCCCTTATCCTCATCAAACACTGCCGCAACATGAGGCGACAGGATTTCTTCCTCAGACTCATCAACCTGCTGGTGCTCACCTGTGCTGCATTCTTCATCTGCTCCATCTGTGCCGGTTCATGGACTCGTCAAAGCTCCGGGGAACAGACAGTGAGTTCAACCTGAACATTTCACTCTTACAGCGGCATCATGTTACCAAAACGGCAGCAATGTCAAGCCATTAAAGGCATAAGATGAGATGAAATTTACACTGTCACAGCAGCAAAGGCAGTAAAGATGAAGGTGATAAATAATAAACATGCATTTCCAAACATGTGAAAGTAAAATGTGTAAAAACATTAGCAATATGACTATAAAAAGGTAAAGTAGAATGTTCATTATAGACATTAAGTTACCAAAAGGTATACGACAGCTTAAGTCTATGATGCATTAAAAATGTGTTCACTGCTTTATCTCACTCCAATGGGCAAATGTAACTTTGTGTCACTCTTCAAATCACTCATTCTGCCACACCACACAAGTCCATTTGTAGCTCATGGGGCACAGAGTAGCTGCTGATCTTTGGCTGCCTCTAGTTTATATCACTGACGTAGAGCCAACAATTCAAACACACGAGTCCCAAAACTGCACATTTGGACTTGACACGACGGCAGCAGTTGATCGACAACTTACAACCATCACATACGCTGGCATATACAGTAGAACAGTAAGTACCACCAGAGGTCGCTCACATACCACTGGTGGTACACGTACCACAGTTTGAGAGCCAGAAATTTAAGAAAAAAAAAAAAGAACAAAGATAATCTGAACTTCAATGCAGGTACTTGTCTTAACACCCCTGGATAACGGTTAAACATCAATATTCAAAAAGTGTAACGTTAATGCCAAAACAGACTTAGCTAAAATGAATAAAAGCACCTGAATGTGTTCTTCTTTGTTTATTAGAGCACCGAAGAGCAGCGTGCCGTCTACTTGAAGCAGGAGAGCCAGTTTCCCTCAGGTAAGCTAATCCTTCATCATCTTCAAGAACATTGTTATGAGAAACAAAGCAAAGCAGTGTTGATTTGAGACCATTTCTTCTCTCTCTCTGCAGAACCTGCTACGACTAAAAACAACAACCAAGGATTCAACATTCAACTCAGTACGTTTTTCCTCACAAACTTCCAATAGATATTGTCCTTGTCAAACACTTAAAGTGAACACTAAACTAATGAACTAATCAACACTAGACTACTTCACAAAGTGCACCCTGGCCCTGAGTTCTCCCTCAGTTCAACCACTGATTCAAAATCCACTACGCGATCATAGCTAGCGCTGTTTATCTTGGCTGCCTTTATCTTCTGGAGCTGTGTGTGTGGCTGTTTAAAAACGATTTTTTTAAGTGATTTTCTCTGTGCTCTTCATCCTGCAGGGTCTCTGTCTGACCGTAACACTGAGGTGAAAAAGGTCAAATGGGAGGTGGAGAATTTAAACATGCGCAACCAGTACAAGGAAGAGCGGCAAGCCATCGTGATTCCTCGCGATGGCGTCTACTTCATCTACGCCAGGTTTCAGTTGGCATGCCACAAAAATTTTCCATTGAAGTTCAACCCATTGTATGTGGAGTTGGACTGGTGGAGTGAGGCTTATGATAAACCGCAGTTTCTCATGCAAGTCAAGGACGGTTTGGCATGCGAGAACCAATCCATGGGCGGGGGGTACAGGAACGTGTTTATGGGGCAGCTCTTTAATCTGACGACAGATTATCATGTGAGTGTCAATGTCTTGAGAGGCTACGAACTGATCACCATGGCTTATTTCGGAGCCCATCTTACATAAAGTATGTCATTTCTGCCACGGGGGGGGGGGGTCTTAATTAAAGCAATCAACCAAAGACTTAGTGCGCCTCTGGTGGCAGAACATGTGGCAAACGGTAATGATTTGTTGTGATCATACGCAATAAAATAAGCAAAACTAAAGACAACACACTGGATAACAAGTAGAGGCGGAATATTTCCTTCCTCATTCCTCAATGATATTAAAGCACGTAGCCAAAAACAAACAGCTTGTTACTTGGATACACAGATTTACTGGATTTAAAATGTGTAGATTAGGTTGTTTTTTTTCTAATAGTAGTACAGTACGCAACTAAATTTTTAACATTGTTCTCATTGTTTCTGGATATTTTAATACAGACATTTTACATGTTATGTCTTTTATAATGTATTTAAAAAAAATTTAATTAAAGAAGACTTTTATTTATATATTCTTATTCACTATTTAGGTATTTAGGTCAATAACATAACAACAAAAAAAAGAACGTTTAACTGTGAAAACATGGATTTGAGTATATTCTCTGTGTTGTTATTGTTTGTTTTATTGTTTTGCTTAATCTAATACTTCAGTGTTTGCTGCAGTGAAATAAATACAGTCATGATGGCACATGCTTGTCATATTTCTTTCTTTCTTTCTTTTAACTGATTTTATATAGGATAAATCTAACCTCATATTTTGGCCTGCACCATTTGTTTGTCATTTGTTGTGACATAGAATTTTGCTCATACAAACAGCGTAGATAAAGATAAAAAAGTTAAACAGTATGTGTACGAACAATTTAATGTGAAAAAAAACTTTCCATGGAACTCAGTTTGACACCATTGATTTAGCACCAAATTTGCACCAAAATTTAACATCTTCAGAGTCATTTGTTGTTTTTCCATAACGCACCACGCGGCAGGGCGTGGCTCGACTCTACGCGGTTTGGTTAGTTTTTCATTACTATAGTTCCTCCTCAACGTGGGCGGAGTCATCATAGCATGGCTGCATGGAAACTGCTGTGACGTTGTTTTCTGCCCGACACAAACAAACAAACTAGTGACTTGTAAAGCAGTTGTTTTGAGTGTAACTGAATCATAGAATCAGTTGATAAAAAAAAAATGTGTTCACAGAATGGTTCAGTACTTCCTGCACGACACAGTCAGTCAACTGAAATACCACTGAACGGGTTGCGATTCAGCTCACGATCGCCGGCTTTCAGCAGTGCTGTCACTAAATACACCAGACTCTGCTGTTAAATATTGACATTTCTGACATTTTCTTTGCTAAATGTTAGAGATTAACCTACGTTTTTGGGTTTTTTAAGGATTTTTAAGTCTTTTTAACTGATCTACAGTTTGGCATTGCTGGCTTTGATTCTCGGTGACGACACTCTCTGATCAATCAGTGGCCGGCAGTCTGACGACGTCACATTTTAGTATTGGCTCAGCTCGCTTTGGAACCTCATCAGAGCAGGTACTAAAAAAACCACCAGGAAGCATCACTGATGGAAAAGCAAAACAAACCAAACCATAAATCTGCCGTTCATTTTCTACGCACTCCGGTCAAAGTTCAGTAGAACAATATTTCGGATTTTACCACAAGAGGAAGATTGCGTACAACTGGTGGAACAACAGTTTGAGAACCATGGATTTAGATTTAGATTTAGCTTTTTTAGGTAGGTATGTGTGTAGGTAGGTAATGAGGGAAGGAGGTAGGTAGGTAAGGAGGGATGGAGGGAGGAAGGAAGGATGGAAGGTAGACAGACAGGAAGGAAAGCAGGTATGAAGGCAAGTAGGTAGGCAGGTAAGTACGCAGGGATGGAGGGAGGAAGGAAGGAAGGAAGGAAAGCAGGTAAGGAGGCACATAGGTAGGTAGGTAATGTGAGCACAGAACATATAATACACATAGTTACACTTTCTCAAAAACACCCTAGTCGCACGAACATGACTTTAACTGAACTTGTTCACATATACTTGTTGAAGCAGTCACACACACACACACCCTCACAAATGACCTTGGGTAGGTCACGCACCCACACACATCCTCACAAACGGCCTTGGGTACCATGCACCACTCTCCCTAACTTCTGCCTCCTGTTTTTCATGCTACATTGACGCACACACAAATAAGGCGGCGACTCACCTGAAGACTATATAGGATAACACCCCTAGACATGAGCAGACTCTTCTTGTACACGACATTGATACATGTACTGTACTTGAACTATTCTCCGCACTTTGCAAACTGCGCAATAAATCTGTATAATTCTTACTCCGTCTTCTCCTGGTCCTCCTTTCACCGCATCAACGGACTCGGACAAAAGGCAAACGGCTGTTTGACCTCAACAATTTTTGGGGGCTCGTCCGGGATGTGGTAAGGAGACTATGGAACGAAATTCGGCTTAAAGATTTCTTCACAACGACAGAGACGAGACACGGGCCGGCACGATAAAGAAAGGTGAGCAGAACCTGTTTAAATCAAAATCTGCAGTTTTGAATACTCTAAAAACCGTGTCATGTCCTGAAGTTAGTGATTAATCTGCAAAACGACGATAAGAATTAATACAAAAAAAAAAAAAAACAGACTGAGAGAACAGACTATCCTTGGTTGTGGCAGACCCCACCGGTTTCCTGACGAGGAACCGGAAGCCTGGGAGGCAGCTGGGTTTGAGGCCCGGGGAAGTAAGGATACCCCGAATTCTAAAGTAGTATACTCTACGGAGTAAGGTTGGAGGCCTTTGAGGTAATATACCTCATAAATTCCTAAGAAGTCTGTTTGGGGTTAGAGTCCCCTAAAGTAGTAAGGTTGGAGGCCTTTGAGGTAATAGACCTCATAAATTCCTAAGAAGTCTGTTTGGGGTTAGAGTCCCCTAAAAGTAGTAAGGTTGGAGGCCTTTGAGGTAATATACCTCATAAATTCCTAAGAAGTCTGTTTGGGGTTAGAGTCCCCTAAAGTAGTATACGTTACAATCTCTTAGTAGAAGGTGTTTTATAATAATGTAAAGGATATGAATGCATGGTTCAAGGTGAATAACGATTTTTCTTTGTGAATTGTATTTGTGTGAGTAGAATAACAGGGATATTGGGTGCGGGAAGAATAAAGTTCTGAGGTGTCTTAGAGGTAATTGGATGCATAAAACGGTGTCTTGACCTACCCGACATAACAGAGGTGATCTGAGCCACGGACAACCTAAACGGTGTCAACAAAAGTGGCATGGGAGGTCAATAGGGTCAGTTGCTCGGGTGAACTCCATACAAACTGACCGGCCGTTAATAAGCCATTACCTCGATAAGCTTGGTTGCTCGGGTGAATTCCATACAAACCGGCTGGCCTCAGAATTAAGCAAGAAAACTAAGCTATGGAAGGAGAATTTGATAGAGAGAAAGATGATGGGGGTTGGGGTCCGGCGTTAGGGGGCTGGAAACCCTTTGAAGCACAACTAGAAAATCTGCTTATAGCAGTAGGATCAGTACCAGACGAAAAAGACAAAGATAAAAAGAGGTTAGAAATAAGGGAAAAGGTAGAAATGGTGGTGAAACGAAAGGGCAAGAAAATGTCAGACACAGGTCCGTTAGGGGCCTGGCTGTGGGAGAAAGTTAAAGAATGTGAAGTAGAAAGAGACGAGACGACAGAGAAGGGACAAAAAGCAGGAAGGCTGCAGAGATCCAGGATCAAGAAGGAAGCGAAACAACATGAGGAGGGACGACGGGGTTGGTCAGAACTGGTGGTTTTCTGGCAGAGCATGAGACATCTCCACAAGCATCGAGCCAAATCGGGCGGAAAACAGATGGTAATTGCACCTGACACTCCTACATGTCCACCTCCATATGCACCGTCAACACCAGGATTATATCCTACATTATATGTAACTAGTGGTACACTGCAGGTGGGAAGCACAGAGGACACGACCTCGCAGGACAGTGTTAGTAATTCAGGGACACACGAGACCCAACAATCAACACATACGTCTGTCCCAAAATCAGAACCCCCATCGCAGGTTACAACAGAGAACTCCTGGTTAAAGACTAACCTTTTCGGGAGTGACACATCTTTTACTCCACTCGACCCATTCTCACAGAGGCGAGAAAGAGAGCAGCAGACCCCAGGACTGACAACAACAAGTGCTACGAGAGTACGGGATAGTGAATATCGGGTTCCGCCACAAACACATACGCCTGATCAGACAGGCACAGCCTTATTTAGGGGTAAAGGACAGTGGGAAGGAGAACGGGCGGAAACACCTGTGACTTTTGACTTGCAAGGGGAATGGGAAGAGGGCAATAGATCTACCTCCCCCTCAGAGATAGAACGACTGAGGAGCCAGAGAAAACAACTACTGGACAGTGTTAACAAAGAAATAGAATTAGTAGAAGCATTGACTGGCTCTATAGGACAGAGGGTGCGTCAGCGTCGCACTGAGCAGCGACAACCAGAGCTACAGCACGCATCCGGTAATTATCCGTTGACTTTTGCTCCAGGACACAGAGACAAATACCGGCCATTCGGTATAGGGGACATACAAGCAATAGTAATAACTACCACCGGTGGCAGAAGGGGGTAATTTGTGGCTGAGCCAACTAGATTCGCTGACTGCTGGACAGAGACTGGCCTTAGGAGATTTTAGGGCCATCGCTGGGAGATGCATGACGAGGGGAGACATGACGGACATAGAAACACAGGCTCGCACCTACACACAGCCGGACGAACAACCTTTTACTCAGTATAGCACCGCCATAGGGAGAGCTATGAGAGAGAAATATCCGCTACCAAACGCCACTGTCATGCCCAAAATGAGATGGGACCCTAAACAAAACCCTAGGGACTACATTGATAAAGGAAAGGACACCTGGCTTAAATATACAGGGAGTCATCCGGGTAAGGCGGGGTCACAAAGAGAATGGTTCAGACAGGCCATACTGGAGGGGGTGCCGGAGAATGTCAAACTGGCCATGGTTAACAATCCAGACATGCTAGGCAGTGATTCCCATGTCTGGGAAAAACATTTAATACATCATCTGTCCCGTGCCCAAGATAGAGCAGAGAGTGAGCAGGAAGATCTGAAGGGCCTACAGGTCCAGTTGCTAAAATTACAACTGTCAGAAGCCAGGCAGAAAACAAGTGAGAGAAATAAGAAATCACCACAGGAACCAGTCAAGGTCATGGTTGCGGCTGAACAGACGTGCACTCCTGATTTATTTCCGGTCCCACCATGGGTACCGCCCCCACATAGGGGAGGAAGAGGTTACGGACGGGGGCCCATGAGGGGAAGGGGCGGTTACAGAGTCGGAGAAGGAAGGGGTGGTACAGGAAGAGGGCAGCCAGGAGGGGGTGGATGTTTCTACTGTGGGCAACTAGGACACTGGGCTCGTAGTTGCCCCCTCTACATGAATGAACCATGGAGTGGGCGGGGGCGAGCAATGGGGAGAGGATATCCGACTCCCTCGCCTACAGGAAGAGCTGGATTTAATACCACAGGTCCAGGCAGAGCAGGCGAGCACCCACCGGGCAGGGACAGTACCCACAGTGGGAGGACTGGGAAGGACCTAGTCAACAGTGACACACCCCAGGGAGCCACTCAGACAACATCACCACGGCAGAACCAATGTTGTCTGTGCAAATTGAAACGAACCAAATGCCTTTCTTAGTAGATACAGGGGCCACATGTTCCACGTTAAAAGTTGTGCCGCCCGGTTCTTTATCAACCAGGAACATTACACTCATGGGCTTCTCTGGGGAGAAACAAACACTGCCGATTACCAAACCCCTGGTGACCCAGGTGGGAAAACAAACTGTCACACATCCTTTCGTACATTCTCCGACTGTCCCAATGAACTTACTGGGGAGGAATCTCCTCATTAAGCTGGGAGTGACCATCCTCTGTAGTGCCGAAGGTCTGATTGTCACCATGCCAGACGGAACGTACCTGCCATGTGTGGGAGAACCCACTACTGGACAATATTTACTCCAGCCGGTGAATGAACAATATGCTGACATTTATTGGGGCCTGTTACAGCCTGACACACCGGAGCAGGGTGGTATCCTCTTGGCTTACCTCCAGTGGAAACCCTGGATCTCCCTTCTCGAACCGTACACCTCACCTCCGGATCCCCCACACGTGACACTCTTCTATGACAGATTACAAACCGATTGGTATCAGGAACAGTTTCAGGAACTATTGGAAGGGCGCGATTGGCAAATTATTACACAAAACATTTATGTAGCACCGGAGGGCGTAGCAGCAGCTGTCAACCTGACCTCTGAGCAGATTCCCTGGTACATGATGGCAGACGATGCGGCCCCACATGTCTCATTAGCATTACATCCAAAGCATCAGGCTAGAGAATTGGGCAGCATTGTAAAAAGGGCGCTCCTGCAGTCAGATTGGGTGCAAACACAAATACCACAAGTTCAGTATTCCGCTAAAGCTCAAACGTACCGCATACAGATATCTGGGACAGATAAGATCACTTCAGAGCACACACAAGTTTCCAGACATCATGGTCGTGAACGCACGGACCACACGGAGGCAGCTGCTCTAATTGACGGCCTCCCTGAACATTTATGGGCACAGGGCCCGACGGATGTCAGACTGGTTCAGTACGCACCTGTCACGTTTCAGGTGCAGGAAGGGCCACCTCTTTGGATTAGACAGTACCCTCACAAACCCCAGGCAGAACAGGGAATCACTGAAACTATTACAGGTCTTTTGCAAAGCGGCGTTTTGGAAATGTCTTGTTCAAATTGGAACACACCCATTTTGCCAGTAGAAAAGAAGGGTATGGGAAAATATCGCATGGCACATGATCTTAGAGCAATTAATGACATTCTCCGTACCCCTACGGTCCCTGTTCCAAATCCTTACGTGGCATTAACCAACCTAGATCCCTTGCATCAGTGGTTTACATGTATAGACCTAGCCAACGCATTTTTCTGTCTTCCGCTGGCAGAGGAATGCCGAGACATTTTCTCTTTTACGTTTCAGGGACGTCAACTTCGATATACAAGACTCCCACAAGGGTTCGCGCTCTCACCTGGCATTTTTAACCAAGTACTTAAAGACCTACTGAGTGACTGCCCCTTACCTGACAAAGTGACTCTGGTTCAATATGTCGACGACTTGCTCTTAGCTGCCCCAACTGCTGCCTTATGTCTACAAGCCACACAAAATGTGCTCTCACATTTGGCTGGGACGGGTTTTAAAGTAAGCAAGGCCAAACTTCAGGTAGCCAGGAAACAGGTTTCGTTTTTGGGGAGACAAATATCACAGAAAGGAACCGGACTGTCACCTGCACACAAGTCCAACATATTGCATCATCCTAGGCCTATTCGGGTCAAGGACATGTTGTCGTTTCTGGGACTGACTGGTTATAGTAGGGCTTACATAGCAAACTATACTGGCCTGACCAGACCTCTGCGTGACTTAGTGAAAGAACAGGGCATGCGCAATCTCACAGCAACTTTGACCTGGACGCAAGCTGCGGAAGAAGCTTTTATTACCCTTAAGCAGTCACTCTCCACAGCTGCCGACTTAGCTATACCTGACTACAGCTTACCATTTTGCCTGGATGTCTCTGGAACAGACCTTTGCTCTAACGGCGTACTGTTCCAGAGAAAAGGGGGAGACAGGGTAATACTGATGTATGTTAGCGCACTGCTAGATGACATGGAAAAACGACATCATCAATGCACACAACACGCAGCGGGAATAGCCAAGCTCATTCAGAAAACTGCACACATTGTCATGGGACATCAATTACAGATTTTGACCACACACAGTGTCGTTGCATATGTAAATTCACAAACATTTACATTAACAGCACTGAGACAGAGACGACTGAGCAGAATCCTCGAAGCTCCAAATTTGACCTTCACCCATGAAGGCATAAATATGGCAGACCAGATTGGGTCAGGAGAGCCGCATGAATGTACGGACAGAATACATAAGGACGAAAAAATCAGACCTGACTTACAAGCTGAACAGATAGCAGGGGGACCTGTACACTGACGGATGTTGTTTCAGACATGACCAGAAGGGACTGAAAGCCGCCTATGCGGTGGTGGAAGACGTACAAGGGAAGCTGATCACAAGACAAGCAGAGGCAGTACAGGGACAGCAATCTGCACAAAGAGCAGAGGTGTTAGCTGTAATAGCAGCACTAAAAATAGGTCAGGGACAGGAAGTCAACATCTATACAGACTCAGCTTATGCGGCAGGAGCGGTACATGTGGAACTGAAACAGTGGTTAAGAGCAGGGTTCCTAACCGCAACCAACAAACCAATCAAACATGAGACTGAGATGAGAGACCTAGCAGAAGCATTATTGCTCCCCAGCAGGGTGGCAGTTATTAAATGTAAGGGCCACGACAAAGCTAACACCCATATCAGACGAGGCAATGACGCAGCAGACAAAGCAGCTAAAGAAGCAGCAGGATATGAGGTGAGAGCTATTTTGATGTGTTCAGAGGGAGAAGAGACTCCAGACATGAGCATATTAATAGCAGGACAGGCAGCTGCATCACCACAGGAGAAAACATTATGGAAAGCAAGGGGGGCAACAGAAGTACAGGGACTTTGGAGAGGCCCGGATGGCCGACCAATATTGCCCCCGGGCGCTAGGCAAACAGCTTTGGCGGAAGCACATGGAGTGGGACATGCGGGGGTTGCTCAAATGATGAAAAATCTGGAGCACTGGTGGCATCCCTTTCTAAAAGACATGGCTAAACATTGGGTCAGCTCATGTAACAGCTGTATACAGTACAATGTCAGACCAACAGTGAAACCACACCCTGGACGTTGGAAGGGTTACGCACTCTGTCTAAAACTATGCATGAACACTCAGGGATCGACAATCCACTGGACGAATGGCTGTCCAAAATGTTCGGTAAATGGAAGACTTTGATTTTGTCGTTATTCATTTCTATTGCTGTTTTCATTGCTATACTTGTGACTTGTGGATGCTGTTGCATTCCGTGTATTCGCTCCCTGGTCGTTAGGCTCATTACCACGACAATTGAAGGCAAGCCTCCCTCCCCGGCTGCTATGCCTCTTTTGTTGGCTGCGGATCACGAGGAGGGAGAGGGTGATGATGATGATGTTTTTGGGCTGGCTGTTATGTGAGTATGGTTGTGTGATGTTTTCTTGTTTTTTCTTGTTTTATCGAGCTCTTTTGTAGAGCTCGAAAGGGGGAATTGTGAGCACAGAACATATAATACACATAGTTACACTTTCTCAAAAACACCCTAGTCGCACGAACATGACTTTAACTGAACTTGTTCACATATACTTGTTGAAGCAGTCACACACACACACACCCTCACAAATGACCTTGGGTAGGTCACGCACCCACACACATCCTCACAAACGGCCTTGGGTACCATGCACCACTCTCCCTAACTTCTGCCTCCTGTTTTTCATGCTACATTGACGCACACACAAATAAGGCGGCGACTCACCTGAAGACTATATAGGATAACACCCCTAGACATGAGCAGACTCTTCTTGTACACGACATTGATACATGTACTGTACTTGAACTATTCTCCGCACTTTGCAAACTGCGCAATAAATCTGTATAATTCTTACTCCGTCTTCTCCTGGTCCTCCTTTCACCGCATCAACGGACTCGGACAAAAGGCAAACGGCTGTTTGACCTCAACAGTAAGTAAGCAGGGATGGGGGAAGGAAAGAAGGAAGGTAGGTAAGCAGGTAAGGAGGCAGGTAGGTAGGTAGGTAACAAGGCAAGTAGGTAGGAAGGAAGGAAAGCAGGTAAGGAGGCAGGTAGGTAGGTATGTAACAAGGCAAGTAGGTCGGTAATAAGGGAAGGAGGTAATGTGGAAGGTACGTAGGTGGGCAGGTTGGCAATTAGGGAGCGAGATAAGTAGATCTAAGTAGAGAGAAAGAAGAAAAAAATTAAAATATTGCTAATAAAGGATATTACATGTGTAAAAATAAAATAAAATAAAAAAATAATAATCTTGAATAATTGAATGTTGATTCCACGTATTTTCAATGACATTCAACTTAACATCATTAATCTATATCATGAATAACATGAATAACTTGAATCTGTGCTGCAACAGCCTGGGAAAACAGGCGATACTAAGATTCAAAGAGAGGAGAGATGAAGTCATCCAAAATCTTGCAGAACATTTTCCATTAAACTGGTCTTTGTGGTCCACAACCTGACAAGTAACAGCTCAGCATTTTTAATTAAAAAAACAAGAAAACCACACACACCCTTACATGTGATGAAATCTTCTTGAAACACTAGTATCCTTCATGACTCACCCTCATGTAAGTTCTAAAAAAAACCACAGTGGCGTAATATCACAAAAGACCAACAGCTGTGTTCTTATCAAGATCATTTCACTGTAACCAGTGAGGACATGTGATTAAATGACAGAGATGCAATCAAACAGTCATCAAAGAGTTTAGAATATAGAAAAATAGTACACCGTATAATTCAGTTACACCATAAACAACTGCTTTACAAAATCACTGCTTTGTGTCGCAACTCCATCCAGGTTGAGGACGTACTATGAAGTCATGGGAAAACACCTAACCTAGCACACCAATGACAAACTTAGCATGAAAAGCTATCACTGCCATCCCAGTTCAAAAAATAAAAAAAAAACAGTACGATAAATGTCCACCATCGGCGTAAATGTGAGGGTGAGCGAGTTAGCTAACCTCGGCTGACGTTCTCCGATGTGCTTTGACGTGGAGGAGAAAGGCGCCCACTCTGGCATCTGTTGGTCAACGTCCTCGCAGTTTTTGAGTGGCACACTGAGCCTTTTTAGCTTAGCACACCTAGCTAGCCGCTCTCCGCTGGCGGGCCTGCGCGTCGAAAACGATACGAGCTGCGAGACTGGATTTTGAAAGGCCTCAGCAACACACAAACATAAATCGTGGAAATCTGACATTATCGTCAATATTTTTAATACTTTAACACACGTTTAATCTCTGACGACATCACCATGGTCATTATTATCTCACATAATAGCAAACTTTAAAAGACAAGAAAAAGAAGCAAACTTTGGACAAAAAGCAAACAATCGCATGACTGTAACACACATGCACGTTTATTGTACAGCCATGAACCGGAGGCTAACAAGAATGTGGAGACAGTGACGCACGCTAAATTCAAAACAAGACCAAAAAAAACAACAACGTTAAGACACGCACGCACACACACACGCACACACAATAAATAGGGTGTTTATTGAATTCGTTTCATGCGACAAATTACACACATTTCTTAGAAAAAGAAAAATCCATCAATGTAATAAAGTCAATAATAACCCATAAGCCTTTTCTTTTCCAGGATCACATGATATGCAAATATGGAGACAGTGTGTGTCCACTTCAGTTTATTGCCAGACTCAAATTCCAAATTATTAAAACTCAGTGTTTTGGAAATAGCGTCAAATCACAAAAACCACGAGATTGCGTCTGGAAGAAGTTGGATATACTCACTGGCTCGCCTTTGTGTCACTTAACGACATTAAATAAAGACGGACGCTAATGTTCAGAAACTTAAAAAAACTAAAACTTTGACATTTCTATATCATCAAATATAATGATTCGATTAAAATTGTCCAGAAATATCAAGAAATCAATGTCTCATCTACTAACGTGGGGGGGGTATAGGATCCATACCTCAGGCAACCACCAGGGGGCGACCAGGATTTTTGGGCTTCATCTTTGGAAGGCATCTTATCGCAAAGTCACTGGCGGAGCTGTGGTTTGTGTCGGTGTTCGACAGCAACGTGAACAGACCACAATCTGATTGGGCAAACTTTTTCATCGCGGACGCGAGTAAACATGGAGCAGAAGCTACGCGTAGACGATCCAATTCAGCTCTAGACGCGTAACTACAAATTTGTAGCGATGCAAATACGACTCGAACTTCTCATCGATCGCGCGCTAAAACTCTGTGTAAAACGACATTGTGACTTTAGCCAACCTGGGTGTGTGTATCCTGAGGGTGGCGCTAAAGGAATGCATACATTTACCGGGCTAATTCAATGCCATTTTAAGGAGTTTGTTATTTTTTAATTGTTCTTTATACACCAGAGGTAAAGGGGGACGGAATTAAAAACTGTGTCCAATGAGTTGAATAAAATAAAAATATCAACATTGGAGAAATGACCCGCTTTCCTTTGCTGTATTTCTAGTAAAAACAGAGAATCCCTCTCCGCCCGCTTCCGGGTAGGTCTGTGTTCATGAAAGGGAAAAGTGAAGTCATTTTTTCGTGGTCATTCTATAAAAAGACATTTCAATCATCCTGTGGAATATTAAAGAATGGCGACATCAGCAGCTGCATCTATGAGCTCAGCATCTCCGACACCGCCCTCACCAGGGAATCCCACTGTGACGCACAGGCCTTCCACTGTCGCTGGATTGAGGGCCAACGCCACGATGCACATCGCTGTGTCAGGAGAAACAATTATAGCCTGTTTCCTTTCGGTGTCAGATAACAGCAAAGTGAGCTGTCTTCCAGGAAACACTGGGATTTTAGCCAGTTCATACACATCTATGCCAGCAACACCTTAGTAAAATATGTGACAAGCTTGTTTGCTTCACCCTGGACACGCTCACTCTTACTCACACACCCATCAAACTCCATAGAGAAAATCATAATATTTAAGCACACAGGGACTCAGTCATCTGGACTCACTGAATCATTAACTCCATGTGTGCTTGGATGTAAAATCCTGATTTTCTCTGTGGAGTTTGGTGCTGGTTTATAGAGTGAACGAAACCTTTGTTGTCCGTGAGAGACGAGGCTGAGACAAAGCATTGAACAACTTTCTTACAACGTAAACTTAAACTCCTTAAATATGATAGTTTCCCACGCGTGGAAGATCAAATTGTACGAAGCCCTGGAGGTGACATAGACAGAAATTTAAATTAATTTAAAGTGCGCATGCTCTTTACTATCCCTCGTGCACACTTTACCATCTCACACAAACTACAACTGAACAAACACAGATATAAATAACTGAGTCGCGGATGAGGTTAGGGTCAGGGTTAGGATTAGGCCAGTAGTAATTGTGGTTAAGGTTAGGGTAAGTCTCCAGGAAATGAATGTAAGTCAGTGCAATGTCCCCTCAAGTCATGAATGTCCAACATGTGTGTGTCTTGCGTGCGACTTATAAAGCATACATGGAATAACTTTTCCTTCTACGTCACCTCCAGGGCTCCGTAATATTGGTACAGTCTATGACCTGTTTTTTTTTCCATACAACCAGATATTTCCAGTCATGTCTGCATGTCGATTTATGTTGTCCTGGCAAGCTGGTGGGTTTTTTGTTTTTTTTGGCGGGGGGGGGGGGGGGGGGGGGGTTCTTAATTGAAAGCAACTTAAAAGAAACAGAACAACATTATTTCAACATAATCTAGATCTACACACACACACACACTGATGCCTTCAGACATGCGACTACAGTAACTCCCCGCGACTCAAAAAGCACAAGCGGTCATGGCTTTGTGTCGTCACGTCGGCTTGAACGTGACGACACAAACTACAGCTGAACAAACACAAATATGATTAAGTGAAGTGATGTGAGCGCCTGGGTGAGATGTTTGTGATGAAAATAAAAGTGTGACTGACGCAACCATCGGTTCTTAGGAGAAGAAAACAAGCAGCGAGTCGCGACTTGACTGCTGTTAGTCAGAAGGAAAAGTGTTTCAGAGAGCCAACATGAAAACACACAACAGGGACTGTGTGAACTGGTTAAGTTTAGGGTTAAGATTTGAATCGTGGTTAGGTTAACGCTTTGTGTAGGTCGTCCAAATCAATGCTGTGTGTGTGTGTGTGTGTGTGTGTGTGTCCTGTTCTTTGGTCCATTAGCTCAGAAGTTCGAGGTAGGTGACCGGGACTTTGCCCTTCTCGTTTCCACGTTCTCCAATCAACCAATCAGGATCCATTCCCGGTACGGTGTAAACAGTGATGAGCTGGAAGTAGAAAAAAAGAATCAATAAACTTTTTTCAATTCATCAGGTCTGTTTTTTAACCACAAATAAAGATTTGAAACCAGAGTCCATGGACTAAACACACAGCACACAGGAGATGTCACTTTGTAGAGCGCTCACTTTCTCCCACACCAAACTCCAGAGAGAAAATCAGCCATTTTAACGTCACAGCACACAGGAGTCATTGACCCACTGCTGCCTCCATCACGGAGTTCAAATCTGTGATTTTGTGACTCCTGTGTTTAAAATCCTTTTTTGAAAAGGAATATGAAATTATCTCATTATATCATAATTTATATTTTGAAAATCAAATCTAAAGACAAACATGTTCAATGTTGTAAGACGACGTAAAAAGCTCGCTTTGCTGCACCAAATTCCACAGAGAAAGTCAGCAACTCCTGTGTGCTGTGATGTCAAATCACTGATTTTATCTATGGAATTTGGCGCTGGGAGAAAGTGAGCGGTTTACACAGCGACACAAACAGTAGTTTCCCGTTCTGTGAGTCTGCCATTGTTGCTTGTGTTGCCTGGTTTCCTTCTCTACCTCATCTGCCAACAGGGAGAGCTCGCTGCCATCGTGAGCATCATAGTCGTACAGGACCTTGGCCTTTCTCGTGCCTGTGACCGCCAGCTGCTCGGCAGACAGCGTTCCCGGAGCCTTTTGGCCAGACAGAGGTGAGCTTGTGTCTGCGGAGGATGAGGGTCCAGACAGGAAAGCAGACGAGGCTGGATTGGGGCCGGCGGCAGCTGTGGCCGGGGGGTGCGGGGCGCCCACGGTATTCGTACGTCTGTGAGGGGAAAACAAATTGTGAGTGCGTGCATGTGTGAAGAGAGATTATTATTATGGGTTGTTTTGTTCAGTAAAAAACGATGAGTCAGTCCGAGTCAACACATTCCACCTACGCCACATGCATGCGTGCGCACACACACACACACACAGCTGGAGCTCAGCCTCCTCAGTGTCTGGTGGCACAACAATCGTCAATGTCAGTAATATTTTTGAAATCCTGATCTGATACAGTGGTTTCCCAACAAGGCGTCCAGATGCTGCCACATGATAAAAACAAATACTGTAAATGATTTCATCTCTGATCTCATTACTAAACTGTAATCACACCAACAAACACCCTCCACCCTTCGTCTGTGCCGCAAGGATCCCCTGCACAGGATCCCCTGCACAGGGTCCCCGCACAGGGTCCCCGCACAGGGTCCCCGCACAGGGTCCCAGCACCTTGGCTGACATCAAATTCAAGGACTTTCCAGGACCAATGCCCCCTCAAAATCAAGGACCAAATGAGTGAGTGAGTGAGTGAGTGAGTGAGTGAGTGAGTGAGTGCGTGAGTGAGTGCGTGAGTGAGTGCGTGCGTGCGTGAGTGAGTACGTGAGTGAGTGCGTGAGTGAGTGCGTGAGTGAGTGAGTGCGTGAGTGAGTGAGTGTGTGAGTGTGTGAGTGAGTGAGTGCGTGAGTGAGTGAGTGAGTGAGTGCGTGCGTGAGTGCGTGAGTGTATGAGTGAGTGAGTAAGTTAGTGAGTGAGTGCGTGAGTGAGTGAGTGAGTGAGTGCGTGAGTGAGTGAGTGAGTGAATGAGTGAATGAGTGAGCGAGTGAGTGCGTGCGTGCGTGAGTGCGTGAGTGAGTGAATGAGTGAATGAGTGCTCACCGGTGGAGCTCCCTCTGCAGCTCCTGCATGTATTGGTGACACTGAGCGTAGTACGTGGCCTGAGCTTCTGCGAAATCCTGCAAACAGCGCAGGTGGTTGAGCTGAGAGCAGAAGAAGAAAAACACACGTCATCACACAGTGAGGAAACTTTATTAGCAAAATGTGAGCAAACACAAGCCCATTTCCCACCACAGGATTTTGAAAACGTGCGTTTCCACTGAAATAACAAAATAATCCAATTAAATTAAATAACTAGGACTGCACGCAGTCATGATAGGGTCCTCGCATCCCCGCACAGTCGTCCCCAACGCAAGTCAGGGAGTGCAGCAGTTCCCTGACCTCACTTTTGCCTCCGCAAAACCTTTCGGCAACTTTTTCGAATCCACAAAACAACTTACAATAACTTTCCACCTTCGATGTGTCGATGATTAAGCAGCGCGTTTATGCCGCTACGACAAATGCGCTCCGACAAGTTGACTCATTTACATAGGCTAACGAGACATCTTTCCACCAAGTTTCGGGAAAATCGGGTGGATTGGTAGAAGGGGAGGATGACGATGACGATGATGATGAGTCACTGAGAGAGAATAACAACCTCTGCTCTAAAATAAAAGGAAACTACTGTATCTTATTTCATGCATCAGAAACAGCTGTGACGCATAAACTACTGTGTATTTGATTTTTATAGCATATAACAGACAACCGCGTGTTCACAAGATCTCTGGGCCAGGAAAAGAAATTGTGTTGATAGGCCGTGAAGACATGAATCATCATGACTTCACCGCTGCTGCCCGTGTTGACACAGGAAGTCAAATGACCGCACTCACATGCGTGCTGCTGATTCCCTCCAGCAGCAGACGAGTGACCTCGGCCTGCCGGTCAAACTCCGTCTGGGCCACACGGAGTTCATGCTCCGCCTACAGAGAGGATGACGGAGAGGAAGGAGGGAAACATCGTCTTAAAGGAAACACACACACACACACACACACGCATGCACACACGCACGCACACACACGATACTCACTTTGTCGACCTCCTCGCTCAGCAGCTGAGAGACGAGAAACAAACTAAAGTTACGATTAACAACACAAATATGCATCACATTCAAATGTGTGTATATATATACACACCCACATATATACATATGTACAGTATATACACATATACATATACATATGTATATATACATACATACATACATATACATATACACATACATATATATATATATATATATATATATATATATATATATATACATACATACATATATGAATGTATATGTATGTGCATTTGGACTATCTGGGTATCTCATAGGACTACTGGAATTAAGCTAAGTATCACTTCTGTAGGTCTTTCTTATTTGGTTGCTATTTCATTAATTGCTATTGTATCTAGCTGGGTTGCTTGACTTTTGTGACTTTTGACTTGTCTGTTTAGTTAAGGTGAAAGTTTTGTAAAGATATTTTGTCTGCTAGGTCAAAGAGAAAGTTGTTATTGTTGCTGCTTTGACCTAGTTTCTATTGAGCCATCACCATCACCAGGTGAGAAGTTTCACTGGCAAAGGGGAGTGGCCAACACAGCTGTAACCAATCAGCCCCTAATCAGGTGTCTTTAAAAAGCAGCACTGCCTTTGAAGCGGCAGCTTCAGCGGCAGACGAAGACTCAGGAAGACAAAGACAAAGGAGTCTAAACCGGAGTCTAACGAGGCTAAGTACCTGTTTGCAAGTGTTTTCTACCTTTTACATATGTGCCTTTTTTCCATTCCTATTCATGTCTCTTCTCATAGATACTACAAACCTCACAATCACTCACAGCATCACCGTAACCTGTCCTCACTTATCTATCCCACCCGCTCCACACACATCCAACACCTTGTTGCAGGGAGCCTGTGGAACTGCCAGTCAGCTACCCGCAAGACTGAGTTCATCTCCGGCTTTGCTACTGAGCAATGCCTGAACTTCCTTGCTCTCACTGAGACTTGGATAACACCCTCCAACACAGCCACCCCTGCAGTTCTCTCCTCCGCCCACTCCTTCTCCCACACACCCAGATCCACTGGAAGAGGTGGTGGGACAGGTCTGCTCATCAACCCCATTCACTGTTTACCCACTGCCACACTTCTCTTCACAGTCGTTTGAATTTCATGCTGTAACTGTAACTCATCCAGTCAAACTAATCACTGTTGTCATCTACCGTCCACCAGGCCCATTGGGACACTTCTTGGAGGAACTAGATGTCCTCCTCTCAAACATCCCAGAAAATGGCCCACCACTTGTTCTTCTTGGTGACTTCAACATCCAGTCAGAGAAGTCATCCGATCTACTATTTCTACTTTCGTCTCTTTCTCTCTCACTTGCTACTTCTCCACCAACTCACAAAGCTGGCAACCACCTTGACCTCATCTTCACCAGAAACTGCTCCACCTCCGACCTCAAGGTAACTCCACTTCATGTCTCTGATCATTTCTTCATTTCCTACTCTCTCCCACTCTCCCAATCTGATGATCTCATCTCATCAGATACTGCACTTGTCCGTCGCAACATTCGCTCTCTCTCTCCCTCCTCTCTCTCCTCAACTGTTCTATCAGCACTTCCTTCAGCTGACTCCTTCTCTCTCATGCATCCCAACTCTGCCACAGACACATTCCTCTCTACTCTGTCCTCCTCTCTTGACTCTCACTGTCCTCTTACTTCACGGCGGGTTCGTAAGTCCTCACCAGCCCCGTGGTTGTCGGACTCAGTGCGTGCTGAGAGAGCCACGATACGGGCAGCAGAAAGGAAATGAAGGAAAAAAAAACCCACCCTTGACCCGTCTGAAGTAAATAACTACAGCCTGTCTCTCTTCTTCCTTTTCTCTCCAAAACTCTGGAGCGTGCTATCTTTAATCAACTCTCCTCCTACCTTCACCGGAACAATCTTCTTGATCCTCTTCAGTCTGGTTTTAAAGCAGGTCACTCGACCGAAACTGCACTTCTTGCTGTCACTGAGCAACTCCACACTGCCAGGGCTGCCTCTCTATCCTCTTGGACCTTTCTGCAGCGTTTGACACAGTTAACCACCAGATCCTTATTTCCTCCCTTCAAGAACTAGGTGTCTCAGGATCTGCACTTACCCTACTCTCGTCCTATCTTCAAAACCGAACATACAGAGTAACCTGGAGAGGATCCGTGTCGGAACCCTGTCCTCTAGCTACTGGGGTCCCTCAGGGTTCTGTCTTGGGCCCTCTCCTCTTCTCTCTATACACCAACTCTCTTGGCTCTGTTATTCTCTCTCATGGTTTTTCCTATCACAGCTACGCCGACGACACCCAACTCATCCTCTCTTTTCCCAGCTCCGACACAAATGTAGCAGAACGGATCTCCGCTTGTCTGACCGACATCTCTCAGTGGATGTCTGACCATCACCTGAAACTCAATCTCAACAAGACTGAGTTTCTTTTTCTCCCAGGAAAGGGCTCTCCCACCACAGACCTAACCATCACCCTCAGCAACTCTGTGATAACTCCGTCTCATACCGCAAGGAACCTGGGTGTGACACTTGATGACCATCTCTCCCTCACTGCCAACATTGCTGCAACAGCTCGATCTTGCAGATACATGTTGCACAACATCAGAAGGATACGGCCTCTTCTAACCCAGAAGGCGGCACAGGTTCTGGTCCAGGCTCTTGTCATCTCACGCTTGGATTACTGCAACTCCCTCCTGGCTGGTCTCCCTGCGTGTGCCATACGACCCCTGCAACTCATCCAGAATGCAGCAGCTCGACTGGTCTTCAACTTACCAAAATTCTCCCACACTACACCTCTCCTCCGCTCCCTTCACTGGCTTCCTGTAGCTGCTCGCATCCGCTTCAAGACTCTAGTGCTTGCGTTCCATGCTACAAACGGATCCGGTCCAGCCTACATCCAGGACATGATCAAAACCTACACCCCAGCCCGCCCACTTCGCTCTGCATTGGCAAACCGGCTCGCTGCCCCCTCACTGAGAGGATCGCAGAGGCACTCACAGAACTCGAGACTGTTCACTGTCCTCGCTCCCAAATGGTGGAACGAGCTCCCCATCAACATCCGGACAGCGGAAAGCCTCCACATCTTCCGCCGCCAACTAAAAACACATTTCTTCCGACTCTACCTTGACTAAGACGATAACGACGACAACAAAAAAAAAACAAAAAAAACTATACATCGCACTTACGACTAGCACTTCATAGTTTGGTTTACTTGAAGCTCTTACTTATTTCTAGCTCTTATTTGTACCCAAATGTTTAAATGCACTTATTGTAAGTCGCTTTGGATAAAAGCGTTTGCTAAATGACATGTAATGTAATGTAACATATATATATATACACATATACTACACAGAACTACTCACAAGTACATTTCTATACAAATTAAATTGGTAACCTACAGTTAGCCGTTTCATGACTCATCCACTTTGGTGGTTTTGTTTGTGTTTTTATTTATTTATTGTTATTTTTGTCCATTTAAAATAAAGAAATAAAAGAGTGTCGAGTGAACCTGAAAATATGAGGAAGGAAAAAAGAAGAACAAGAGCAAAAACAGAAGTACGAGTCAGCTAGAATCGCTGGTTTTCTCTATGGATTCTTTTTTATTTATAGTCTCTTCACTCTGTGTGTTTGTGTGATTTTGTTTTAGCAGCTTCCTCAGTCAGGTTCCACTTTTTGATCTTAATCAGACTTCCTGGTTATTACATGTTTTCAGTTGTAGTATAAAGTACCTTAAAGTGAAGTATTTTTTTTACCAGAAAAAGACTTTGGTAGAAGTATTAGGGCTGACTTTATTGTCTTAAATTTATGACTTTAATCTCGTAAATGTACGACTTTATGCTCTTTATTCTCTTAAAATTACGACTTTAATCTTGTAAATGTACAACTGTATTCTTTTAAATTTACGACTTTAATCTTGTAAATGTACAACTTTATTCTCTTTATTCTCGTAAATTTACGACTTTAATCTTGTAAATGTACAACTGTATTCTCTTAAATTTACGACTTTAATCTTGTAAATGTACGACTTTATTCTCGTAAATTTACGACTTTAATCTTGTAAATGTACAACTGTATTCTCTTAAATTTACGACTTTAATCTTGTAAATGTACAACTGTATTCTCTTAAATTTACGACTTTAATCTTGTAAATGTACAACTTTATTCTCTTAAATTTACGACTTTAATCTTGTAAATGTACAACTGTATTCTCTTAAATTTACGACTTTAATCTTGTAAATGTACAACTGTATTCTCTTAAATTTACGACTTGAATCTTGTAAAATGTACAACTTTATTCTCTTAAATTTACAACTTTAATCTTGTAAATGTACAACTGTATTCTCTTAAATTTACGACTTGAATCTTGTAAATGTACAACTGTATTCTCTTAAATTTACGACTTTAATCTTGTAAATGTACAACTGTATTCTCTTAAATTAACGACTTTAATCTTGTAAATGTACAACTTTATTCTCTTAAATTTACGACTTTAATCTTGTAAATGTACAACTTTATTCTCTTTGTTCTCTTAAATTTACGACTTTAATCTCGTAAATGTACAACTTTATTCTCTTATTTACGACTTTAATCTTGTAAATGTACAACTTTATTCTCTTTGTTCTCTTAAATTTATGACTAATCTCGTAAACGTACAACTTTATTCTCTTAAATTTACGACTTTAATCTTGTAAATGTACAACTGTATTCTCTTAAATTTACGACTTGAATCTTGTAAATGTACAACTGTATTCTCTTAAATTTACGACTTTAATCTTGTAAATGTACAACTGTATTCTCTTAAATTAACGACTTTAATCTTGTAAATGTACAACTTTATTCTCTTAAATTTACAACTTTAATCTTGTAAATGTACAACTTTATTCTCTTTGTTCTCTTAAATTTACGACTTTAATCTCGTAAATGTACGACTTTATTCTCTTAAATTTACGACTTTAATCTTGTAAATGTACAACTTATTCTCTTTGTTCTCTTAAATTTATGACTAATCTCGTAAACGTACAACTTTATTCTCTTAAATTTACGACTTTAATCTTGTAAATGTACAACTTTATTCTCTTAAATTTACGACTTTAATCTTGTAAATGTACAACTTTATTCTTTTAAATTTACGACTTTAATCTTGTAAATGTACAACTTTATTCTCTTTGTTCTCTTAAATTTACGACTTTAATCTCGTAAATGTATGACTTTATTCTCTTAAATTTACGACTTCAATCTTGTAAATGTACAACTTTATTCTCTTAAATTTACGACTTTAATCTTGTAAATGTACGACTTTATTCTCTAAAACTGTCATACTTTGTTATATAAAATGACTTAAGTTAAATTTTTGGCTCTGCTAAATCTATATGTGTCCTTAAAGGTGACATAGACCGGAAGCTCCAATTAACGCTGCGTTTGTGTGTGTATCTGCGTCATTACCTCGTTTATGAAACCCTAAAGTTTCAGAACAAACAGTTCAGCCACTGCTGAGAAAATAGTGTTGTATTGTTTTCCTGGGCTCTGCGAAGCGGATCGACACTTCCTTAATTTGATGTCGTCATCAGAAATCCTCACCACCGTAGCGCCTCCTGGTGCGGGCACTAGTCCGGACACATCCGGTTGCGTACATTCAACCGCAGAAGAAGAAGAACTACTCTCGTTGTAGCTGCTGAGATGCAGAGCATCCACCGTGCCAGAGGGGGAGCTGTGTATCTGAGAGCTGGCCTATCTATTACGTCACTTCTAGGTACCTGGCCAATCACAGGACAGTTTTAAAGCTCTCGTTGGCTGGCCAATCACAGCAACTGTTTGGTCTGAAACAGCGCGGCTGACGAGAGCGTCAGTGAGGAGATATTTTGATCGGCTCGTTTGCAGCGATTAGGAGGTTTTTAATCATGAAAACATGTTAATATATGTAAGTAGACCTCCATAACTAACATATATGTGTGATACAAGCATTCGATGTCACCTTTAAGCAAAGACACTTAATCCCATGTTGCAGCGTGTGAATGGGTGAAAACTGTAGTGTAAAGCAGCTCATCACCAAGACTAGAAAATGTCTATATAAATACAGACCATAATACCAACTCTTCTTCACCTGGGGCCCGTTTCACAAAGCAGGTTTAGTGAAAACTCTGAGTTAGGTAACCCTGAGATGAGGGAATGATGAGGGGTTTTCAGTTTCACAAAGCCAGCTCAGTTTAACGCTGAGTCAGTTACCCCGGCAACATACTCCGTGAACCTAACCTGCTCGCTGGCAGGTTCGGTTCAACAAACCCTGAGTTTCTGTGTGTCTCCTGCTGAGCCTGAAGCAGCTGTCTGAGAGCTGGCTCCACCGTAGTTCACACCAACACTGTGACTGTGTGTGCATTAAGACTGTCAGACTGTTTTACCGTGTGTTACTGTAGACATTGTTGTGAAATGTTCCTGTCATAGATCACGTCATGATGAAGATTATAGCTGATGTGATTATTTCTGATGCAGCTGGAAACACTTTAACTTCTCCGTAATTTACAAGTGACTTTTTGAATCTCGCTGCAGACGAAATCTTAATGTTTGACAGCATTTCAGTGACTGCGTTTATATTTACACGTGGAAATATAGTCATGAAATAGCATTGAGCAAAATGTTTTAATGTAAAATAGAGTCAAAAAAAGTAACTCTTCAGTTGGACTTTATAATGATAGGTCCATAAGTAAACTATGTCTTATCAGTTTGATCCATATTCTCATCTTCAGTTTGTGTCTCGTCGGGTTACAGCTGAATTAATATCAAATCAAATGTAACATAATGTTAGCACCGCAGCATTTTATCATCATTAATGAAATTAAAGTCTGTTCAATGATGAGTGGATTACACTGTGTAAAATGTAATAGTGTTCATTTATTGACTCGTCTCTTCACTCCTGTTTTTGAAGATAAATGTCATGGTCATTAGCATGTGTTAATATTTCTGCTCAACTGGATTAAAATGGAGGCTGTGCTCTTTGTTTACCCGTTGCCATGGTGAATCGCGGTATCAGAGCTCCATTGATGATGGCTTTTTTCATTCCCTATGCACATGCTTAACTCCGAGTGAACATACTCAGAGTTGATTGAACTAATGCTGATCAGCTGTTCTGAAACCCAAAACTCAGTTTGACAGCTCAGAGTTGGCCAACCTAGAGTTAAGGTTTTAACTCAGAGTTTGTTGAGCCTGCTTTCTGAAACAGGCCCCTGATTTCATTTGGTAGTATTGTTGAGACAGCACGTTAACCTGATATGACATCACAGACACAAACACAGCAGCCTGAACTAAACCTGACCTTTACTCTACATCCCACAGATGTTGACAGCTGATGAAGGCCTGCTCCACAGCGCCCTCTTGTGTTGCTTCACATACACATACAATGACGTACTACAGTAGAAGGCTGGGGGAGTTCTAACACTTCTAAAGAAACAGATCACACACAGTCATGTGACCATAAGGCGGAGGGGAACGAGGACCTCCTACGTCTCTACACATGAACATGACGGACTGACCGGGGTCTACAACCTTGTCCTGCTCTGCCACGCCGGGATCAACAACATCCCAGCTCTCCCAGTCGCTCTGCAGCTGGTTCACAGTCACAGAGACACAGACGCAGAGTCAACACACACACACACACACACACACACACACAAACACAGCAATAGTCTCCAACTCTCTCTCTTCTTGTAAAAACGCCAGAAAAATCACAGACTTCGAGAATTAAGTCTTAATTTACGAGAATAAAGTTGTACATTTAAATTAAGACTTTATTCTCAAAGTCTGTGTTTTTTTTTTTCTCAGTGTGGCTCTAATACTCTGTTAGAGCCACCGTTGAGGGAGTTCTAACACTTCTAAAGAAACAGCTCACACACAGTCATGTGACCATAAGGCGGAGGGGAATCCCGCGGGAGTGAGGAGCTCCTACGTCTCTACACATGAACATGACGGAATGACTTGGCTCTAGAACCTTGGCCTGCTCTGACATGCCGGGATCGCTCTGCAGCTGGTCTACAGTCACAGAGTCAGCAAACACAGCGATAGCCTCCAACTCGCTCTCTTCCTGTAAAAACACCACTCACATTTGTGCTGCTTTGGAACTCCACTTCCTCTCTGCACCAAAACCCACACAGAAAATCAGTGATTTAAGGTCACAGGGGACACAGGAGCTGCTGGGTCTGCTGCTGCCTCGTGTGGTCAGTTTGTGTCACTGAGGTTAAATCTGAACGAAGGTTTCAAACCCCAGAGTCACAAAATAACACGTTTGAATTTACCGATGGATCTACAGGATCTACAGCTCCTGTGTGCTGTGATGTAGAATCGATGATTTTCTCTACGGAGTTTGGTGCAGGGAGAGCGGGGAGGTTGACAAAGTGGCACAAATTCAAGTTTCCTGTCGGAAAGGTCCTTCTAACAGCAAGAAGAAACGGTGTATATATTCTTAAAAAGGTATTGCAGACTTAAGCTGGTGAAGGTTTTACGAGGTAAGCCTTTTATTAAGTGGTAAAAGTTATTTATTATGAACTGAACTAAGTGAAAAAAGGCATTTAAATTTGCGGTTCCTTCCTCTTCCTCATCTGAGAGTGAAAAAATAGTATTTTTTAAATTACTTTAAGACATAAAACATAAAGTTGTAGATGTGTAGAATGCATGTTTGATTTTATTAAATAATTTGCTGTATATTTTTAGTAGTTTTGTATAATTGGTATATTATATTTTATTTTAGAGTTAGGGGTTTTTGACCAGGACACTTTTGTAAAAAGAGATTTTTAATCTGGAATGAGTTTTTATTCCTGGTTGAAGATAGTTAGAACAGCCAGGGCCGGTACTAAGGGAGGGGTCCAACATGGGCCCCTTTAACTCTGTTAACACGCTGCTACATTTATAATCTATATAAATATAAAAACATGTCAGTGAAAACAATCAGAGACAAACATGCTCAAGCATGCGTGTGCGTCATGCTTGCATGCCTGTTAGCATGTTAGCTTAGCTTGGCTGTAGCCGTAGCTCTTACCGCTGATGCACTGGCGGACAGAACATAATTTCGTGGCCTCGTCTCCTGAAAATCAGGTTCAGCCTAAGAACAGGAGGAGGAGCAGGGAGGAGGCGTGGTCATGCACTCGTTCAGTCATTCAGCGACAACAAAAAACATGAATGAACAACAAAATGCTAACAAGCGTAACGGAAAAATGCAGATTGACAATAATATGACATGCTACAAGTACAGCAAAACATGGCGGCAACCGTGTGTGGGCGGGGCTTTATGGTGCATTCCATTTGTGTCACAAGTCGGAAACAAGTCGGAGTGACGTCGCTGCCGAGTTTATATCGCATTCAAGCCGAGACTTCAGCAATTCAGTCGGTCGTGAAGCTCTACACCTGTGGTCATCAACTGGTGGCTCGTGGGTCAAAAGTGGCTCGCTAGTATCAGTATCTTGGCCCGGCTTCTTCTTTTTTTTTGTATGATTTGCTTATCTTTACAAAAACAGAATTTAGAGCTTTTATTCTGAAATTATTCTGAAAGTAATTATAGTAAGTTAACAATAAACTGACAGAATATGTGAAAATAAAACATAAACGTATGGTGGAGCAACAGTTGGTGGCAGATTTTACTTACCTTTTAAAAATACATTCACTAAATTAGTCTTTTTAAACTTTTTAGCCCGATGTTTGATTTGATTGATTAATTCGATTAAGTGTACGACTGATTTAATGGGGAACAAATAAAAGCGTAAGTTAAATTAACAGCTAAAGTAATGCCGTTCGTACGAGTGGCGGCCATTTTGGAAACGTAAGCCAGGGTTGGAGAGGTTTGATCCGACTTCCAAGTAGGAATTCCGATTTACGACAACAACTGGAACGCACCGTAAATCTTTTTAACATTTTTCCGTGAAAACGATGTGAAACTCACCGCGGCTTTTGCTTCCGCCTGCTTCGCCTTCCTCACACGCGCCTTGCAGATGTCCAGATCCAGCCGTCGATTCTCCAGCAGCCGCCGCTCTTTCTGCACGAGACGAAGCGGAACACGATCAGACCACAAAATAATCTCATCTTCATTCAGATTATGTTAGACTGCATGCGTCGGTCAGATTTACCGATATGGTTTTCCAGTCTCCCTCCAGGAAGTTACGCAGAGGAGATAGGAAGGTGGTGGCAGACGTGTGGATGAACTCCCGTTCAGCTCCGCCCAGTCTCTTCTGGTACTCTCCCACTGTGATCAGGGTCTGACCTACGCGCACACGCACACACACACACTTTTAATACACAAACCTGGCATCAGATTATTAAAGAAGGACTCAATTTAATCTGATTTAAAATTAACATGCATCTGAAGGTAGAAACATAGAACTTGAAAAAGTACCGAAATTCTGGTTTAATCCAAATAATAAAAGTCCATGTTACTAGGTTTAATCCAAATATTAAAAGTCTATGCTGCCAGGTTTAATCCCAATATTAAAAGTCTATGCTGCCAGGTTCAATCCCAATATTAAAAATCCATGTTCATAGGTTTAATCCTGATATTAAAAAAATAAATTTTCCCATATTCAATCCCAATATTAAAAATCCATGTTCCCATGTTTAATCCCAATATTAATAATACATGATCCTAGGTTTAATCATGATATTAAAATTCCATTTTCCCAGGTATAATCATGATATTAAAAATCCATGTTCCCAGATTTAACCCTGAAATTTAAAATCCATGTTCCCAGGTTTAAAAGTCCCTGATCGGAGGTTTTTAACCATAATCTAATCATTTGTGGGTATGTCCTTAGTCTATGTCCACTCATACTGTCATACTGGCCACTGTAAATGCTAATCAAATTTTAAATGTGATGAACTTTGAGGTACGGCTGTGAGAAAAGTAAATATTTCATTTAAAGCAGCTTCAGTTTCAGTGAGAGCTTCACTGACCATATGGCGCCTCGGGTCCAAAGTCTGTGGCAGCGTCCAGCATGTACTGTCCCAGCAGCTCGGCGTTGGTCGTCCTGGAGGGAATCTTCTTGTCCAGTTTGTCATAGATAAACTCCTCTATTCGAGCACCTGACACAGAGACAGCTGTCAAACCCCAAACTCTACACAACAACAACTGTGTCAACAAATATTCAGGAATGGATGACGAATGTTTAGCTTTAAATGAAGAATTCCCAGTGGCCGTGAAGGCATCATGGGCTGACGGGTGTCATTAGTAATTCAACACCACCTGCAGCATCTCGCTGAAACCCTGACCTTATTGTAGACGTGGTGGAGGTGAGCTACTGTATTATGTGCAGGTTCACACGGTGAGATCACACAGGTCGCATCTCAATTCAGGCTCCGCCTCCTTCAGACTCTGAAGCATTGATGTTTCAGCTGAAGTTAAATATAATATGTGCTTCTTCAGACAAACAGTCCACCAGGGGGTTCCTCAATCAAAACAATAGCAAATACCTGGCTCGATGAGGGTGTAAAGCAGTGAAGGATCATGGGAATTGTTGTTTTCTTCTGTTATTTTGCACGTTTACTCTTTACAGGGAGTGTTTTGGCAGCAGAACGCACCGCAAATTACCACAATAAACGGAAAAAACACACTAGCTAACTAGTAGTAGCACATATTTCCTTCCCCACTCTGACGTTTTATAGACAGCCGTCATTAAAAGGCAACCAAAATACTGGAAAACGGGTCCTTGAAAACCTTCTGGCTAATGTAAGTACACTTCTACACAGAAATGTAATATTAGTCTTTCTATTTTTTGAATATTTAATGTATATATATATATATATATATATATATAGATATGTTGTAGATACACATATAGCCCTGGGCTAGTTTTCTCTCTTCTATCTAAACCAAAACAGGGGCAGTTCCAAAGGGTGCCCAACAGGGGCTCACGACCGACGAATACGAGCAATACCCCGGGAAATCGTGGGGGGGGTTTAGGGTAGATACTCCAATCTGCTTTTATACTTCTTTTTTTTCCCCATTTCAATGTGTACTATTTAAAGTCTGACGAGCAACGTGAGATGCAAGAATTGAATTGAAAACATTTTTCCACAATTCACGGGCCATCTCCTTCAGAGGGAGAAGCAATCAATCCCAAAGTACAAGAGGGGCAGATCACCAATTGAACGTAAGGGGGAATCCTGGGATTCCGTTATTCTTTGTGGCTCGTTTGGAGAAGCCTTTTGGAATAAAACAGCAAACACAAGCGGCCTTCAAACCCGTCATCTAAACGGAGTCAGGGCCTGAACCAAGACACAGCGTTCCCTTTAGTTCTGAGGTAAATGTGGCACAGTCACTTACCTGTGTGGTCAACTGAAGCATGACAGGATTAAAATAGAGAAGAAAACTTAGACATGATCACGTTACTGTGCTAAAAATACACAAAACAAGTCACCTGTACCTAAGCCCCGCCCCCTCTAATAACGTGGACATGCAGTCTGTGCAATGTTAGCTAGATTTTGGGTCTAAATTGTGAGAAATGTAATAAAAACAATAACAGATTAGACATAATTTATGTTAAATTATGTGTTTCCCCCCTGGGGGAGGAAATAAGTCATTCAATCTTAATATCTGATATTGGTTGTAGGGAGTAAGGGCTGTGGTGTTAGCGTGAAGCTAACATGGTCTTCATTCATGGTCTTCATGCAGAGTGTTGGTGGTTTTTGTCGCTAATTTAGTAGCTTGGTGTTGTTGTGTTTTGAGTTCTAAAGTTAGCCATAATGTTTAGCCAACTTTAGCCAGTTAGCCAAAGACCAAAGATTTTCTGTTGGTCTGTTTGTGGGCGGGGTTTCCTCATTAAAGGACTAATAATCACTAGTATTTTATCTATACAGGGTAAAAATAATGTAAAACAAAAACTTCTTTATAATCCCTTTAAATAGAACATGACTTATACAGGTGCCAGGTATCAAGCCATTGACCTCCTGACCCTGTGGCAGGAGGACTTACTGGGATTGGGCTGCAGGAGAACCTCGGTTTGTCGGAGGATCTTCTCGGTCCAGTTCTTGGTGCTGTCACCTCGGATGATGAGGTTCTCCAGGTGCTGGTCCAGCTCGGTTTTCTCAGCCTGGCCCAGCTTCTCCTCTGTGAACTGAGAGATATTGATGAGTGAACATGTGAACAGTTATAATATATATTGACGCACACACGTAACAAACATAAACAAACATGTTTTGCATATGGAGCATGTCACTTGCAAAGCAACCACATCTCCATGTGAAATATTGTTCCTTTTACAATTTTCTTGACAATAAAATACATATGCTTATGTGACTCAAGAACACAACATCGCGACATTTATTCATCAATATGATGCATAGATTAATTCGGCACAGAAATTGTCACTGGTAGAATCTTTGTTATTATCAATTTGTCCGTATTTTTAAAGGATGTTATACAGTACAGAGCCTATGGTTCAGCGGGGTGGGGACATACACTCGATGACAGCCATAAATAATAAATGGAGTCGTGTGTGTGTGTGTGTGTGGCCCACAGCTCGGCTTCATCCAGCGGGATGCGGTGACAGTGTTGACGGGAGCTCGGTCCGCCTCTGACCGCAGGAGACAGCCTCTGCTGTGGGGGCACGCGCGGCCCGAGTTCCGGCTCTCTTACCTGCATCGCCCTGGTGAAGAAAACCCCTGCATCGGAGGCGAGTTTCTTCACGTTGAAATCCATGTTCGTGGTGGTGGTGTGTCCGTCCCTGCAGAGGAAATCCTCCGGATCAGCTGAGATGATGCAGCAACAGACGCACGACTGAACACAGCCGTAATCTGCTTCACGATCGCTCGGAAATCTTCCCTCCGCCCTGCGTTTAAAGAGCCCGCAGCACCAGAACCTCCACCCGTGTGTAACATGCGCACTGATAACCTCTTAATGACTGAAATCTAATAATATAAACAATCAGTGATAATTAAATACATATATCCTTTATTACTCCAACAGGAAAGTGCAATTGTGTTGATTCACTCTCCCACACCAAACTCCAGAGAGAAAATCAGTAATTTAACATTGCTGCACACAGTAGTTAGTGATCCACTGCTGCCTCCATTACCAACTTGAAATGTGCCATTGAATGACTTTGGTGTTGGAAATCCTTTGTTCAGATTCAACTAAGTGACATAAATTGACCAAATGATGCAGTAGTAGACGAGCAGCTCCTGTGTCCATGCGTGCTAAAAATGATGCTTTTCTCTATGGACTTTGGTGTGGGAGAAACGTTCAGTTTTCTGTTGGAAATCACAGTTTAATGGCAAATATAAAGCAGCATAAGATAAGATCGTTTTTATTAGGTAGGTCTTATGTTAAATGGCTGAAATTGGTGAGCAGCCATGTTTTCATTGAGAGCTCCATCGCAGCCTGGTTCTTGGCATGATTGTCTGAGGTTAACATACGTAAAGTAATTCAACAAATGACAGCCGGGAGACTTTTTACTATGATTATTTAAGCAGTTCAGACTCTGTACATTTTCTTCCCGACATCATGGCATCCATTTTATCAACTATGTTCGCGAGGAAGGGGAAGCTATGATTCGATTGACAGTCAGTGTCGTCCAATAGGTGAAAAGGACAAAAAAAATGTACAAAACAATAATAAAACAGCATGAATTCTAAAATTAAAGTCATATTTCTGAGATCAAATCTCAGAATTCTGACTTTAACACTTTAACACCTAAGCCTAAACTTTGAAATGTCTGTCTGGACTTTTTTTCTTTTTTTTCTTTTACTAATAAAGGGCCAAAAAATTTGCTTTTGCCTATTTTTCCAGAATAACTTTCAATATATGGCAGTTGTTTACAATTTACTGCATGTGAAAACAGCGTATTAACAATTTAAAATGAAGAAAAACACCAGATTGTGTATGTTAAATTTGAAATTTGCAAAGAATAGAACATAGAACATATCTAAAATAACATTTGTTTGAGTTTTTGTCTCAAGGTCCAGAAACAGGCCCAAAGAAAGGAAACTTATGTACAGGCGTTTTTTCCAACTCTCTCCTCTCTGGCGACAAAGATGCTGATTCTCCGGCAACAGCGCGAGTGAAATTACCGTAATAACGTTGGCTTGGATGTGCAACTTCTCAGCTTTTAAGAAACTGTTGCAATTTTTCCGATAGCACAAACCGTCACGTAATTTCAGTGATGCTTTGTGCAAATGTGGCGTCATGATGCATAAATGAGAGGTTACCCGGCAACATGTGATGTCACAGTCAGTTTAGTGTCCTGGGGGTCAAAGGAAGTGTGTAAATGTGCACTAGAGACGTGTTTAACAATAAAAAAAAACTCTTTCCTTTACCACTCCATTTATTGCTTACTCATTCCTGTTACACTAATGGCCTGGTAATATTTAGATCAGGAAAAACAGGGGGGAGGTCCACACAGTTCAGATCTAATGTTCCTCACTCAAATTTAGATTCAACACATCAGTGATTACAAAAGAAACCAATGACACACACACACACACACAGACACACACGCACGCACTCACGCACACGTTCGAGTATGAAGAATTATGACAAATAAATTTTTTTCGTCTCTTTTTCAGAAGAGTTTTATAAATAATCAGGAAGAGTCGCCCCCTGCTGGCGGGCGCACAAGCTGGGACAAAACCAGCACCGTCAATTAAAACACCGTGTCACTCACAGACAGCGTGTGTGTGTGTGTGTGTGTGTGTGTGTGAGAGAGAGAGAGACATCAGAGTGAATCGTTGAAGCTTTTCATCAAAAAAACAAAACGAGGCAAAAAGGAGAATCAGCTCCGTCAATAAAGTGACAGGCGACTGTGAGAACTTAACACACACTGTGTGCGGTCAGTGTGTTGCCGTGGAAACCACAGCGCATCAACAACAACAACAAAAACAGCAATAGTAAATCTGCCGGGTTTCGACAAAAACCAACATGGAGAGAAAATGGGAGCATTGCTGCACCAGTGCTGCCTTCACTACCGTGGGAAAGCAGAGTTTTCTTCTGATCGCTGCTGAAACTCAAATAATCCCAAATAATCAAAGTACAATGGCAACAAGGTGAGCACCAAACCACCAAAGAGGGACAGCACAGAGCTTAACTAAACAAAACCTGTGTGCACTCACAGTCCGTTTATTACATGATATAAAAATGGTTTATGTATATTAAAAAAAAAAAAGTCCAATAATCAAAAATCCACATTCAGCCTCCGGAGACGTGAGAAAACAAATATTTTACCTATGTGAAAACAGAGTAGAGCAGTGTGTGTCGGAATCAAGCCTTGAATTCTCCCGAGTCATATTCATCTGTTTCACCTGTAAGCTAAGCGTTCCCACTCTGAACGCAGCAACTAACACAAGTGAGTTGTGGTGGGTAAAACACAAATGGCCAAAATAAACTTTGTTCTCTGGCTAAAGAGGCTTCAGATAAACGTTAAAATATTGGTCTGGTGTTTTCTGAGATGAAGCTGTGACAGGAGCTACTCCTCCTCCTCCTCCTGGACTCGATGCATACACATTATGCCCGACATGGTCTGTAAACCCTAACTTTCACAGTATAAACGCACCACTAAGCACAGACTGTCAATAAAAAGCAGTGAAGTGAAGATTTTAACTGAACTAATTCTTCTTTGGAAGCAGAAAACAGCTGAGCAGTTTCCTGAATAAACTTACTCTCGTGATTATGATATCGGTGTAAAAAGTCGCACAGTATCAAACCGACATTCCTACGTTACGTCGCGCGACGTTTTCGTCATTGACGGGCTAGAAATAACATGATAGCTTACTGACATGGATAGCTTTAGTTTAGTCTGACATTTGTAGTACTGCACAATCCACCTTTAATTCTCTTATATATATATATACACATATGTATATGTATATATATATATATATATGTATATATAATTCCTTACTTTCTCCGTTTGCTCAGAACATTTTAAAAAACATGGAGAACTTCTGAATCGTTCAAAACAGTCACAGTTTTTCTAAATGATGTGTTAAACTGAAGATGGGTAATGAAATAACAGTTGCCACCCAAACCAACACACACACACACACACACACACGGTACAAAATCATGAACTCATATCAATAAAAATCACTTTTTTTCTCTCGCCAACATCAAACTGTAAACGAGTTTTTGTTTTCAACATTCGAGCAGTGCGTCGACGCTACGGGAGCCTGAAAGGTCGCAAATGGAGTGAAAAACTACGTTAGGAAAGTAGGAAGGAAGGATAGAGGAAGGAAGGAAAGATGGGAGGCTGAGGGCGATCGGGAGCTGCAACAACAGTCGCTCCGTCGCTCTCCGTCCACGTGAGGACAGTGAATGCACCGTCTTTCTCCCGTCAGTGTTTGATTTGGGTGAAGCAGTTAGTTTTTCTCTTAGCAGCATATTTATTCATTAATTTTTTAATAAAGGGGGTGGGGTTTAAACACGATATGGCCTAAAGTATGTGGACACCCGCACAAAACTCCCCAGAAAGAAGAGGAAATGTTCTACACCTCAAAAAGTCTTTCCAGGTGTTTTTCAGAGGCTCTGGGTAAACCGTTACAAGCATAGCACACGTAATCGTTGGTGGTCGAGTTGAATTGTGGGTAATGGAGGACATTTTGACAGAAGAAGACAGTCTGGACTAAAAATATCAACGCTTAACCTGTACAACAAACATTTGAATTTGACTTCCTCCAACAAAATGTCACATCGTCAAGGGACTCGTGTCACGATACTCAGGCGCGAATGTCGTAATATTTGTGTGAACGCACCTTTACACTTCAAACACGCATGACGTCACTTTTAAGTCAGTCATCCAAAAGCTTGTTTTTTTTTTGAAAACACTATATAATCGCACTGCAGTGTAGACATATTGTGCAGTTTGGACAGACAGACCAGTACTGTTTTGTTGAATAACGTAACTTTACTGAAGTTTTTTGTATTATTATTTGATGTCATTACAGTTACATTTTCTTAAATAGGGAAAAAAATGTTTTAATTGATAACAAAAACGTCGCACTTCAATTTCACATTGCATACGCGACGTGATATTCTCACTAAATTAGCGTCTACTCGTGTTTCTGTGTCGACTTTGTATATAATCGCATGAAGTGCATGGAAACCTGTGTCTTCACGATGCTAGCGTTACACGCCGTCCACTTACTTTTGGCCACGTCATAAATATGTTGTATTTCCCTCTGAAACTCACATCTGCTTCCAGTATATGAAGAATCAACAGATCAAAGATTAAAACACCAAAAAAAAGGCTGAACTAAACCCTACAAACGTCTCCAGAGAGCGGGACGTGTCGTTGTGAGTGTAGCTTCCGAGCGCCGATCACACATACACCGTCAAAACCTAAACAAAATTTAAATATAGAGAAACGTCGTGTTTACAGTTATATTATAAAACATACGCACAAGTAAAAGGATGAGACAAACAGAGATTATTTACATATTTAACAAAACCGAGGTCCATCGCTGTCCCGTCGAACATCAGTGTGATGCATCGCCGCAGGGCTGCGCGCGAGTAAATGGCGAATATTTACTGTACATGTGTCGGAGCGAGTGTGACGACGACGACGGCAGCAGCGCGGGACGCTACGTGACATTTAGCCTTTAGCTCAAAGTGAACGGGTGAATGTAGTGAGCATCACTTCATGCACACACACACACACACACACTCGCCCACAAACACACACACAGAAAAGAAAAAAACACTATCACCTGCCCCACACACACACACACACCCCTCAGAACAGAAGAGATGCTTATGTGCAGCAAAGGTCCCTCACAACTAAACACCATGCACCACGTCTTAAGTCCTATGTATCACAGAGGGTCGGACAGCTCTGCTCTACAAAGTTAATAATAATAAAGAGAAGGAGGAGAAGGAGAAGAAGAAGAATGCACATGAGTGACCCTGGAGCTGATGACAGTGGGCGGGGCCTCTGCTTGGGATTCATTTCCCCCGTCTGCTGGCTGGCTGGCGGTCACGGCTCCCGCGGTGTCAACCTCTCTGTCCGTAGTTTGCCTCCTGTCCGTGGTTCGTCTCCATTGGATCCTCTATGAAGCTTTCGCACAGGCCCATCACTTTCCTACACGGGAAAACACGTCACGAGTCAAAGGTGATCAAACGGCCTCTTATAATTGCCTTTACCTAATCCCCATGTCCAATATTATCTCTTAACAGCTACAGCTACAGTGGTTTCTCAGCTGATACAGGGAGCGGTCAGTCATACCTGGCCATGTCCTTTGTGTCTGGATGTGAGCTGTCCAGTTCCAGAACTTTCTCCAAAAGACTAATTCCTCCTTCCTTTATCAGCAGGGGGCAATATTTGCTCGCTGTGGAACAGACAAAGAATCAGACTTTAGCGGCATTGTTTAGAAACACGTGACGGGGAGGAAGAGAGGAGGCAACGTAAAGGGTACTCACGGTAAACGGACACCAGGTTGTAGAGCGCCCACGTGGCCCAGTGCTGACTGACCGGCGCGATGCTCTGAGGCAGCAGACGCAGAATTGGCTCAAACGATCTGAGAGAAAGAAAATAAGAACCTCGTGGTCACTGATAGAACATTCGAGTCTCGCGTGTTAATGTGTGAAATCTGAACGCCTCAGTACGGCACCTGTAGTTGATGTTGCGGCGCGAGCTCACGTCCCAGCTCTGGATGGCGTCCCACATCTTGTCCATCACGGCGTCTCTGCGCGGATCCTCCATGGACCAAACCTCGGGTCCGTCAAACATGATGTGTGAGAGGACGCCGCACGCGTTGTACGACACCTCGATGCCGTCAGCTTTGCTGTCCAGAAGGTTGCTGCGGAAGCATCGAGAAACATGAGGACAAGGGTCGACCGGATTACTGGATTAAGACGTTTGACCCGTGGCTCGACGGGGGTCTCGTACCTGAACACGGTGATAAACTGTGGGGTGAGCAGCTGTGGCCGCAGAGCTTTGACCTCGGCCACGTTTCCCAGAAGCCCCAGCATGTTGCGGTGAAGCTCCTGCTTATCTGGAAACTCCTGGTTTTGGATCATACAGTGAGAGAAGTAAGGGTTGTGTAAAGGTACTGGCATATATTCAGTGATGTGAGCGCCCCCTATGCCCCCAGCTTGAGACAGCAACAACATGGCTGCATTTTTCATAAGTCCTTTTACAGTTACACTCTGGGGCACAGCCGAGTGGACGTGGACTCACCTGTAAACACTCCAGGAAGAGATTCATGCCCCGGCAGTTGAGGAACATCTGACAGTTGTCGGGCGTCTCGTCGGTGATGTTCCACAGAGCGCTCCAGGAGAACTCCATCACCTGGTCACACTGAGCGGAGACACACGCAGACACAAGGATGTAATCATGTAATGTAATAGATGTAATACACACACACACACACACACAAGCAGTAATTACTGTCTTTAAAACACAAAGTATTCAACCATGAACAGGCAGAGGAGTAAAAGTCAGACTCACTATTCTGTCCTGGAGCTTCTTCTGAATTAAATTCAACATTGTCTGGAAAAAAACAGAAGGAAAATCATTATCACAATAACCAGAGACATTGAGGATGTTTCCATGCACTGTCAAATCCAGCTACAACTACACCATCAATCAGACTACTGTCTTTAGTGTGGAATTAATTAATTGAATGAAATGCTCTGTCAGCTACCATCCATTAACTTAAAAAATATCCAATAATTTAAGCTGACAGAACATAAAATCAGTTTGTCACGGTTGCTGTTAGCGGCTTCTACTATTTAGTTCAGGGTATTAGCGCCCAGACGGAACATATACAGTATATTTAGTAGTAACTTGACTCCTAATCACATTATTTTGGTGTGTTTGTGTTTGTGTGTCCCTCCTCGAGAAATGTAGTACGTCAGAAAACATGTTCATGTACTTTGAAAGTCCAGTTTTAGTCTAACACTAACACAATCATTTTGTTTGTTAATTTTGTTGTTTGTTTGTTATTTGCAAAGTCATGCAAAGGTAGTGACTATAGAGGCAGGGTTGTTTACATCATTCTGAATAGAAAAGTATGACATAAGCCCCGCCCCTTTGCTTCCTTCCTATCCAAGTTAACCAATTAAAAAAAATAATAATTATTATTATTGTATCTGCATTTTATTCACACACAAACTGGTCGTCCCAGAGTGGGAAAATCTCCAAACACCGCCCTTGAGTTCCCACATCGACGACAATGATGTCATAATCCCAACCTCGCTCTTGTGTTGTCGTCTTGTTCTTCTCGTGTTTGGAGTTTGTTTGGTTCGTTCTATCCCTGTTTCTGTGATTGTATACACTGTAATAAATACAGTACTTATTTGAAAACTGCTTTATTTTTTTTTTTAAAGAGGACATAGCCCAGAAGTGCCAATTAACGCTGCGTTTTTGTGTGCATCTGTGTCATTACCTCGTTTATGAAGCCCTAAAAGTCCATAACAATCAGTTCAGCCACTGCTGAGAGCGCAGGGTTTGATTGTTTTTCGTGAGCTCTACGAAGAGGAACGGCACTTCTGTTGACTAGTTACGTCACTGGCGAATCAGTGTCTTCTGACTCTGGGTCAGACTCCGGATCAAATGCATAAGGGATTATGGCATTACTCAATGTTTTGATAATTGCTAGCGGTGCATCTGCCTTTCCAGTATAAAAATAGTATAAAATCCACAAATGACAGGTTTCTTTAACTTGTAACCAAAAGAAAGGCCCAGTTTTTAAACCACTTGACAATTATCATGATATTTATCGATATCTTCTCATTTGAACAAGAGGAGGAGGTGGTTCCCCTGAATATCACCTTAACAAAGCCCATCTTCCCCACAGCTTCCTTGTGATGGTTGTCCACCTGACAGACCAGAGCGTTGCACAGGTGGACGGCGATCCTCTGGATGGACTCGTCCTGACGCGCCGGCTCCAGGATCTTCAGCAGCAGCTGGTTGACCCGCGTGTACTGGAACTCCAGCTCCTCGGGGATACTGAAGTTACACAGGGTCAAACAGCAGTTCCTCTGGACCTGCAGGGGAACGTGGAGGTGAGGAGACGAGAGGGGGGGTCATAAACAACAACAACAACAACAATTTATATTTCCAGATTAGAACCAAAATGATCTCCATACAAGCAGTTGTGCTCTGAAAATGTCTCAATGGTCGTCTGCTTAGTTTGAGGAAATTCAACTAAGAACAAATGAAGTAAGGAAAGGGATTAAATAAATAAAATGCAGCACAGTGATTTTCAAATTAAAAGCACTCCTACATTTTTATTAAACCACAGACAACATGGATTTTTAACACCAAGGTTAAACCTGGGGAATTATCAGCTCAGGAATGAAGTGTAACTGAAACTACTAAGTGTGAAAGTAAGTAAATGTAAGTGTAGTCATGTGAACAGAACACGTAACCATAGCAACTGCAAACCCTCAGAAGTACAAATCGCAAAAGCAATCAATGTATATATTGTAACATGATTTTCTTCATTTGAAATGTAACAGAGGGTCAATAAATACAGACTTTTAGACATATTTTATGCATATTTATGCATTTCACAAACACAATTTGAAATTTCCAAATGTGTGAAATTAATACACAAATTGTGTATTAATTATATAAGGTTTTTTTTATCGTTTTCTGACAGTAAAAATACTATAAATAGTTTTTTCCTCAAACAGAGGTTGTGATGATGATGATGATGATGAGTGTTTACCGTGACCTCCTGGTACTGTTCCATTCCGTTCAGCACCACCTGAATGACCTCCCTGCGCAGCCGCACACTCTGGTCGCTGCGGTACTCGGTGTTGGTCAGGTAGAAGAGAGCGGCGCTGCCGGTCACCTGGATGCTCTTGTCGTATTTATGGCACTTCAACGCCGCGATGACCAGCTGACGCAAGAGTGACAATGAGTTAAAACAGAGAACATTCATAAATAAAACAAACCATAACTACTGGTGCACGACGGTACCTGCAGAGCTCGGAGCAGCTGGCTGCAGTGTTGTATCCTGGCGATGTCAAACAGCTGATTGATGGCTCTGTGTGCGAGTTCAGGGCGGAACTCCGTGTAAGACTCAATGGCGTTGAGGACCTGATCTTCATTCTTTGATCCTGTCACCTAGGGGGAAAAAAAGACCAAAGACGCATGATGAGAAAAATAATCCCTGTACATGCACATCCTGTATGCTTTTTAACTTCAGGATTAAACCCAGGATCATGGATTTTCAACATCAAGATTTAATGCAGGAACACAGATTGATAACCTTGTGTTTTAAATCCAGGAATATGGATTTTTAACTATCAGATCACACCTGGAAATATACATTTTTTACTTTCAAGATTAAACCCAGGATTATGCATTTTTTTACTTTAAGATTAGACCCAGGACCTTGATTTTTAACTTTACGATCAAACCAGGAAGTATGAATTTATATTTCAGGATTAAACCTGGGAACATGGACTTTTTAACTTCAGGATTAAACCCAGGAACATGGATTATTAACTTTAGGATCAAACACAGGAACATGGATTTTTAATTTTAGGATTAAACACAGGAACATGGATTGTCAACTTTAGGATCAAACCCAGGAACATGGATTGTCAACTTTAGGATCAAACCCAGGAACATGGATTGTCAACTTTAGGATCAAACCCAGGAACATGGACTGCTAACTACAGGATTAAACCCAGGTACATGGATTTTTAACTTTATGATTAAACCAGGTAATATGGATTTTTATTTCAGGATAGAGAAGATCCTGGGAACATGGATTTTAAACAGTGTGTCACAGTGTGTGTGTGTGTGTGTGTCTGTGTTTGGTCTCTGGTCCATGATTGATGAACTGCTCCCGCTCAGCACCTACACAAATGTAACATGGAGTTGGAGCAGAGTCAGTGTGTGATGACCTCTGTAAGAACAGAGTGGACTGACCTTACAGGCAGGGATGTGTGTCACGTTACAGAGGGTGGTGTCATACAAGCCCAGAAACTGCAGCGGCCTCTTCAGCTCCTGGAAAGGATAGATGCTGCTCTTACACGGCTCGATGCTGAAAGAGAGAATGAAGAGCTTCATCAAAAAACTTCCTCTGGATCCTCGTGGTCTATAGCGTGTGTGCTGCAGGTGGTGGTGGTGGAGGTGACCCACCTCGGTCGCCCCATTGCTTCTTCAAAGTGTGGAACTGTGCAGTTGTCTAGCATAATGTGACCCGAGATGTCCAGAGACACCAGGTTGACCAGACGCTGAACGACCGCCGCCAGGATCTTCCTGGTCATCTTGAATTTGGAGGTCCGTCTGCTCTCCCGTGAGATGTCAAGATGCCTGGAGAATGAGTGAAGTGTGTTTTAAACAAAGACAAAGGATAATCTAGCTAAAATGTAAGTCAGGTTAAGTTCTAAGAGTATCCTAAAAAACAAGTTTGTGTCACTTTATAAACTGCTCACTCCTCACCAAAGTCCATAGAGAAAATCTGGGATTTTACATCACAGCAACATTGAGTTTTTGACTCACTGCTGCCTCCATCAGTAAGTTCAAGTGTGTTATTCCGTTATGTCTGTGTTTGAAAGCCTTTGATCAGATTGACTTCAGTGACACAAACTTGCCAAATGAGGCAGCAGTAGACCAGCAGCCCCTGTGTCACTGTGAGCTAAAATCACTGATTTTCTCTATGGACTTTGGTCTGGGAGAGTTAGTGGTTTACAAAGTGACAAAAAGGTGTAGTTTCCTGTTGGAAAGAGCTGTTGAACTGTGAGATAAAGCAAAAAACACATTTTTAATATTGTGAAAGCTTAATTTAATGTAGATTTTATTTGGTGAGTCTTTTGTTAAGAATCAGTATTTCTTTGTGTCCCTATTCCACTGAGAGTGAGTCTATCTGCCTTATGTGTTCAAAGACTCTCATTGACCTTCATTGTTCAAACAACAGCCTCAAAACAGTTAAAATGAAGTCCCACTCTACCTGAGATTAACAAGCTCCACCACTGTACTGACCAACTCCTCCGACAGGTCCACATTATAGAGAACAAGCGAGGCCAATCTGTCTTTCCACTGGGTGAGAAAAGTCGTCCCCGCCAACTGTACATTGGACAGATCTAGCGAGGTGAGCGACTTCAGGGGTTTGAGCAGCGTCTCGGCGTCCACCTCATCGGGCAGGCCGCCCAGGTTGAGCAACCTGAGGCGATTAAAACCCTGGAAGTTAAAGTCCGTCTCCAGTGCTTGCCTAGATACGGGACTCTCCGCGTCCTCGTCATCTGAGTCTTCGTTACAGGCGAGAGGGGCGCCGCCTTTCCTGTAGAAGATGAGGCTGCAGCCGAAAAGACAAAGTGACACCAGGGTCTCACGGAAGCAGGTTAGTGCTTTCAAGCTGCGGGAGGACAGACTGTTGCAGTAGGTGAGGTGGAGCTCAATCAGGTCCTAGTTAATTAAAAAAAAAAAAAAAAACACACACACAATGGTATTAATTATTGGTTATTATCAGCAGATATCTCCATTGTTGCAACCTCTGCAAATCAGGAAAGGTCATCCATTCACAGCCAAATCTCGCTGACTTGCAGCACCCCACCTGTTTCTTAATGGCCTCCAGATCTCTGTCCCGTACAAACTCTTCTCTCAGCTGTACCCTGGTCAGCCTGGTGCTTCGAGGGTCCGAGAATAGCTGGAAGAAGCTCTCCTCGGGTTCAAAGTTACTGTCTGTGTGCACCAACTCCATGTATCTGTTTTACGACAGGCAAACAAAAGACGAGATATACACCGTCACAACCCGAGCATTTTTGAAATTGTAAAAAATTAGGCAAATGGCAAAGTGACTTATGCTTTCACATACGTGTTGACCAACTTGTCACAGATTTCACTGGGAAGGAAGATGTCTGAGCGCAAGCAGAGCTTGTTTCTAAACCCCTGGTAGCACATGGTCCTCCTGAGGTTCCTCAGGCAGTAGACCGTAGCCAGGGTCATGAGGCTCTCGGGGTTGTCTCCTGCTTTGGCTGCCATGTTAGCCTCTTGTTCTCCGGCTCAGGGCAAAGGCAGGGCAGTGCAGGTTACCTGAGGAGGTGATTGAGAAACATGGTGAAGAGTCAGAAGCAGTATTTGTATGGTTGTCACTTTATCTCACTGTTAGACAGCACATTTCGAAATAAAAAACAGACATTTATGTCACTTTGTAAATCACTCATTCTGCCACACCAAAGTCAATCGAGAAAATCTGCCATCACAGCACACAGGTGTTGTTGGTCCACTGCTGCCTCCATCAATTAGATTCAAATGTGTTATTTTGTGATTTTGGGGTATGAAATCCTTTGTTCGGCTTTATCTCAGTGATATAAACTTACCAAACAGGGCAGCAGTAGACCAGCAGCTCCTGTGACTTGGGAGCTAAAAATGCTGATTTTCCTCCATGGATTTTGGGTGCGGGAGATTACGCAGTGTACAAAACAATATAACCTTTAGTAAACCTTTAGCATTAGTAAATGCCTACTAATAACATAAAAATTGGTAAACATATTCTTAAAATATTATATACATGGCTAAAATGTGTCTCTTTTGGTCCCTGCTGTGATTTCATCAAAGACAAAAAAAAATCACAACATGACGGAACAAAAAAATACTGCGTCTAAAACTGTAGACACTGTCATTATAAATGCCACAATTAGCCAATTCTGTTTTTTCTCTCTCAGTTTTAATCAACTAAAATTTTATCTACCACTTTTAAATCTATTAAATAAGAATCAGAATTAGCAGTTTAAATTCAATTCCAAAAAGATGAGCACAAAAGACAATACCTGAACACAACAGTTAACTTTCTTAAAATGTTTCTTTACTTTTATTTTTATCTGAATTTAACCACTATCCTCAACAGATTGTGCATAAATAAGATGACATCTTTTTACGTCGTTTTAATTATTTCTTTGTGATAAGGAGCAAAGAAATCAGAAAATATTCCCATCTGAGAAGCTGACAAATCTAAAAGCTTGTTTTCATTGAATCTAAAACCCAATAATCGATATCAAAATTGTGTAAAAAAAAAAAGTTAGATTAATTTAGTAAATGATTAATCGAGTACTTAATGGTCTCTAAAACGTCAAGAAAAGTTGATCAGTGTTTACCAAACCTGGATATGGTGATGTTCTCGAATGTCTTGTTTTGCCCACAAACCAAAATGTATTCAGTTTTAGTGATTTTTTTTGAGATAAGGAGCAAAGAAACCAGAACATTTTCCCATCTAAGAAGCTGACAAAACTGAAAGCTTGTTTTCATTTAATCTAAAACCGAACAATAGATAATAAAATTGTAAAAAAAAAGTTATATTAATTTAGTAAATGATTAATCGAATAATCGTTGCAGCACTAAAGCCTGTGTTTGGTTGCTACGACAGGTTTATTAGCTAAACACATAGCAAAGCATCCTGAGGGAAACTAATAAGTTAGCGACCTAGCTAGGGCGCAAGCTAGCAACACAACACAACAATTTACTTTCACAACACCAACAGTTCACGGCGGCTGAAAACCCGACAAGGACATTTAGCCTAATGACTTAAAACAACTTAAAACCCCAGAGGTCAACACTTGTTATCCTATATTAAGCCTTCATTTTGGATGTCAGCGGTGCACTTCACGTCTAAATTAGCTTCGCTGCTAACGCTGACTTTCCCCCTGCCTGCCTGCCTGCTATGATGTTAGCCGCCGCAGCTAGCGGCGCTAGCGCCAGCTAAAAGCCGAGTGTGGAGACGCACCGCGGCTACAGTGGGAGGTCAGCGCGCCGTGAGTGCATGAACGCTCCGCCGCTACTCTACCTGAGCTCCCGCCGAGGCTGAGTGTCCTGGTCGCGGCGACAAAACGAGTTGTTACGGGCAATATTCACTCATCTGGTCACCGTTCTCCTCCGATGTCAACAAACAGGCTCCTCCCCTTGTTCCTACTTGTACTCCTCCTCCTCCACCTCCTACTTCTTCTTCTACTTCTCCTAAAAAAATGTAGGTTTGTATTTACTTACAGTAAAGCACACTGTATTTTATTTAAGATAAGGTAAGATAGTCCTTTAGTAATCTAGCAGTGGGGAAATGACATTTATATTTGGAATGTTTATACCTATTAAACACCTATATGTACCTCACAACACGATACACGATACATTGTCCACGATACCAATAATATCACGATGCAACGATCCTGTGATAATCAATAATATATCAAAAGACAATCGCACAGCGATACATGCCTACAGTACATACAAAAGGCTTATTCTACGGCTACAAAAAGCAAAGCAGCATTTGGATTTAAAGCGATGATACAGCCATACAAACATACGTATGAGTCGTGTTTGTTTGTGACACTGCCTTTTTTTTTTCTTCTTGTTCTTCACACTGTTTTTTTTCTTACAATAATTCCCAGCAGTCTGTGCACGAAGAGGCGCGTAATGCTTCCCCTCTCCACACATCGAAGTGCTTTATCACATTTTTGAAACGTAACCACCACAGATCGAAGTTGCCCTTCACTCTCATCCTTAGTAATGTTCCACCTGCTGCCTCTTCTTTATCTAAAGTCACCAAAGGACTCTTGCCTTTGATTAATTCACAGGAATAAAGATTTGTGATGATTTTAAAAATGTTTAGAACTTACACAGCTCAATATTTGTTCATTTATGTCAGCTGGGATTGGCACCAGTGCCCCCCCACGGAGATGAATGGATGAATGGATATTTCTACATTTGAGAGGCAGAATCCAGAAGGATAAAGGAATGAGGATGAGTATAAAAGAATGAGGGAGAACTTTGAACTGTGATTGGGAGACTGAGGAGACGATGAAGCAGTTTGGGGAGAGAACTTTGACCTAATAGCATATTTAAAATATATTCCACCTGTTATTAAACCCTGGACCTCAGGGTGGCCCTCACAAAATATCAGGCCATGTTGACGTGGTATTTCCAAATAAAAGCCCTCTGAAATGGCAGAATTGACCTATATTCTAACTAAATTTAGACAATTATAAAAGGGAAACTACCTGTTTCCACAAGCAAATTCCACTTCATAGTAGACCCCCTCAGTCCACTACTACTGAACACACCGCGTTCCAAATTGTTATGCAAGTGATATTTTTCTCTAATTTTTCAAAATAGTCGATGCAAATGACAGTCAGCATTATTTTCAAGTCATGAATCGTTAGAGTATAATTTGAATGTTATTGAACAAACCTTCCAATGATAACAGTATTTTTTTCAAAAATCAAAAACTTAAAATGCACTGATTCCAAATTATTATGCACAACAGAGTTTTAAAACATTTTATAGGTTGTAAAGAACTGAAAATGGTCATTTGTTGAATTTGCAGCATTAGGAGATCATATTTATTGAAATCAAAAGCTACTCAATCAAAAACATCTTAACAGGTCATGTTACATTTTAACATAGGACCCCTTATTTGATAGCAGCTTCACAATACTTGCATCAATTGAACTTATGAGTTTTTGGAGAGTTTCTGCTTGAATTTCTTTGCAGAATGTCAATATAGCCTCCCAGAGCTGCTGTTTGGATGTGAACTGCCTCCCACCCTCATAGATCTTTTGCTTGAGGATGCTCCAACAGTTCCCAATAGGGTTGAGGTCAGCGGAGGATGGGGGCCACACCATGAGTTTCTCTCCTTTTATGCCCATAGCAGCCAATGATGCAGAGGTATTCCTTGCAGCATGACATGGTGCATTGTCATGCATGAAGATGATTTTGTTACGGAAAGCACGGTTCTTCTTTTTGTACCATGGAAGAAAGTGGTCAGTCAGAAACTCCACATACTTTTCAGAGGTCATTTTCACACCTTCAGGGACCCTTAAGGGGCCGACCAGCTCTCTCCCCATGATTCTGGCCCAAAACCGCCACCTCCTTGCTGACGTTGCACCCTTGTTGGGACATGGTGGCCGTCCACCAACCATCCACTACTCCATCCATCTGGACCATCCAGGGTTGCACGGCACTCATCAGTGAACAAGTTTGAAAATTAGTCTTCATGTATTTCTGGGCCCACTGCAGCCGTTTCTGCTTGTGAGCATTGTTTAGGGGTGGCCGAATAGAAGGTTTACGCATAACGGCAAGCCTCTGGAGGATCCTACACCTTGATATTTGTGGGATTCCAGAGGCACCAGCAGCTTCAAATACCTGTTTGCTGCTTCGAAATGGCATTTTAGAAGCTGCTCTCTTAATCCAATGTATTTGTATGGCAGAAACCTCCCTCATTGTGCCTTTATCTGCACGAACCCATGTGCTCCGAATCAGCCACAAATCTCTTAACAGTACGATGATCACGCTTAAGTTTTTATGAAATATCTAAGGTTTTCATACCTTGTCCAAGGCATTCAACTATTTCATGCTTTTCAGCAGCAGAGAGATCCTTTTTTTTTGTCCTTCTTTAGTAGTTTTTCCTTTAATTGGGCTAATCTGGCAAACTCATTATCACAGGTGTCTGAGACTGATTCCAGTGATCCAAAGATTGTGATTGTGAGACACAACACCATCCATGATTTTAATTGAAAAACAAAATGTGTTATCTTTATGACACAAATACAATTTGCATAATGATTTGGAACGCAGTGTAATTGCCACCATGTATCTGGTTTCGTCTTAGGTTTGCACGTCCAGAAGATGGCAGCAGCGTTGTCAACCTGTGAAAAGCCAGAAGTGAAAAAATGTGTTTGAGTTAAATGGAACATTTTGTTGCATTTTTTTACACGTTTACATATATTATAATAAAGGTATTCAACCACTCAATAATTATTTTCATGAATACTAATACTAATATTCTTTTATATATAAAAAATGCATTTAGAAAAAAAGTATGAATAATGTAAAAAAAATCAACATTTGATTAAATTCTGTAGTATACATTTTATATTATGTATTTAATAATAAAAAAAAAAATGTGTGTGTCCATGCATGCGTGTGTGCGTCTATGTCAACAGTGTTTTGGTGAAGGCGGAAGTGAGACGAGGACTTCCCTCTGGACAATTATTCATTCCTCTGGGAGACAGAGTGAGAGGACTGCAGACATGTCTACAGCCTACAGAAACAGGTGAGACATCATCGTCATGTTTGTTTGTCCCCGAGTCTCTAACAGGACACACGGACACACTGAGCAGCTTGCGTCGGTCCAATTCATCCTCTGTAGCATCTGTTAGCATCTCTCAACACAAAACATCACCTGCTGTGTTAGCAGTAGCAGTATTAGCCGCTAACCAAAACACAAGCTAAGTCCGGGCATTTCAGAAGCACACACTTCGTGCCCGCTCGCGGTGTTCGTGTCGCTCAGTGCCGGACGTCACATTTTAACGAGCCTGCACGTGTGCAATGCAAGCCAACACGTTAGCAACCCTGTAGGTTTTACGTGGTCAAGGCAGCTGCTAGCCTAGCCTAGCTCCCTGGTAGCACGTCAGCTGACACATCACGTCTAACGTCATTTGGCTAACGAACAGTCGGCTAGCCTCCAGCTAACTGCACTAACAGCTGTGAATCATTGACTGTTAAACTGTCATCCTGTCATGTTTTAAACACTAACAAATAAACACACGTTCAATCCATTTGATTTTCTTTTTGTATTTTAAAGGACATTGTTGATTACAAACTAAAATGGTCTGTATCAGTTTGAAGTGTTGTTCATGATTAAAACAAGATTTCTGATCATTTCAGCTTCTTAATTGTGAATATTCTGGTTTCTTTGCTCATTATAAACAAAGAAATCATTAAAACTGAATAATTTTTGCTTGTGGATAAAACAAGACATAATCATTTCCAGGTTTGACAAAAACTGATCAATATTTTCAAAATTTTCTGACATTTTATGGACCAAACGATTACTCGGTTCATGGAGAAAATACTTGACAGATTAATAGATTATAAAAATAATCGTTAGCTGCAGCGCTGGTGTACTCTGTAATGATCTTCTTCATACCTTGGATGTGTTATGTGAATATTTCATCCAAAACTATTGTCTTTCTATCCCCCTGAACCATCATTCTCCTCTGACCCTTGGCATCAAAATGACATTTTTTGTATAGAGAACTTAAGCTCACGAGATATTTCCTCTTTTTCTTTGACCATTCTGTGTAAACTCTACAGATGTTTGTGTGTGAAAATCCCAGTAGACCAGCAGTTACTTCTTATCCTTTTTCCAATATTTTCCAAGACGTGCAACGCTGCCCTCCACAGAAATGTTCAAAGTTCTTCACTACAATCCAATTCTTCTTCTTCTTCTTCTTCTCCTCCTTCCATTATCTCATGGTTACTATTCTACTTCTAAAATCCTGTTAAATCTCACACATCACAATGTTGATGTCAGAATGCTGAATTGCTGATATGAATCTGGACGACAATCATTATTGCACCTTAATCTGCTCTGCTTTATTTCTCTCCAGCCTTGTTTTCTTCTTTTTACATAGCATTTCACTTGGCACTTTAACTGTACTGCAATGTTTACATTGATCTCTACGCTGACAATTGCTGCTTAACGTCTTAGGGAAGTGTGAATGTGCGTGTGCCGGGGGAGGGGGGGGGGTTGTAAATGTGTATTTAAATATTTAAATCTTTGGATCCCTGTGAAACGCTCTCTCTTTTTGTTGCACTACTTGTTGTATGTACAGCTTAATGACAATAAAAGTGATTTGATTTGATTTGATGTTCGAGCAGGAATGTTTTTTTTATTTTTACGTATTTTGAGGAGCCGTGGCAAACGCAAATGCAAAAAACTGCCAAAATATTCCAGCACAGGAAATGAATTGAGAGATTTTATGGAGGTCCAAATCAAAATTGATTGCCCCAGGGAACCAAGTACAGATCAAATATTGTGCTGTTTTTTTTGGCAGCTTTCCCCTACATTACTCAACCAGTTTTTGCATCAAAACATTCAGAACACTTAAACCAACAAGGTCAAAGTCCCATAAATCACCTTTCTTCTTCATTCTGATGCTCAGTTTGAACTTCAGCAGCTCTTAGTGACCATGTCTTTGTGCCTAAAAATCGTTAAGTTGCTGTCATATGATTGACAGATACAGAGATATTTACAGTTGAACAAGTGCGCCGAATAAAGTGGTTGTTGAGTGTAAGACAGTTGGCCAAAAGTCTCACCTAATCAAATTTACGTCTTTCCCCCACACCAAAGATTTTACATCACAGCACACAGTTGTTGATCCACTGTTGCCTCCATCACTAAGTCCAAATGTGTTATTTTGTCACGTTGGGGTTAGAAATCATTCATTAGCTTAACGTCAGTGTCACAAACTTGCCAAACGAGGCAGCAGTAGACCAGCAGCTCCTGTGGACGCTGATTTTCTCTATGGGCTCTGGTGTAGGAGAGTCAGGGAGAAACTCTCTCTTTAATATGTGGTAAAGCATTGTTGCTAAAGAGAATGCTGTGATAATGGATTCAGAAATTATTTTTTCTTCAACTTGCCTGTTTTTATTTTTGTTTTAGAATACAGGAGTTCAAAGTGGCCTTGAGTGAAGAAAACATAAACCTGAAGGCACTAAGGGAGTTATGCTTCAATGGTAAGTTTCGCACATTATGTTTTTCTGTGCTTTTTATGTTAATTTCTTATATTTATTTACATTTTATTCTATTTCATGCAGGAATCCCATTTGAAGGCGGCATACGAGCACTTTGCTGGAAGGTAAGTTGGCCTTTCTCTGTTTTTGAAACTAACAACAGACTCGCTGTTGAGTTGTAAATGATGATGATGTTTTCTGTGTTTTAAACAAAGTTTAGACAATTTGAGTAAAGTGACATTTGACTGATGTGGCAAACGTTCTGCTCTGTTTTTGCCCTCCGTCTCAGATTCTTCTCAATTACCTCCCTGACGATCAGACACTATGGGAGTCGTTCCTCAAGAAGCAGAGGTCAGTGCAGCATCCCTTTATATTTTTTATCTATTTTGGTGTAACCAAGGCAACCGTCATATCATTCAGCATCGCTGATGACATTAGCGAATGTGGTAAGCTGATTTAGAAAAGAAAAAGAAAGAAAAACACACGCACACTTTAACTGTGACTCACCAAACCTGATGCTGTTTATCACGGTGGTGGCGTCTCCTGGTGGAAAAATAACAACACCACTTCCTCTCAGCTGAAGACTTCCTCTAACGTGACTGTTTGACAATTTGACAGACTCACCTTTGTGCTGAGTCATGTTATGGATTTATTTTCTTACAGCACTGAGTAGACAAAAGTTTAGCAGCCATAGGTAAACCCAGGCACGGCACAGTAGTAACATAATCTTCCATCCTGTTAATTATCTATCTTTTTAACGGTTCTGCACCATCTTACCTCGCTGAACTCTGAGGTCTAATAACAGGTTGCTTTTAAAAATCCTAACTAAAATGTTTTATACCTTTTTATATTGCTGTGCCTTTAACTCAGTGAAGCACTTTGGTCAACCTTGTTGTTTTTAAATGTGCTTTAAATGAGTTCTCTTGATTTGACTGGGCAATGACAAGTGACCATGGTGCTGTTTTTATATGATTTGTCCATGTTTCTCAACATGTATGACTGAGAGAATGTGCAATATAAACCTGTGAGAATGTGATTGATTTATGAATCGGCGTCGTTCTGCATCTCTTGCAGGGACGTATACTCGCAGTTCTTGAAGGAAATGATCATACAGCCTGGTATCGCCAAAGCCAACCTGGGCCTTTCCAGAGAAGACGTGACCATGGAGGACCATGTGAGTGGAGTGTTTCAAATATATGTTTATTGAGAAACATGTCTTTGAAAAAGGCACTCTGCATAGCATTACATGTTTCTTTTAGAAGATTGTTACACACAAATAAGAAGACAAAGACAAAAAAGAAAGAAAGGAAAAAACAATCTAAGAGAGCAAACAACAAACAAAAAAGGCACAACATAATCCAAACCACCCTCTCCCTAACCCAACTTGCCCCAAAGCTCAGTACCCATGTCTACCCCACCCTCCCCAGGAGTGCATTGCTACGGACTTCCTTGTTCAGTTTAGCTTATGTTTATGACAGCATGAGAATATGTTTACTGCTTCATTTTGCCATTAGGGAGACGTGTTGTTACAGGAAATTGAAGTTTCTGTCACTTTAAAAACCGTCCACTGTCTCCAAGTCAGCGTTCTTAGCTCCCAGGGACAATGAGGTCTACTGCTGCCTCATTTGGTAAGTTTGTGTCACAGAGTTAAACCCAAACACTAGATTTCAAACACAGAAGTCACAAAATGACACATTAGAACTTACTTAAGGAGGCAGCAGTGGAACAACAACTCCTGTCTTATGTGATGTAAAATTCCTGATTTTCTCTATGGACTTCTTTGTGGGAGAGTGAGCGGTTGACATAAATTGACATAAACTTCAGTTTCAAGTCAATTAAGTCTGTCTGACTAACGGTCAGCTAAGGTGCCAAACATTTTACTATGATCTCGTACCATTAAGTGGCTGGAGATTTTATTCAGTGAGCCTTTTGTTAAGTGGATAATATCGTTTTTTTTCCCCCTTTTGCTGGCAGCCATGTTCTGCTCTCACAGTTAACTTAGTATTAAAAGGCAGCAGTTTATCATAAATCTCAGACATTTACAAACATATATATTATATATATATATTGTGTAATTGCACATGTATATTACAAAAGTGACCATTCAATCGTCTTCTCTTTGTATTTAGTAAAATGTAACTAAACACTAAAATAATCTGTTAAAAGTATAATTATACCAATTCATACCAGTTTAACTCATATATCAACAGAAACTGTATATTTGACGTTATTTATTTTTCAGCCTTTAAATCCAAACCCAGACAGTCGATGGAATAACTACTTTAAAGATAATGAGATTCTGCTGCAGATCGACAAGGACGTGAGGTATTACTCTTCCTTTTCAGTCGTGTTCAGGCAGCATGTGATTAAAAATGCATACATTCCACAGCCTGTCGTCATATGTGTGTGTAAGAGATGTACTTTTTCCAGGCGACTGTACCCAGACATGGCGTTCTTCCAGCGTCCCACTGACTATCCCTGCCAGCTCATCCTGGATCCTCAGAACGACTACGAGACACTGCGGCGACGCGTCGAGCAGACGACGCTGAAGGCTCAGACTGTGAACCGTAACCGCAGCGGAGTCACCAACGTAAGTGACCGATTTCCAGTCATAAAATACTCAGATTGAGCTTTTAATACTTGCCGTTTTCCTGTGTCTCATACACAAATCGTGCAAGGACTTTCGCAATCATGAGAGCGCGTTGATTTGGTGTTGTGAACGCTGGACAAGTTGTTGATTACTTTAAAATATCTTATGTGTTTCTAGGCTGGATATTTCAGACTTTTTTAATGACCCACCAGTTTGCAGAGATTTCTACATGTTTCTGTGACAATCTCTTTTATAAACAAATATAATCAGTATGAAACCTGAAATATCTCCAAATTAATTGATACTAAATCAGAAATTTCATTGAACCAGGACCTCGTGAATCAGAATTGAATTGATTCAGGAAATCAGCAGCGATACCTAGTGGCTGTTGTAAACATTTTGCGTCTTTTACAAACTTGTTCTAAGGTCAGTTCACCTGGAAAGTCCCTGAACCTGTATCCATCCAACGAGTATGAGGTGCTGCCCAACGGCAGTGAAGCTCATTGGGAGGTTGTGGAGCGCATCCTCTTCATCTACGCCAAACTCAACCCGGGCATCGCCTACGTGCAAGGCATGAATGAGATCGTCGGGCCGATCTACTACACGTTCGCCACAGACCCCAACAGTCAGTGGAAAGGTGCGTCAACGTCTTCCCAAAAAAAAAAACGTCCTGGATGTTTCACACACAGGGAAACGATAACCCGTCGCTTCACTTTTCCAGAGCACGCTGAGGCCGATACGTTCTTCTGCTTCACCAACCTGATGTCGGAGAACAGGGACAACTTCATCAAGAGCCTGGACGACTCTCAGTGTGGCATCACGTACAAGATGGAGAGTGTGTACTCGATGCTCAAGGGCAAAGACCTGGAGCTCTTCATGAAGCTGGTACGTCCAAGGCCTCGCGTCCACTCTCTGCTGTTTTTTTTAGGGTCAGTTCAGTTGAACGCTCACATCCAGGCCTGATTCCAGCTGTGATGGTGCGTTCAGAGACATCAGTCTCATTAGATGATATCTGTCTGATACTGGTCAAAAGTGTTGACTTTGCTGTTTTTCTTGTGTTTTTTTGTTTCTTCACAGGAAGAGCAGAACATCAAACCCCAGTACTTCACATTCCGCTGGTTGACGTTGTTGTTGTCTCAGGAGTTCCTGCTGCCGGACGTCATCCGCATCTGGGACACGCTGTTCTCCGACGAGGGTCGATTCCACTTCCTCATCGTGGTCTGCTGTGCCATGCTCATGTCAGTCAGTTTTTTTGTTTTTGTCACTTTTAAGTCAGCAGCTAAACATTAAGCCGTAATGATTTTGATGTTTTGTATTTGAACCATGAGGCCGCAGCGAGGACACGGATGAACCATTTGCCAAGAACAACATTTTAGGGCTCCTGGCGCGTTGTTTTCATGTGGATAAAAAGCATATACGATATCATCTCTTTGCAGATTCTTCTAAATTCTTTCTCGTGTGTACAGGCTGTAAACATAGCAGCTCCTCATCAAACGCTTCATCGTCGTCATTTGGGGAAGGTTGAGAAAAGGAAAATGCTGACGATGTTACAATAAACAGCGACACTGTTTGATTATGACCAATGAGGAACCGATACCAATTTAGTGTCTTATCACTAAAATATACAGTCTATAGTTTAACTTAAGAGCTCTGTTTCTGAAACTGAAACTGCCGGGTCGTGTGAAGTGATTTTAAAAACGCAGTAGTGTGGACTTTAGCGTGACTCTTCATGTCAGTCATGGCTGGTGTTGATTTGATTTTGTCCGTTCGCAGACTCATCAGAGAGAACTTACTGGCCGGAGACTTCACCGTCAACATGAGGTTACTGCAGGTGAGGCTTTTTTATCATTTACATTCAGTTTTCAGACACAAACTCTGGGAAATATATATCGAAAGTTGTGTTTTTCTCCAGTTTGATCTGAATCAGTGTTTCCCAAACTTATCTACATGGGGGACCCACAGTTTAACCCCTCTGTTACCAATACTGATGTCACCGACATTCACTCATTACCATAACTCCTAGACTGTTTGTGACCCCTCATGTGGAGGATAAAGTGGTAGACGATGGATGGAAGGATACTGGGAACCAGAGAAATAGACAATTCTACAGCCATAAAATCAAATGGACAAATGAGCTTTAAAAGGTGGCAAACTATCATGACCCATATCAGAACATAAATAAACAAATAATCTCCCAAGGGATGTTTGGCAGATTCATTAAAAGTCAATTTATGTGTGTTATTTAAAACATTTTCACATTAATCTTAACCTCAAAGGCTGAGAAATGCGACAGACTCACGTTTTCCCTCCTGATGTTTCAGGATTATCCGATCTCGGATGTCCACACGATCCTGACCAAGGCCAAAGATATGCAGGACAACGCTTAACCTGTCGTCCCCTCCTCCTCCTCCTCCTCCCTGTGCACGGGTGTGGTAGGTGGAGCTCCAACGTTACAAACTGTATCACGTGTGACATGTTTTTGTGTGGGCTGGGCCCGGCCTCGTGTGTTTGTAAAAATCAGCACCCTGCCTTCTGAACTGGATAAGTGATGTGTGACCAGTGGGGGGCGCTGTGGACGTGCCGAAACTATCGCTTCCTCAGAAGTTGGAGAAGAAGTAGGAGGAGGCGATACCACTTGCTTCTTGATGCATTATGCGATATAGACTGACCTGGGATAAGCAGCGGCCGTGCTCTCATGGCCACCGCGTTGCCCTGACGGTGGCCGACGGTTGAACGGAAAGACCCACTGCGATCAGGCATGTTTTCCAGGCGAGTGGTTCAGTGGGCGGAGCGACAGCGCATGTTTGTTTTTAAACCTTTTTAATGTCAGAAATTCTATGTTTGCCTTATCATGATCAGTTTCAACCACGTGGCGCGAAGTGATGGGCGGGGCCTAATGCAGACGTAAAACGGGGTCAGTGGCGGTGAACAAAGACGCCAAAGCTTCCTCCCACTGTATGGAAAATTTAAGCTAAGATATCTCGCACTCTGGTGCTGCCATGCTGTAATTGTCATGTGAATGGGCGGGGCCTATGATTATACTGCAGCCAGCCACCAGGGGGTAATACGGATGTTTTACTATCTTGATCAACAGTTATTGATTTGAAAGATTTTGTCAACTGGAAATATAGACACAGTTTGCTTTGACAGTATAACATGTGCGATTAAATGGTGGTGTTTGTCACAATGAACATAAAAATAATAACTTAATATTCGCAAAGTTTTTCCGTCAACCTGGGTTTTTCAGAGACAACAGGAAATGTTTCAAAAGTTTTCCCGTTCATATTTAAAGAACACATTCGGAGATCGTCTCATCGTACATGTTTATAACAGCAGGAGAACGAGCGTTTAAAATCAAACAAACAAACAAACAGATGAGGGGGCGGAGCCTGGGTCAAGCTGCAGGAGGCGGGACATTTGCTTGCTGTGATTTATGCAGAGCTTTTCCTGCTGACATTTTGTCTTGAGGGGCTTTTATGGATATTTACGTTCTTACTGGGGTCACAACTAATTATTCTTTACATTATTCATTATTTTCTTGATCAGTTGATCTGTTCATTGGCGTTTCCTTAACCTGAAAAAATGTGTGTTCTTCAAATGTTGGGGGGTTTTTTTTGGAAAGAGGAGCAAAGAAACCAGAAAATAACCTCATTTAAGGAAGCTGAGAAATCGCAAAATGTATTTCAAAACAAATCGTACAGATAAGTCGATCATCAAAATAGATGGCGACCAGTGCTGGATTTCATTTACAGCCTCTCAAGACTGAAGTGTGTGGGTTTTTACATTATTTTTTTCTGGCTCATACATTTAGCCAATTTTCTTCCAACTGATAAAATACAACTGTTTAAAGATAACAAATAATACAAAAAAATGCTTAACTTCAGTAACCAGTTAATGAACAACACTAATGGTTTGTCACGTTATGTCTCTGCAGTATTTTATGAAATACATGAAATGGGTCAAGTAGCTTTTGCAAGGAAAATAAAGCTTAAGTCAAGTTTCTGAGAACAAAAATGTGTATTTTTTAAAATAATTGGCAAATGATATTTATTAAAAAATGACAAACATTGGCCTGATTAATCAGTCTACCTCTACCCTGTGGTTAAATGTCATTTAATTTTTCCTGCTTCGACCCACTTACATTACATCAGTCTTCAGACAGGTCATCCTTTTATGTTCAGTGTGAAACGGACAAACAAGTTTTTTTACTTTATTGTTTTATGTCTGTGGCAGATTCAAATATCTGTGAACACTGTTATAAAAAAGCAGTGCGTAACACGGCATTAATGGAGATCAGTGTGATGTTCTAAAGGCTAAAACTACTCTCCAAGTCCTTGAATCTATGTTCATATGAAGGTCTATCTCTTTTTTTCTTCTTCTCTGTTCATATGTGACGAGTCTCTTCTCCACATGAATATGAAGCAGGAAGTCACAGTAACTGTCAGATCATGGGACCAGAACAGTTTGAGCCAACCTTTCCCGGTAAACTGAAGTATTTCTCTAATGTACAACCTTTTAAATTCAACCGTTTTTTCTAAAAAAAACTGTCTCACAGTCAAATCTTACTCCACTATTGACTATAAGCACGGTCTGGTTTACAATAAGTCAGCCCGAATATTTATATATAATTTAGCAGAGGCTAAAGAGGCTGATGATGTCTCATGATGCTGGAAATTGATGAAAACTTAATTTTAAGGGTTACTACTCAAACAACCACTTAAAAAAACACTTGGTAAACATTTTCGATCAATATCAGAAGTTACCTTTTTAAAAGCCCATATTTTTAGCAGAAGTTGTAAGTGACGCTCCCCGGCTTATGCAGTAGCTGGTGTTTGACCAGAGAGGGCAGTAGATAGACCATTTTTCTTTGGTTATATAATTTCAACACTTTACACTAAAACTGTGAAGATATGCACCTGGATCAACTAATAACATTAACTAGACACACATATATGCTAGTCTTCATCTGGAAAAACAGTGGTTTAGGGGTTTTAAAAAACTCTTAAAAGAATAACACATGTATTTAAACTTGAACCAAACTTGACCAAGTGTTTCCAGAACTTTCTATATTAAAGACGGCAAACAATTTTAACGACTCATTTACAATGTATGGTAAATTTATTTCAATGTCAAAGGTTGGGAAAATTTGTTGATGCAAATTTGTTTGATGTCCCGTGACCCATCTGTGGGCCGTGACCCAGTCTTTGAGAACCACTGGATTTTCCTCTTATTTTCAGACTCACTTTTATATTTTATTATTTTGTTTTCTGACTTTGTGCTCATTTGTTTTGGCTTAATTGCGTCCTCCAGAAGACAAAGAGGTGATGTTTGAGATGATTGAAGAGTGAACAAGTCGAGTCCAGAGGCCTGAAACATTAAGTACATTCCCCAGCATGATGGAATTAACAAAAGTATTTCATCGACAGCAGCTTTATTTAAAAAAAATCAAGCCATGATGTGCAAGGATTTGACTGATTTTTATTGTGAAATGGAAAAATGTGACAATGATAATGTCCAGAGTTACAAACAACATTTGAAAATAATTTGTGAATCATCCACAAAAAAGGTTTGAGTTAAACTGAGGGATTACTAATTAACGATTATCTCCTTACTCCTCTCTAGAATGTGTATTTATTTCTATCCTGATGGCTGTGTGTGTGTATGGGTGTGTGGGTGTGTGTGTGAGACTATACTCTTGTTATATTATATTGTCATGTTATTTGCATGGTTCCAGTTTTGTAAGCACATTTTTTTTGTATCGTCTCCAGTGTTAAGACTTGTGTGTGTATATGTATATGTATATATATATATATATATATATATATACATACATACATATATGTATATGTTTTTACAGACGTGCATTAAAATGAATGATCGTCTTTAACTGCGATGTGGTGTTTCATTATTGCAAATTAGTGGAATGACCCTTTAAAAAAACATTTTACAGTAACTTCTCAACCAAGTAAGTAGGTGGAATAACCCTTTGAATGTATAAGAGACAAATACTTTGGAATTCACTAAATTTAGATATCTTTTTGGTTGAATAAACCTTTAAAAATATAGTTAGACATGTATTTTAGTGGAATCTCAATACTGAAGTAAGTTAGTGTGTATGTATTGTTCTGCTGTTTGAATGGTGGCTGGTGCCAAGTGCTGCAGCCTCATTACCGCCATCTACGGTGTTGATAAATGAACATGATAAAATACTTTTAATAAATGCATATATATAGTTATTATTTTCACATTTTAAATATTAAACTTAATTTATTAATTTATTTCTATTAAAATATTCTATTAAAATATACAATAAAATAATACAATGTGGAAAATAGATATATTACAGCATTGAAGAGTAGTACATACATATATACTACTCTATAAATATATAACGTGTACAAATATATACTACTCTACATATCTAATATTTACATATTATATTTAAATACAGATACAATGACCGTGCGACTTTAATATAAATCTGAAATTCAAAGTTAAAATAAACAAAACATTAATAATATACAAACTTTCAAACTTTCAGGTCATAACGTTTCCATTAAAAACAACGATGTCTGAGCCAGCGGATCATTTCATCAGGACAGGCCGAGGTAACGCTGCTCTGCGCCGGACAGTGAGCGCCGAGCGTCACCAACTATAAATACGTCATATCTTAATGCACAAACCACATGTTTGAATTCTAAATGACTAATTTCTCGCCTCAAATGATGTTGAAACTTTGTTCCGGGACACAGAAAAATATTTATTTCAGATTTATACTTCTATTATCTGCTGCTATGCTTCGCCGAAATGTATTCTGGGATACATGGCCATCCCAAGTACGCTTAAGTCACCTCCGATGCGTTCGCTTACTTGAGTATTGGAACAGCACTTGGACTGAGACTGATGACGTTTTCACAAGTACGTGAGTACGCAAGTACGCACAAGTATGGATATTGAGAAACGGCCTCTGTCTGTCTTTACCGCTCGCTCCAGCTCACTGACGCAGCTAACATAATCCCAGCTAACGGTGAGGCACACAAACACAGAATTACGCCAGAAGACACAAGAAAAACTACAGCGACTTCGTGTAAGTACAACTCACTTGTAAACTACTGTAGTTTGTGACTGTCAACAACAATAATCCACTTTAGTTCGTGGTTAAACTTCTACAAAAGACAGTAAACAACAGATTTATTTTCATTTTTCTGTAATTATGAGGTGAATATGAGAGGAAAATCTTTATTTGTGTTGCACTTTTGTCGATTAGTTTTCCCAAACCTGGAAACGATATATCTCATAGTTTTGTCCACAAACCAAATTTCACTTATTAATTTAATCAGATTTGTTGTCATATGGAGCAAATAAACCAGAAACTATTTACATTTAATAAGCTCAAAAAAACCAAAGAGCTTGTTTTAATCATTTTAAAAGCACTCAAACTGATTAACCGATGATTATGAATAGGAAACACACAAAAATGAGCCAGTGTATGAATGTGTTAACATCAAAGGCAGAGCTATTCTGTAGATGAATAACTGAAAATATAAACTAATAAACTAAATATAGAACTGTCAAGGAACCTTTGGGTGTTTCTCAGGCTTGTTGGTTCCAAAGATCAATTTCAAGACAGGTACAGCTGATTGTGTACTTTCTTACAGGACTATGTGGAACCTCTAAATGATTTAAATCATAGAATAAACAAACAACAAACAACATGGCTGCCAGCAAAAACCGATTTAGCTACTCAACTAAAAAGCTCACATTATAAAAACAGCCTTTTAACACGGGGAAACTCAACTTTCAGCCAAACCTTAAAACCTTAAAGGAGTTGTTGATCCACTGCTGCCTCCATCTGTAAGTTCATCTGTGTTTTTTTGGGAATTCGGCATTTGAAATCACTTCAGACTTACCTCAGTGACACAAACTTACCAAACGAGGCAGCAGCAGACCAGCGACCCCTGTGTCCCCCATGAGCTAAAAATCATATATAATAGAGAATAAATAGAGAATAGAATAAAGCCTTAAAAATCTAATCTAAAGTCTAAAAAGGTCATGAGCCTGGAGGGATAGCTCAGGGCTTCTGCCCTTTTCTATCCATAGTTCGTGACATCAGGAGTGGGCCGGAAAGGTGGGAGGAGGCAAAGGACTCGTGAGGTTTTAGCAAAGGAAGACCAAGGCACAAATAAAAGGAAATAAAACACAACAAACAAACAAAAACACCCTGTGTGTATGCATATTATTTACATTTGTGTGTGTGCATATGATGTTTAGGAGAAGTGCTCTACAAGTGCATTTATCGAGTTATGGGGGCTTTGTCGAGTTCTGTGAGTGGGGGTCTTTGGCCAGCTGCAACATGAGTGACATGGGGGTATCAACAGTGGTGTGTGCTTCCTGTATGGTTTTCTGGAGAGAGGGGTTGTTTATTGCTGTTCTCATGTATTTCAGTGCTATGACTTGGTGTCTCTGTCTGACGGTCTGAATGCCAGTTATGGTGTGGATGTAATGGTTGCTGATGTAGGACGGAAGTCTGTGAGCCAGTTTCAGTGCTTTGTTTTGAATGACCTGAAGTCGTTGTAACTGGTTGTCGGAGATATTGATCCAGGCGGGGACGGAGTATTCAAAGAGTGGTCTGATGTATGCCAAGTAGACTTTAATGACTGTTAGTGGTGATGCGCCATGTTTTCCACAGAGGGCTTTGAGATGGTTGAGTCTATTATTTGCTCTTTGTTCCAGGTTATTAATGTGTTTGCCTTAAAAATGTTCTGTTGTGTACTGTATTTAAGGGTCTCCATCCTATCCTTAGCCTGATGAAGTACTGCAGCACTCGTGGCGGAGTCCAGGGATGGGACTTCCGGGATGTACTGTTCTCAGGTTACGCTCCAGACGGTGGGATGTTCATGCCGGAGAGCGTTCCCGTGCTGAGCTCAGAGACGCTGAGGGGCTGGAGGAGGCTGTCCTACAAAGACCTGGTGGTGGAGGTCGCCTCGCTGTTCATCCCCATACAACTCATCCCTAGACGGGACCTGGAGGGTGAGACGAACACAGACTCACTGTCATTTGTATCAGTAACTTTAAAGGGATCCTTCAGGTTTTGCACTGACGTTTTCAAACTGGTAATTCTCCTAAACCAAAGTCCATAGAAAAAATCAATGATTCAAGCATTGGACGACACAGGAGCTGCTGGTCTGCTGCTGCCTCGTTCAGTGGGTTTATGCCAACAAGGTCTAAATGAAAAATGTTGAAATAGAGAAAATAACTTGTTTAAATTTACAGATGGAGGCAATTGTGGATTAACAACTCCTGTGTGCTGTGGTGTAAAGTCACAGATTTTCACTATGCACTTTGGTGTGGTACAAAAAGGCTTTTCTAACAGCGAGATAAAAGCAGTGAAAATGTTCTGAAGATATCACTGACTCAAGTTGATGTCTTTTTTATTAGATGGGACTTTTGTTAAGTGGCTTGGATCTCCGTATCTTGTGTTCTGTTGAACTATCCCTTTCGCCACTGTGAAACACTGTTGATGCTGTTCCAGCAGATGTAACAAAACAGTATTCCGTCCTCTGTCTCGTCTCAGTCCTCGTCTCTGAAGCTCTGTCCACCTTCTCGGTGCCCGATATCGTCACAATCGCTCGTCTGAAGGGCGGCCTCTCCGTGCTGGAGCTCTTCCACGGAGAAACCATGGCCTTCAAGGACCTGGCGATGACCTGCACAGTGCGCTTCCTTAACTACTTCCTGCAGAAAGAGAATCGCAGAGCTACCGTTATCGTAGGTGAGAAAAATACACATAACATGATCAAACTGGGGCATGTGACAAAAAACAACATACATATACTTTCTCTATGAGGTTTGGTGTGGGACCGTTTCAAGTTTAAAAACTTCAGTTTTGTCATTATCTCGTTTTGAAATGCTGGGGGTGGTGTGTGTGTTTTTCCTCCACAGCTACGTCAGGTGACACGGGCGGCTCGGCCATCCACAGCGCCAAAGGTCTGCATGGGTTGGACGTGGTGGTGGTTTATCCTCGGGGACGCGTCACTACAGTCCAGGAGCGGCACATGACCACCTGCCTGGAGGAGAACGTCCACGTGTTTGCAGGTAAAAACCTTAAGACTTAAAAAAAAAAAAAAGAGAGTCACGATGGAAGTTACGCTAATAACTTACGCGTCGGTAGCCGACGGCAGCTCTGACGACATCGACCGCCCCGTGCGACGCCTCTTCGCCGACCAGGACCTGGTCAAGTCTCACAACCTCATGAGCCTCAACTCGGTGAACTGGTCCAGGGTCATGATCCAGCTCACGCACTTCATCTACGCGTACCTGCAGCTGAGCGGCATCGAGCAGAGCGAGGGCGACAACGCCGCCACCGCGCAGCTGCCTGAGCTGCAAGTGGTGGTGCCAACAGGGGGCGCTGGAAACATCGCAGGTGATAAAAATCTATTAATCAATTAAACAACAGTTGTACAGCTCTGCCCACGACGTTCTCTTTTGTTATATAAACAAAGCATTGACACATACACCAGAGGTTCTCAAAGACTGGGTTGAGGCCCACGGATGGGTCATGGGAAAAAAATGTTTGTGTCCCCAAACAAATTTGCTGAATTTTTCCAATTCTTTTTTTTACGATTTGTGTGACTTCTCATAAATTCTCTTGGAAATGATTCATTTACCAATTCAAAATCATATCAGTTGTTAAATAATGCACACATTTGCTCTTCTCGTTACTTTTTGTGTCCAGGTAGTTTGGGTTCCCACATAGAAAGTTTCGGAAACACTGCCATAGACCTTGCGTGAAAATTGACGTAGTTTTCGCGTCACCTTGAGATTTCATGATTTGACGGATGCTATCTTAGTTTTCAACACAAAAAAAATTCACAAATGTCACCTGCGAGTGAGAGCAGGCTTCTTATTGGACGATTATTAGCTGTCAGTCACACTGGTGTCCACTCATGTAAACTGCATTTATCCTTTATTGTTTTACATAATTTACAAAATTTACATCATATTCCATGGAAAAATCTGGTGTTTTAGATCACTAACCTTTTTAATAATTGTTTCTAAATCTGTTTTTCTTCCTTAGTGTCACTTTTTCATATCAGTAAACCACGCCCAGTTTTATATACTGTGTAAGTACATAATAATACATGATAATACATTTCTTTTTCTTTGTCACTGTGTCAGCGGGCGTCATCGTCAAGCAGATGGGTTTACCCCTGAAGCTGGTTGCCATGGTGAATTCTAATGACATCATTCACAGGACGCTAAGCTCCGGTGACTTCTCCATGGCAGCTACGGTCACACAAACCCTGGCGCCTGCTATAGACATCCAGGTATGACCGCTGCTACACGGGCTACTCAACACTACACGCTCACACACACACACGTGAAGTCCAGAGGGGTATTCCAGAAAGCAGGTTCAACACACTCTGAGTCTATCCCTGAACTCTGAGTTGACTTACTCTGAGTCGGGAAACTCTGAGTATCCGGTTCCAGAACAGCTGATCTGAGTTAGTTCAATCAACTCTGAGTATGTTAACCTCGAGGTACGCGCGTGCACGACCACTATAAAAAGCCATCATCAATGGAGCCCCGATACCACGAGTCACCATGACAACCAAGAAAAAAAAAAGATCAACTTATTTCAGTGCGAAGGAGTTGGAGATCCTTTTGCTGGGCTATGGAGAATATGAGCACATATTTCGCCGCGAATGCAACACAGCTGCAGCAGCGAAGGAGAGAGAGACCGCATGGGAGAAAATTGCTGCCGAGTCAACGCGTAAGTTTGAATGTACTATTCCATTGACGTAACATTTAACCGTAAGATCGTAGCATAGCCTATAGTTATGAATATAAGTAGGAATGAAATCTGAGTTTTTCATTTAGGTGCAATTCAACAGGAGAAAGGAGGACTTGGAAGCAGCTCAAAATGAAACATAAAAACATCATTCAAAAAGGTAAGGCATATTTTGCTAGGCTATGATTGCACCTCACTTTGATTTATTTTTTTATTTTTAATTGACTAAGGCTATTAAACGTAACGTAAATATTAATTCAGATTGCAAACCTTGAGTTCTGCTCAGCCAACAGAAAGAAGGCAGAGGCGCGAAAAACGGGTGGAGGGCCACCTCCACCACCTCTGACAGAGGCTGAGGAGCTGGCTCTCAGCCAATACAGGGGTCGCCCTGTGGCTGAAGGCATCCCTGGGGGAAGCTCATCTGAGCCTGTCACCCCCCAGGACACAAGTGCCTACATCAGATGCAAGTATACACTTATGTCTTTTTTTTAAATAAAACTTTTATATATATATTTTTATATATATATATATATATATATATATATATATATATATATAAATATGAGGAGGAGGAGGAGACGCTGTCTGCTGCCACAGGGAGAGATCCGGAGGGGCCTACTGAAGTGTGTATTAATATTATGTATAGCTACTGGCACTGCTCGACCCATTCATATTCATTTACATTCTTGAGTGGAATTTGGAGTTTGACATGTACACTGAAGTGATGAGCATAGATAATGGACAAACTAGCACATTCTTGTCCTTCAACAGAACATGGTTGGGCATCACCAAGAGGAGGGTCCATCAACTTCTAGAGCACAGCTTGACACAGTGAGATTTTCGGTCAATACCATGTTAAATCTGTATGTAGAACTGCAGGAATTAAATGTCGTCCATATGTTTCCCGAGTTGCCGGTAAAAGAGTTCAAATCCAGGCAAATCAGAAAAAAAGACTTGTAAATTCTATTACTTGAACGCCAGTTGAGGTGGGGGCATTGTCATGGTGAAACAGGTGAATATGTGAAATATGTTAATAGTTGGAACTATATTACAAATCCTGACTGTTGCTTTTGTACTTTTAGAGAATAAAGAAGAACCAAATCACATGTGAATTTGTCTTTTATTTTTAATCAAAACGTCTAATCTGGGTCGGAAGATTCTCTCACGACGTAATGCATTTCTAATCAATACGGCTTCGATGTCGATTGGATTTCTAATGAATGGGCAATCCATGTCTAACTGCTTTCTTCGTGTGGGAGAAGACGGGTAGAAACTCTGGGTTTCTTATAGTAAACCTGCCAGCGAGCAGGTTATGTTCACAGAGTAAGTTACCGCAGTAACAGACCCAGAGTTTCAGTTACCTCTCTTTCTGGAACGGATAATTCAGAGTTTCCCTCATCTCAGGGTTAACAAACTCAGAGTTCTCACATAACCCGCTTTCTGGAATACCCCTCTGATGTCATTTACAGAACTCGAGACTGTTCACTGTCCTCGCTCCCAAATGGTGGAACGAGCTCCCCATCGACATCCGGACAGCGGAAAGCCTCCACACCTCCGCCGCCGACTAAAAACACATTTCTTCCGACTCTACCTCGACTAAGACAATAACGACGACGACAAAAAAAAAAAAAAAAATATATATATATATATATATATATATATATATCGCACTTATGACTAGCACTTCATAGTTTGATTTACTTGAAGCTCTTACTTACTTCTAGCTCTTATTTGTACCCAAATGTTTAAATGCACTTATTGTAAGTCGCTTTGGATAAAAGCGTCTGCTAAATGACTTGTAATAATGTAATGTCTTCATTCTGATGTTTGTAAAGTTCAGAGCCAGAGTCATTTACCCTACCATGGTATTTTTATTCACTTACTCTCTCAGGAGCTGCTGGTCTACTGCTGCTTATTTGGTAAGTTTGTGTCAGTTAAGTAAAAGCGAATTAAGGATTTCAAACGCAGAAGTCGCAAAATGATACGTTTGAACTTATTTTTTGGAAGCAGCAACTCCTGTGTGCAGTAAAATCACTGGTTTTCTTTATGCCTTTGGTGTGGGAGAACGAGCAGCTTGGAAAAGTGACACAAACTTCAGTTTTCTGTTGGAAAAGTCTGTCTAACACCGATGATGTAAATCCACAAATCTAATGGTATCCTAACTTAAACTGTTGGACTGTTTGTGCTTCAGGACCCGTACAACATGGAGCGAGTGTTCTGGCTGCTGTCGAACAGAGACGGAGCATCAGTGAAGAACATGATGGAAGAGTTTCAGCACACACACAAACACACTCTGCCCGAAAACCTGCACCATGAGGTACACGTGTCTGTCTCCCAGCTTTACCCACAGATTCTGCTGTGCGGTACGATCACACTCTGTTATCTCTGTGAAAACTCACAGGTGACAGAAGTGTTTTTGTTTTTGTTCCCAGTTGTTGGAGATTTTAATGTCTGGGACGGTGACGGATGACGGCATCCTGGAGACCATGAGGAGGTGCTGGGAGGAGAACAGCTACGTGCTGTGTCCTCACTCTGCTGTGGCTGTGTGGCATCACTACAACTGTCCACACACATCTGGACTCAACAGGTGCCACACACACACACACACACACAAAACATGAATTTGAAAAATAAATAAAACTAACATGGAAACAGGTCAAAATGAATGACACTTGTATAAAAACAGATAAAAGAGGACATTAAATAGAATATTAATATTAATAATAGAATAAAACCAACTTAAACACGGGTAAAAATTAATGAAACTGGCATAAAAACAGATAAAAAGACATGAAATAGGGTAAAAATGAATAAAACCAACATAAACATGGGTAAAAATGAATAAAACCAACATAATCACAGGTAAAAATTAATGGAACTGGCATATAAACAGATGAAAAATCCTGTGACTTCACATCACTTCCTGTCTCATATTCTCATGATCCAGTCAGAATAATTTCTCAAGCTTTTCTTTCCAGATGCTACATCGCGACAGCATCTCCGGCCAAGTTTCTGGCGACGGTGGAGCGTGCCGGCCTGACCTTTGACCCGCCCGAGGCTGTGCTGGCACTGGACAAGTTAGCCACTCGCTGCGAAAACCTGGAGCGGAGCGCGGACTGGAGCAAAGACTGGGAGGAAGCACTTAGAAGGAAACTCCAGACCTTCAACTGCACCAGGAGAAGCTCGGGAGTGTGATGCACCTGTGACCCTTATGACACGTTGTCATTGTCTTATTTTATATTTTAAATTTAAATTTCTTTTTAAAACAAATGAACAGTGTATGACACACTACAGCAATAATGTGTGAATTTATTCACCAATATTTTGACTGTTTTGGCCCCAAAACGCTAAACTCAAGGAGCAGACTTCAAAGAAAGACTTGTCTTTTGCTGCCCTCTTGTGGGAGTTTTTGTAAAAGCACTTTGACATTTCTTACTCTTTATTCAAATGAAGAGAATTATTTGTAACAGAGTTGTTGTGTCTAATAAGACAATAAACTAACAATGAAGTATAGAAATGTGTCTCTGCTGTTTTTAAGCTCAGTCTTAAGCTCTGATGGTAAATGTTATTGTTGAGGTTCTGGTTCTCCTTTAGTTTCCTCAGAAAGAACAAAGAACGATGATGAGATTTACAGCAGATCTCCTGACACTGTGAGAGCTCAGGTGACCTCCTTATCTGGCTTTAGTGGACGATGTTCTCACAATGAAGGTCTTTTCATGTCTCTGATGGACTTTGGTCTGACATGTCCCCACAACTTTTATAGTTTTTCAATTTTGTCAAACTCGAGTTTAAGCTTGTAAATCCTGTGTAAACGTAATGTAAAAAGGATTTTATAAACCAGTGCCATGATCACATGGAAAAAAAGTTGGACCTTTGGTTTAAACTTTAATTATAAACATTATTTTTTATAGCATTGTAGAGTAGCCAGGTGAGGTTGACAGGTGGGGAAATGGACATGAGCATTTAAAAGATAAACAACAAAAAAACATATAATTGGTAAAATATGTTTGAAACTGGTACAAAAACTGATGAAAACAGACGTGAAATAGGCTCAAAATTAATAAAAACATAAACATTTCAATATGAATGAAACTAACATGAAATATGTGATAAACATCACAACAATGAATTAAATTGATACAAAACCGAGCAAAAATTTACTAAATTGACACAAAACCCAGCAAAAATGAATTAAATTGACACAAAACCCAGCAAAAATGAATTAAAAACAAATCGAAATGAGAGAAAAACAACAAACCTAATAAATATAACAAAAATGAATTAAATTGACAGAAAACCCAGTAAAAATTAATTGAGTTGACACAAAAGCCAGCAAAAATGACGACATAAAAAGTACAAACAATATAAATACAATTATTATTATCTTTTGCTTTCTGCTGTTTTAAGTATTGTGAAACAGCAGAACTTTCTGTCATAAACTGAAAAATAAATATATTTACACATGAAAAAAAGATACGAGCGTTAAAATGTAGTAGCAGTTATCGGCCTGAAGATGGCGCCCTGTTCCCATTTCACAAAATGCACTGTGTGATTAACAACATAACAGTAAAAGAAACAGTGACGCAGCACTTTTTTATTATTTTATCACATAAACATGACTTTATTACAAATGTTCTAAAATATTATTTACACATATACAAAGATAAAGTCACATGAAATAAAGATAAATGGTAAAGTCTCTGTATTTTCCGAGGCTCCGTGAAGGCAGCACGGGCGGTTTGACAGCTGGACAGCCAAACATGGCGGCGGTAGCTAGCTGAAGCTACCTCCCCTTCTTCACCTGCGTCGTTTATCGCCACCGTCAGCAGTCAGGAAGTAACCGGGGGCCCCGGGGAGGACTCACGGAAGCACACGGACGGTAAAAGTCGCCCATGTCAACTCGCCTTTGACCGGGTTCGAAAGCAGCCGGTGTGCGGTATGTGAGGTTGTGTGGGTTATTTGAAGCGAGCAGCGAGCGGAGCCAACAACAGAGGCCGAGGGCGGAGTGTTTGCTTCAGGCTGCTTTTCTACACCTGTCCGCCAACATGACTCTCAGGTGAGACCCTGCTCCGTGACGTAACGTGTTATTTACGTGTGTCCAATCGGTGTTTTAATAAACATCTTTAAGTAAAATGAGAGCTCTTTGCCTGAAGACAAAGGGGTTGTGTGTGTCCTCACCTGGACAAAAACACTAGTGATATTATGGACCCTTAAAATTCACAAACAGCCATGGGCGTAGAAACTCTGTATGTAGGTCATGTAAGGGCCTGGGGCTCCCGGGCTGAGAGGGCCCCCACCCAAGAAGAACACGTGATTGCAATAAGTGCGTTTGTTTTGGAGGTTATAATTTCCACCATAACAAGTGAAAATTCAACTGGAGCGCCCCCTAATGTTAAGATCCCGAGTTGTATAGTATCCAGATGAGGCAGGTGAGGGAAAGGACATGAGAATTTATGAGACAAAACTGTAAAAAGCCAACATAAAACGGGTTAAAATGCATGAAACTGGCATACAAACTGACAAAACAGACAAAAACATGGGGTAGAAATTAATAATATCCATCAAAAACATATCATGAACTAACGAATTAATGAAAATATTAAATAAATATAACAAAAATGAATTACATTGACACCGAAGCCAGTAAAAATGAATTAAAATAAGTATAAGTGCAAGAACATTTATTTTTTTGGTCATACATACAGTTCCTATTGAGGTTTTATGTGTAAACTAGCTCATAATAACTTTCTAGTTAGCGAACGCAGCTATAATGCCAATAATAACAACCACTGTTATTCAATTTAATAGTTCTGTGGAAACTTGGGATGCACGTACCCTCAGGTGTGATGTCATTCCTTCCCAGTTCCGATTTCCAACCTCCAGGGTTACTGGAACACACTATCAACTAACACCCAAACTAGTGACATAATTTAAACTAGTGACGAACCTAGCGATGCCCCCAGTATCAAGACCTCATCAGACAGATGTTTTTTTTTAACGGGAAACTGAAGTTTGTAAATGATTTAATCTTCCACACCAAACCCCATAGAGAAAACCAGCAATTTAATGTCACAGCAAAGAACTTGTTGCTCTACTCTCGCCTCCATGGGTGAGTTTTAATGTGTTATTTTTGTGACTTCTGTGTTCAAAGTCCCTTGTTCAGATTTATGTCAGTGACACAGACTGACCACAAGGGGCAGCAGTAGACCAGCAGCTCCTGTGTCCCCGTGAGCTAAAAATGTAAATTTTTTCTATGGACTTTGGTGCAGGGAGTCATTGTTTTACACTAACTTTAGTTTCCACTTGGTAAAAGCTAAGATAAATTAGCGAACGTAATTATTTAATATATTGTAGACTTAGTTGAAGACACTGATTATATCAGTTCCTCCATAAAAATCCTAGACTGTCCCTTTAACCCTGTCTGTGTGAGGTGAGGTCACAGTTTTTAGATTCTCAGCTGCGATAAAGTAGCTTGTTTCTCAGGTTTTCACGGGATTTGATTTGTTAATTTGATTAAAGGGCATTTCAGTTTAACATACACAGTTCATCATTGTACAGAATATTTATATCTTAATACAGAATCACATTTACCGGACACAGTATAAGAATTATTGGGGGGGACAAAAACAGCTGCAACAGACACTTTTCACACTCGTGGTGATGATCCGGGCGGAGTCACATTCCACTATTAAATGCCAGACATGTCGCAGGTTCCTGAGCCGTGCGATGAATGAAGAGTGTGTTATGTAGAGACAGGAAGTGAACTTTGTCTAACACAATGTGACCCAAACTTTCTCTATGAGGAGCTACTCATTTACAGCAATAATCTGTAAAACCACATATGAGGGTTTTTTTTAACTGGTAAATTAATAATTCCCAAGAGATGCTTGGTAAAGTAATTAAATCTTCACTTTATGCATGTTATTTAAAACATATTTACCTATATGTGAAGTGCAAGGTAGGGATAATTCTGTTTGGGGACCCCAAAAAATGTCTAGTGACCCATTTGTGGGTCCCGACCCAGTCTTTGGGAACCACTGGTCATTGAATGTCTTTTTTCATGGTTATTTTGGTCAAAAATAACTGCAATTCATGAATCATTACATTGTGATAATTGTAAAAAATCTGCTTTTAACTCTTAATTTGTCTCTAAAACACATTGTTATCTCTTTATATGGCAAAACATTTTTTTTAAAACAACAATATTATACTTTAAATCGCATTATTAAGTCATTGATTCAAAGAAAACAGAAGAACTTATTGTATAAATGTTACAAAAAAACGTGTCTTATGTTACCAAATAGGTTACAAAATGTTGAATTTCTGCAAAAATGTGGTTTTAAGGTGACAATATGATACAACACGGCTTTTAAAATTTAAAGTTAAATGCAAGTAAATAACACCGTTATAAGTCACAAAGTCTGGGAATGCCAGTGTCCCCTGGTGGCACATCAAAGTAAATCACTGGGACAATTATTTTAGTGATTATTACTCTACTTTAGGAGCTTTTATCATATTTTGTCCTTTGTGTTAACGTCGCTGCCTTTCATGTGATCTCTCTGCAGGTTCATCTCCGTGTGAACACTTTCCTTCCTAAACCCCGCCCCTCCCTGCCTGACGATGTCATCGCCACCATCGAAGCCCTTCACCACCTCCCCCAGTCCTGGGCTGACATCTTTGACGGCCCTGGACTCTCTGTCCATGTCCTCCCTCCTGTCCGAGGACAGAGACGGGGAGGAGGGGGAGGAGGAGGAAGGTAGTGGTCTCGGAGACCTGGAGGTGAACCCGTACGATGGTTTGCCGTTTTCCTCTCGCTACTACGCCCTGCTGGAGGAGCGGCGGCGGTTTCCCGTGTGGAGGCTCCGGCAGAGTCTGCTGGAGCATCTGGAGAGTCACAGCATGGTGCTGCTCAGCGCCCCCAGTGGAAGTGGGAAGAGCACGCAGGTAGAGGTTAAACTGTAAACGTGGACTCCTAAAAGTCCTACGTGTCTTTTAAAGCAAAAAGAAAATGCATATAGAAGGAGGGGGAAAAAAAAGGAATAGTTCAGGATTTTCTTAGTGTGGTTGTGTGTTACGTAAAGGTGACTGCACTCTGTGCTGACAACCAGCAGGGGGCAGTCGATTTTCCACAAACTGTGGATTATTAGTGTTTACTCAAGTGAAGTAAACACAACCTGTGACGACTCTCCTGACGCTAATGCTAATTACATTAAAATTCATCTGTAACCAACAGCTTAAATCAAGTTAAATATTTTCACTATTTCATAGGCAACCCAACATCCTATGCCCCGCCCCCTCGGTCTTCAGCCAGGAATCTCAAAGCTGATTGGCTTTTTGTAACATTCCCGCATTTGCTCTACTTGCGTTACCCAGTGTGTCATATAAAAAAATGATGTAATCTTTACATGTCATGTTCTGTGTTAACTTTATATTTCACCTTTTTTCAATCAGCAAAGTGACGTTTGTGTCACTTTGTAAAGAAACGCTTATTGTCCCTGCACCAAAGTCCATAGAGAAAACTGCACATTTTAACATAATGGCACACAGTTTGCACACAGTTGTCGATGCACTGTTGCTTCCATCAGTAAGTTTAAATGTGTTCTTTTGTGAGACTTGGCATTTGAAATCCATCATTCTGACATACCTCGGGGACATAAACTTACTGATGGAGGCAGCAAAGGACCAGCAGCTCCTGTGTCCCTGTGAGCTAAAATCGCTGATTTTCTCTGTGGGCTTTGGTGTGGAGGAGAGAGCTGTTTACAAAGTGACACAAAGCTTGGTTTTCTGTAGGAAAAGGCTGTGTAACAAGACCTTTAGAGGAATGTACATGTGTTCTCGAAGCTCATGTTCGCTTCTGGGCTTTCCCTCTTAATGTAGCATGTGATAGAAGGAGAGAGAGAGAGAGCGTGACCCCTTGTTTTGCTCGTGCTCCCTGCAGGTTCCACAGTGGTGTGTTGAGTTCGCGCTGTCCTACGAGTTCTCCCACGGCCTCGTCTGCTGCTCGCAGCCGCATTCGGTGGCAGCGGTGAGTCTGGCGCTGCGTGTGGCTGACGAGATGGACCTCAGCCTCGGTCTGGAGGTGGGATACCGGGTGTCTCACGATGACGGCTGCACACCTGACACCCTGCTCAGGTGAGGAAGAAACTGAGCCCATGCAGGTTTTGTGCCCGACTCGCTGGCACTGGAGCGTGGATTTGAGCAGCTTCAGGATACGTGTGTTTGTTTTTTTTGTTGACTGAAGAATGAAGTTCATTGAATGTGCTGAATGAACAGACAACAGTGTGTGTCTGGTGACTGCCAGAGGCAACATTTTTTAATTTTACTTGTACTTCTTGTTCTGTAGAACACTTCACGCCTTGAGGGAAATTCCTTTTCAAATTTGGTACAATCATTCATTTTGGATTCAAATATCAAGGTGAAGGTTAAGGTCACGGTGACTTCTTGTAACTCGTGATTTGAATGTAGCCCTCATTTAGGATTTGAGATCACTTATCTTTCCAAATAAAGGCCTTTTTAAGTACATTAACAAGTATGAAGAATTAAGTAGAACATTTAATTACATCTGGTAGCACCGTTTAATATGTCCGCTGTGCCACCTCGCTGTGTGACGACTGTTTCTGACAGAAAACTCAATTTGTGTCACTTCTGAAAATCGCTCACTCTCTCCCGCACCAAAGTCCAGAGAGAAAATCAGAGATTTTTCATCGCAGCACACAGGAGTTGTCGCTCCACTGCTGCCTCCATCTCTAAGTTCTAATGTGTTATTTTGTCCCTTTAGTGTTTGAAATTCTTCATTTTGATTTAACTGAGTGACACAAACATACTCGACGGGACAGCAGTAGAGGAGCAGCTGCTGTGTCTCCCCAGAGCTAAAATGGCTGATTTTCTCTATGGAGTTTGGTGTGGAGAGTGAGCCCGTCTTGATTCCGAGATTGTTTCTCTCTCCTCAGGTTTGTCAGCGACACTCTCCTGTTGGAGGAGATGATGTCGGACCCTCTGCTGCATCAGTACGGCATCGTGGTGCTGGACGAGCTCCAGGAGCGCACCGTGCCCACCGACGTGCTGCTGGGCCTGCTGTGCGACGTCTGCCGCCAGAGGCCCGACAACTTCCGGGTGGTCCTCCTCACTCACCCGGCGCTGGCGCCGCGTCTCGCCACCTTCCTCGGAGCCTCCGTTCCTCACCTCGCGCTGGACGACCCGCTCGCTGACCCCACTGCCAGAGACGAGCAGGAGGAGGAGGAGGAGGGAGGAGAAGGGGCTGGAATAAAGAAGGACAGGACGACTGTGGAGGTGAAGAAGGTGGAGACGATGTACAGGGAGCTCTCTCCCGGGAAGGAACCTGTTGCTGCTGCTTGTCACATGGTGCTGGATCTGCACAGAAGACGAGAGGAAGGAGACGTGATGGTGTTTCTGGCCAGTCCACAGGTACAGGGTTCAAACGTCGTACACCTGTCATGTGAGGCAACGGTTGAGGCTTTGAGTGAGTGAGTGAATGTGAATGGGTGAATGGCAAAGCTAGAAAGGCCCTCGTAACAGTTTTCCCGCCACCAGCAGCCATTTTGACCATTTTAGCCACAGTAGGAAAAATCACAGGTGTGAAATAATCCAGTTAATGATGGCTGCGTTCCATTTAGCTTCCTCAGTTTTAGGGTGCTGGTTCTGACAGCTGGTGTCATTACTTCATGACTCCTGGTGGTGGCGGTGGTGGTGGTGCAGAACGAGTTTAGGAGAATCTGCAAAAGGTTTTGTATCGTAAACGACTTTTTATTCACACGCAGAGCGGGATAAAAATCGCAAAATGCCACTTGTGATGTCATAGCCCCTCCTCTCCCTGTCGTCTTCTTCTTCTTGTCAATGTCTGTTGCAGCCTAAGAGTGCCACTTACAAGCCTGGCATATATTTTTTAGTGTTTAGATTCATTTTTGGGCATTTCTTTCCTGTGTAGCTTCTGCAGTATTCTATATTTGTATATATATATATATAATACTGCAGAAGCTTTCTCACACCAGAGACAAAGAATCACAAACACCTTTTTGTTGCTGCTCTGATTCTGATGGGCTTCTGTTGTTGTTTTTGTTTTTTTTATTTGACCACAAAGAGAACCCGAGCCGAGTTTCACAGTTTCACCTCCTTTGTTTTGTCAGAGGAATGAAACGAGGACACGTCCACCTGAGAGGGACTCTGCTGCACCTCCGGTGTCTGGTGTCCTGGTTCACACACACACACACATTATTTGCACAGCTATCCCTTTAAGGACTCTCTAAAGAAACACTTAAACTTAACTGTAACTAGTTATACCTACCTCTGTTGGTACCGAGACAGTTTAGTCAGTTCTGCCACATTGGGACCAAGTTTTGGTCCCTTTGAGGATTTATTGGTCCCGGAGAAGTTATAAAAGCCCTAAAGAGGCAACTAATACAAGAGCACACACAATATTGACCTACAGTATTAAATATCTCATTAAATGTTACGCCTTTTGTCAACATCGCGACTCCTCCCGCTCTTTGACTCGCTCGCCATGTAACCTTTTATAAAAATCCACCATAGCTTTAGAATTACCTTCAACTTGTTTTATCTCACTCTCCTGCACCAAAGTCCATAGAGAAAACCAGGGATTTTTACGTCACAGCTCACAGGCGTTGTCGATCCACCGCTGCTGTCATTTCTCAGTTCAAATGTGTTACTTTGTCACTTCTGTGTTTAGAATCCTTCATACGGTTTTCCCTCAATGACACAAAGTGACCACACGAGGCAGCAGTAGACCAGCAGCGCCTGTGTCCCTGTGAGCTTAAAATGATGATTTTCTCTATGGGATTTGGTGCACTTAAAAAACACCTGAACTATCCTTGAGGATGACGCTGGCTCCTGTCCTGTATCATATGATCTGGCTCAGATAATCCTGAGTAAACAGTATTCACTCTGTCACGCACGCACACGCACACAGACACACTAAGAGTAAGAGACAGTGAGTCAGAAAAGCAAACTCAGACACAAACCGCTTCAGAGTCTGTTTGAAAACGTGGATTCAGTCTCTCTTTCCTCTCCCGTTTGTGCAGGAAATAGACGAGTGTGCGTCTCTGCTGGAGAAGGAGTGCGTCGCTCTCAGTCCTCAGCTCGGTTCGCTCAGGGTTCTCCCGCTCCACGCCGGACTGGGAGCTCTGACCCAGCGCGTCTACGAATCTGAGCCCGAATCGTCCTCCGCGCTGAAGGAAAGCGACGGCGTGGACGGAGGCCCGGCGCCCGGAGCTGCGGGTTCTGGTGTCAAGAGGAAGGTCATTCTGAGCGACACGCTGTCGGAGGCGTCGTTCTCCCTGCCCGCCGTCCGCTACGTCGTTGACACGGGACTTCAACTCAAAACTGTGGGTTTAAAAACGATCCTCATTTCATGCAACAAAAAAATCAACGTCATAAAAATCGCTTTTCTGTTTCTCCTCAGGTTTACAATCCACAAATAAGAGCAAACTCGCAGGTTCTGAGGACGATCAGCAAACACCAGGCTGACATGAGAGCCCAGAGAGTCAACAGCAAACTTCCCGGTAGGTTTAGAAGTCGACTCAAGTTTACTCGCTGTTAGTGTTTACTAAATGTGTCTTCTCCTGTCCGTCTCCTCAGGCCTGTGTCTCCGTCTCTACCCCCGGTCTCTGTACGATAAGGGGATGTTGGAGGCTCACTGTGCGGGCGTGACGGAGGAGAACCTCAGTCACCTGGTGCTGCTGCTCAAGAGGCTCGACATCGCCGACATGGGACAGTGCAAGTTCCTGGACAGACCAGGTGCCTCCATGAGCCCGAACACGTGATTTAAAGGCAGAGTTGTGTCCATAAAATATCAGAAAACCTTTAAAAAATGTTGATCGGTGTTTGTCAAACCTGGAAATGATGATGTTCTCAAATGTCTTGTTTTGTCCTCAAACCAGAATGATTTAAATCATTTCTTTATCCAGAGCAAAGAAATTATGAAAATATTCACAATTAAGGTGCTTTGGAAAATCTTTTGGAAATCTTGTTTTAATCATGGAAAAAAAGCTTCAAACCGATTAATCGATTATCAAAATAGTTTTCGATTAATAATCGATTAATTGTTTCAGCTCTGCTTATCTTTAAAAAATCTGGGACACAGTTTGCTGATTTATGTCTCGGCAACAACCCTGCGTTTGATTTAAAATGTTATTTATACACATGGAGTCACATGGCAGGTTCTCCACACATCTGTTTCAGAGCTGGAGTTTAACTGCATACATACACACACACACTGAGAACCAGGCTCACTCTCAGTGTAATCATGGGTCAGCGAGGACACATCAACATATTTAAGCCACTTGACTAATGGTCGCTGCTTTTATCGCGCTGTCAGACGGCCTTTAACGACGGGAAACATCCATAGGAAAAAATGGTGATTTTTAGCTCACAGGGACACAGCAGCTGCTGCTCTGCTGCTGCTCTGCTGCTGCCTCGTTTGGTCAGTTTGTGTCACGGAGGTGAATCTCCACAAAGGGTTTCAAACACCAGAGTCACAAAATAACCCATTTGAACTCACTGACAGAGGCAGAAGTGGATCGGTTTTACAGAGTGACACAAACTTAGTTTTCCACTCAAAAAGCGTGTCTAACAGTGAGATAAAGTGCAGAACGGGTGTAGATTTTATTCAGTGAGCCTTTTGTGGAGTGGATAAAATTGTTGTTTTTTTTCCTTGCTGGCAGCCATGTCTAGTTCTTGGCATCATGAACTGATGTGACAGTTGCTGCATTTTCTGGAAGCCGCAGTGTTCCTTCTCTTCTTACTGCAGCGGATCATCTACCTTCATCTTGTCTTCAAACTGTCCTCATGTCCAACGTCCTTTGTCTAAAAGTATCACTAAAAAGCAGAGAAAAACCACAGATGTTGTTAGATGTAGCGTGAACACAGTCCAGGCTGTGCTGAGGTTATGTGTAGGTCAGGTGGTAAAGCACATTCCCAGCTGTTCATCCCGTGACTCTCCTTCCCTCTCAGCCCCCGAGGCGCTGATGCAGGCCCTGGAGGACCTGGACTACCTGGCGGCACTGGACGACGACGGTAACCTGTCGGAGGTGGGCATCATCATGTCGGAGCTGCCGCTGGAGCCGTCGCTGGCCAAGGCCGTGATCGCGGCCTGCGAGTACGACTGTGTGGACGAGCTGCTCACGATAGCAGCCATGCTAACGGGTCGGTGTGGAAATATTGCAACGTTTGACATTTATTTATTTATTTATTTATTTATTTGTGTATTTGTGTATGTGAATGAAGACCTGACCTGATGTTTCTGCCTCAGCTCCGTCGTGTTTCCTGATGGCTGAAGCCAACAGAGAGGAAGCTGCTGTGACTCACTGGCGCCCTCTGATGCACACAGAGGGAGATCACATGACTCTGATAAACATCTATAACGCCTTCACAGAGCGTATGTAAACACACACACGATGAAACATTAATGTCTTAACTACACAAACGTGTAAAAACAAAGTCTCGGCTGATGTTTGCACGGTGAACTCACGTGTCCATGTTTTGGTCTTTTCAGATAATCAGGACGAGGCGTGGTGCACGGCCAACTTCCTGAGCCACGCCTCCTTGCGGTTGGCCGCAGTGATCAGGGCGGAGCTTCTGGAGGTGCTGCAGCGGATAGAGCTTCCCGTTTCCCCTCCGGCCTTCGGGTGTCAGGACAACTGCACGAATATCAAACGTGCGCTCATCTCAGGATTCTTCCTCAAAGTAAACGACCTCTGTGTGTGTGTGTGTGTGTGTGTGTGTGTGTGTACCAATTGTCTTGTGTCTTTGTGAGGACATTTTACAACTTTAACTGGCTTTTTGAGGATTATGACCAGGTTTTAAACCAGCGTGTGTGTTGTCGTTTCCTCTTTCACTCGTTTTCCTCCTCCTCACCTCTTCCTCTGCTCTCTCTCTCTCCACCGTCCTCCTCCTCCTCCTCCTCCTCCTCCTCAGGTGGCTCATGACGTGGACGGTTTAGGGAACTACCTCCTGCTGACTCACCGTCACGTGGCTCACCTGCATCCCTTCTCCTCCTACCTGTGTCGCCAGCCGAGCCCCGCCCACCCGAGCTGGGTCCTCTACCACGAGTTCACCATCTCACACGACAACTGCATCCGCATCGCCTCCGAAGTTCACCCGCAGATGTGAGTGGCACCGACGGCAACACGAGAGACGACTCATAAAACTTAATTTCAGCTCAATGTCTTGACATTTTGGTGACAAGAAAGTGCAGTTTTTGCCGCTCTGTCCCCCGCGCCAAACTCCATACAGAAAATCCTCAATTTTACGTCACAGCTCACAGGAGCTGTTGCTCCGCTGCTGCCTCATCAGCACGTTCACACGAGTTATTTTGAGACTTCTGTGTTTGAAATCCTTAATTCAGGCTCACATAAGTAACATAAACGAACAAGACAAAGCAGCAGTAGACCAGCGCCTCTTGTGTCTAAGGGAGCTTAAATCGCTGATTTTCTGTATGGAGTTTGGTGTGGGGAGTACAAAATGACAACAAAAATACAGTTTTCTGTTAAAAAAAAAGAAGCTGTGAAACATATTCTTAATATATGGTTGAGTCAATTGTCCCTTTGTGTGTTTTTGTATCATAATTCCGTCGTGTCTCCTGCCGCAGGCTCATGGAGCTCGTGCCTCAGTACTTCCTCGGAAACCTGCCGCCGAGCGACGGCAAAGAGCTGCTGATGGAGCTGAGGCAGAGGCTGCGCGGCGACGAGCAGCAGGACAGAGGGACGGACGAGAGCGGCCGCGCTCACCGAGACGCCGACGCCCACAGTCAGCCATCCGCCGACCTCTGCGCGCTCCAGTGAGACGCAGCCGCTCAGGAGAAGACTCTTCAAACGCTTGATCTGAGATTTTGAAGTCTGTGAAAACTCAAGCTTTTTTTGGGACTTTTTAAAACTGAAAACACTAATGTACAGTAAAATATTGTTAATATATCCTCTGTACAGTGACTTTTTTTCCCCCACTGTCTCCGTCTTGTGTCGTCTCGTGTCGTCACGTGTCTTTGCTGAACATTTCTAAGTGTTGTTTTTTTTTTTTTATGAGGGATTTTGACGTTTGTTGTCACTGTTGCACAAGAAAAAATATATTTTTAAATTAAAAGTGTGGGGAAAAAAAGGTGAAGGATGTTAAAAGCAATACAAACTGTTCATGGAGCTAAGACGCGCGACCTCTGGCGTCTCCACAGACGCAGCTTCTCAGGTTTCAGTGTGAACTTTTAATGTTTCTGCCTTTTCACGTCTCTCTCTGTGACTCGATGAAGAATCTCTTTGTAAAGTGGATTTTTTACTTCTTATTTAAAAGGATGTATTAGTCTGTGAACACTGAGCTTTAAATAAAAGTAAAAAAATTTTCATGTTTTAAATGATTTTATTTACTCAAGTTTTTCAAACGTGGTCGTATGAGGTACTGACACAGAACACTCTCATTCATAATATGAAAAGAAATGAGTGAAAAACACACTTGAATCACTTCATTTCATGAAATGACGCCATTCGTACCTTTAAAAACATGTCCACTGCTTTGTCTAGCCTTTTCCAACAGGATACAGAACTCTCTTCTTGGTTTTGTCACCCACTCGCTCTCCTGCACCAAACCCCATAGAGGAAATCAGCGTTTTATTTTTATTTTTTTATTATATTATTATTTTTCAGCGTTTTATTTTTTTTTTAGCTCACAGGGATTCTGGAGCTGCTGGCCGGCTGCCACCATGTTTGGTAAGTTTGTGTCGCTTGACTAAATTTGAGCAAAGAATATCAAACGCAGAAGTTACTAAATAACACATTTGAACTTTAGTGACGGAGGCAGCAGTGGATCAACAACTCCTGTGTGCTGTGATGTTAAATCGCTGATTTTCTCTATGGGGTTTGGTGCAGGAAGGAGAGCGGGATTGCAACAGTGATGGCGACAAATGTTTAATTCCATGTTTATTATAGAAACGGTACATGTGACGTTGCCTGTTTGAGGACATGCATCAGCACAGGTTGGGGGAGTGGGGGGGTCGGGGTGTGGTGTGGTGGGAGGGGCTGGTATTGATCGGATCAATATAGTTGATCTCTACTTCTTGCGGGACAGGTCTTTGATGTTTCCTCCGGATGAGGAGATGGCGGCCCTCATGCTGTGGTACGCGGCCTCATCCTGTTTGAACATCTTCAGCTCCATCTCCGTCTGCGTGCGCATGGACTGACGACACACAGGTGAAACATTTAAACATAAATACTCTGTTTTTAAAGAAACAAAAGGTTGGACTTGTTGTGAGCCGTGTACCTCCAGGTCCCTAGTGATGGCGTGGTTGGGTCCGTGTGTGACCATGAGGATGCCGTAGGCCTGGCAGATGAAGGCGTGGCCTGCCTCGATCTGCCCGCCGTGCCAGTGGGTGACGCCCGCCCGCATGATGGCCATGCCCAGCAGGGCGTTGTTATGGTGATACAGCTTCCTGTTCCGAGGAGGATTAAGATCAGAAGCTCACAGATACTTAGAGATGAAACAATTAATCGATTAATCAATTATTAGTCGAAAAAATAATCAACAGATTCATTCATTATGAGAAATTTTATGAAATTTGGCCCTGTTTTCAAGGGACAGGTTTACTGCTTTATCTCACTTTATCTTCTCTGCACCAAAGTCCATAGAGAAAATCAGTGATTTTAAGCTCGCAGGAGCTGCTGGTCTACTGCTGCCCCATGTGGTCAGTTTGTGTCACTGAGGGAAATCCCGAAGGACAAAGGATTTCAAACACAGAAGACGCAAAATAACACATTTGGATCAACAACTCCTCTGTGCTGTGATGTAAAATGACAGCGTTTCTCTATGGACTTTGGTGTGGGAGAGAGGGCTGAGGATTTTCGGAGGGCAGTGGCACCAGAAGTGACGTACTAAGGGCCGGTTGCTAACGAAAAGCCTGCGCCGGCAACTATTCCCCAAGCTAGGAGTCCCGAAGTTTTCACTACAATAGAAATCTCAGAAAGGTGGAAGAAGAGACCGCTTCTGAGTAGATCACGTACAAGACAATGTCTGGGAAAAGAGCCCCCTGGGATTAGGGTTAGGCGAAGCAGCGTACGTACAAACGTTACGTTTCCTGTTAGAAAAGTCTGTCTAAAAATGAGATAAAGCAGTTTGAACAGTGTCAGTAAAAAAAAACAACAACTCTGAACTGTTCCTTTAAGGTGAAATAGATTGATGGCGGTTTGAAAATCTTAATAAATCCATTCTGATCTCAGTGTCTCCGTCTCCATCATGTAGTTTCAGGAGCCCTCCCCTCACCTGTATCCCTCCACCATCTTGTGGGCGTATCCCGCCGCCTCGGAGAACTTCTGCATGAACGACAGCACCTCGCTGGCGACGCTGAGCACGCGCAGCTTGTAGAGGTGAGTGTCGGCCAGGACGTTCTCCTGCTTCTCCAGACACTCACGACACAACTTCACCACCTGATGCACGACAGAGCAGAGAGAATAATCCGCAGTGAGCGGACGAGTCAAGAGAGGAACGACGAGGAGGAGAAGAAGGAAGCTGATGACAGATGTGACGTGGTGGTGTTACCTCATTATACTCCCCCTGAAGACGACGCTCCTCGATCTTCGCCAGACACTCTTTGCTGAAGTCCGTCACCTCCTTCACCTTCTCAGCAGAGGGCTGAGGGCGAGACACACGAGCACAAGAGAGAAACACAACAAAAATGAGTCGCCACCTAGTGGTCGTTTCGTCCTCTCACGAACCCGTGAGTCCAAGTGATCGTTTATTATGAGGTCATCGGATAACATGAGGTCATTGTGACCTTTGACCACCAAAATACTTAAACATTTGTGCCGGGGTCACACCCTGACCTTTGACCTTTCACCACCATGCTCTATTCACGCCTCTGTGAACGTTTGTGCCAAATGTGAAGAATTATCCCACAAGGTGTTCCTGAAAAATGTGTGTGTGTGTGTGGGGGGGGGGGGATGTGTGTGTCACACTGGCCTTGACCTTTAACCTTTGACCACCAAATTCCACTCAGTTCATTGGCGAGTCCAAGTGAACATGTGTGTCAAATTTGAAAGGATTCCCCTGTGGTGTTTTATGAACGGGACGGACAGATGAACCGTGAACATACCGCCTCCAGCCACCAGGTGTCCCCAGACTTTTGTTTGTTTGTTCCTGCACTCACTTTGTTCCCCTCGCTGTCTGCGGCCGCCATCATGAGGTCGTCCTTGATGTGCTGGCTGCAGTGTTCGCAGGTGCACTCAAAATGGAAATGCTCCCGCAGCTTCTTCTGCCTCTCGGTGGACACGTGGAGGAAGTCCACATAGCTGACTGTTAGCTCCGCCCCCTCTGGGATTTTCTCCAGAGCGCGCAGCTCGATCCTGGGGAGAGGAGGAGGAACTGTTTACTGCATGTGTGCGACAAAGCCAGGTGTGTTATTGCATCATGTGACGGCTGCATGCGTACGTACCTCCTCTGAGAGTGAAGAGCAGAACTCAGAGCTGACTGGCTGCAACGGAAACAGAAAGATCACGTCGTCGTTCAAACATGTGTTCATGTGCGTTTCACTTGTTTTTGTATGACTTCTCTGTCACTTTGTCAGCCGCTAACTCTCCCGCACCAAAGTCCATAGAGAAAATCAGCGATTTTAGCTCACAGAGCCACTGGAGCTGTTGGTCCGCTGCTGCCTTGTGTGGTCACTTTGTGTCACTGAGGTGAGTTTGACCAAGAATTTCAAACACCGAAAATCAACAAAACATCACATTTGAGCTTAGTGATGTTTGCCACAGTGGTGAGCCGTGTTGTTAAATCATAGATTTTCTCTAAGGACTTTGGTGTGGAGAGAGTGAGTGGTTGACAAAGCAACAAAAAACGCAAGTTTCCTGTGTTGAAAACGCCGCCGAACAATAAAATAAATCAGCAAACATTTATGGAGGACGCTGCACATAGAAGCTATAGCCCTTTTCATTCAATTAGCCTTTTGTTAAAGGTGACATCGAATGCTTGTATCGCACATATATGTTAGTTATGGAGGTCTACTTACATATATTAACTTGTTTTCATGGTTAAAAACCTCCTAATCGCTGCAAACAAGCCGATCAAAATATCTCCTCACTGACGCTCTCGTCAGCTGCGCTGTTTCAGACCAAAATCACACCCCCAGAACGTGGACTGTGTTGTGATTGGCCAGCCAACCAGAGCTTTCCTACTGTCCTGTGATTGGCCAGGTACCTGGAAATGACGTAATTAGCACGTCAGCTCTCAGATAAGCAGCTGCCCCTCTGGCATGGTGGAGAGAGCATGGTGGAGAGAGTACAACGAGAGTAGCTCTTCTTCTTCTGCGGTTGAATGTACGCAACCGGATGTGCCCGGACTAGTGCCCGCACCAGGAGGAGCTATGGTGGTGAGAGGAGTGGTGAGGTTTACTGATGACATCATCAGCAAACGGAAGTGCCTTTTGTCGCTTTGCAGAGCCCAGGAAAACCATAAAACCCTATTTTCACAGCAGTGGCTGAACTGTTTGTTCTGAAGCTTTAGGGTTTCATGAACGAGGTAATGACGCAGATACACACACACAAAAGCAGCGTTAATTGGAGCTTCCGGTCTATATCGCCTTTAAATAGCTTAAATCCCTGATTTCCTCCTGGTTTCTCTTCTGGTTGCCGTGTTTTCCATGTAAAAACCCCAAAGTAGTGGTCAGCCATTGGTGGTCCGTGGGCCAAAACTGGCCCAGCCAGCATCAGTATGTGGCCGGCAGAAGTTATTTGCTTATCTTCACAGTTCAGAGCTTTTATTCTAAACTTAATGTTTGGATTGTCATGGTGACTATTATCATCAGTTTAAGGCAGCAAACGTTGATACTGAAGCAACCTGAAGAGGTTTTAAGGCACTCGATCTGATGAAGACACCATGTTTTGGCCCAAATATTCAATTGGCTCTCGACAACATGTACTTGCCGATCCCACCAGAGGTGTAAAACTGGCGGCCCATGGGCCACATGTGGCCCCCCCCCCCCCCCCGAATCGATTACATGCGGTCCGTCACTTTTATCATGCAACATGTAATCCCATTTCGGCCGATTGTACCCACGATCTCGTTCTTTCGGTCATGACCCAACCTTCATGACCATAGGTGAGGATAGGAACGAAGACTGACCGGTAGATCGAGAGCTTTGCCTTCCGGCTCAGCTCCCTTTTCGTCACAACCGTGCGATAAAGCGAATGCAGTACCGCACTAGCCGCTCCGATTCTCCGGCCCATCTCTGGCTCTCTCGTCCCCTCACTCGTGAACAAGACCCCGAGATACTTGAACTCCTTCACCTGGGGCAAGGAGTCATTCCCTACCCGGAGAAGGCAATCCACCGGTTTCCTGCTAAGAGCCATGGCCTCAGACTTAGAGGTGCTGATCCTGAACCGATCCAGTGAGCGCTGAAGGTTGCAGGCAGACGAAGCCATGAGAACCACATCATCTGCAAAAAGCAGCGACGTGATCTCAAGCCCGCCAAACCACAACCCCTCTCCCCCACGACTACGCCTCGATATCCTGTCCATGAAAATCACAAACAGGATTGGTGATAAAGCGCAGCCCTGGCGAAGGCCAACACCCACAGGAAACAGGCCTGATTTAGTGCCGAGAACCCTGACACAGCTCATACTTTGGGCGTATAGGGATTGGATGGCCCTAAGTAGTGCCCCCCTCACCCCATACTCCCGCAGCACCTCCCACAGTATCTCCCTGGGAACCCGATCATACGCCTTCTCCAGGTCCACAAAACACATGTAGACCGGATGGGCGTACTCCCAGGCCCCCTCCAGGATCCCTGCAAGAGTAAAGAGCTGGTCCGTTGTTCCACGACCAGGACGGAATCCTCATTGTTCCTCTTGAATCCGAGGTTCGACTACCGGTCGAACCCTCCTTTCCAGTACCTTGGAGTAAACCTTTCCAGGGAGGCTGAGAAGTGTGATGCCCTGGTAATTGGCACACACTCTCAGGTTCCCCTTTTTGAAAAGGGGGGCCACCACCCCAGTTTGCCACTCCTTCGGCACTGACCCCGACCTCCACGCAATGTTGAAGAGACGTGTCATCCAAGACAGCCCCTCCACACCCAGAGCCTTCAGCATTTCTGGGCGGATCTCATCAACCCCTGGGGCCTTGCCACTGCGGAGTTGTTTAACCACCTCAGTGACCTCCCTCAGGGAGATTGACGATGATCCCCCATCAGCCTCCCTCTCTGCCTCCACCACAGAGGGTGCAGATGTCGGATTCAGGAGTTCCTCAAAGTGTTCCTTCCACCGTCCGGTTACCTCCTCAGTCGAGGTCAACAGTGTCCCATCCTTACTGTACACAGCTTGGATGGTCCCCCGCTTTCCCCTCCTGAGGCCCCGAATGGTTTTCCAGAAACGCCTCGGTGCCGACCGATAGTCCTTCTCCATGTCCTCTCTGAACTTCTCCCATACCCGCTGCTTTGCGTCTGCCACAGCAGAGGCTGCCGCCCCTTCGGGCCTGTCGATACCTTGCAACTGCCTCAGGAGTCCTCCGGGATAACATATCCCGGACACACTCCTTCTTCAGTCGGACAGCTTCCCTGACCACCGGTGTCCACCACGATGTTCGAGGGTTACCGCCCCTTGAGGCACCTAAAGCCCTGGAGCCAGCTCTCCACTACAGCTTTCACAATAGAGTCTTTGAACACTGCCCATTCAGGTTCAATGTCCCCAGCCTCCACAGGGATACAGGAAAAGCTCCGCCGGAGGTGAGAGTTGAAGGCCTCTCGGACAGGGGCATCCTCCAGACGTTCCCAGTTCATCCGCACTACACGTTTGGGTTTACCAGGTCTATCCAGAGTCCTCCCCCATCCTCTGACCCAACTCACCACCAGATGGTGATCAGTTGACAGCTCTGCCCCTCTCTTCACCCGAGTGTCCAGAACATGCGGCCTTAGATCAGATGAAAGGATCACAAAATCGATCATCGACCTTCGGCCAAGGACACTCTGGTACCAAGTACACTTATGAGCGTCCTTATGCTCGAACATGGTGTTTGTTATGGATAGTCCATGACTTGCAACGACCACTCTGATTTAGATCAGGTAGGCCGTTCTTCCCAATCACGCCTCTCCAGGTTTCCCCATCACTGCCCACGTGCGTGTTGAAATCTCCCAGCAGAACTATGGAGTCCCCCGATGGAGCCCCTTGCAGGACTCCATCTAGGGCCTCCAAGAAGGCCAGGTAGTCCGAGCTGCTGTTCGGTGCATAAGCACAAACAGCAGTCAGGGCTTTCCCCCCCGCAACCCTAAGGCGCAGGGAGGCGACCCTCTCGTCCACCGGGGTAAATTCCAACACAGCGGCGCTCAGCCGGGGGCTTGTGAGTATCCCCACACCCGCCCGGCGCCTTACACCCTGGGCAACTCCAGAGAAGAATAACTTCCAACCCCTATCCAGGAGTGTGGTTCCAGAGCCAAGGCTGTGCGTGGAGGTAAGCCCCACCAGATCTAATTGGTACCGCTCCATCTCCCGCACAAGCTCCGGCTCTTTCCCCCACAGCGAGGTGACGTCCATGTCCCCAGAACGTCGAGATCCCCGACCTTCACTGCCACCCATGTGGCAGCGCACCCGACCCCAGCCAATCTCCCTGCAGGTGGTGGGTCCACAGGAGGACGATGAAGAGGCCACGGGACTTGTTCGGGCTGTGCCCGGCCGGGCCCCGTGGTAGACCCGGCCACCAGGCGTTCGCTCACGGGCCCTCCGTCTGGGCCTGGCTTCAGGCGGGGGCCCCGGGCTTCCTCCGGGCAGGGTCACTCTCTTCCTCTGTTGTTTTTTCATGAGGTCTTTGAACCATTCTTCGTCAGGCCCCTCCCCTGAGACCAATTTGCCTTGGGAGACCCTACCAGGAGCACTAGGCTCCAGACAACACAGCTCTCAGAATCACAGGGGCACTCAAACCTCTCCACCACGGTAAGGTGATGGTTCCCGGAGAGGTTAATATCATCATGAAAATCTTTATCATGATATTGTGTAATCATTTAAAGCTCATATTTCTCTGTTTTTTCCTCTAGATTGGCCCGATCTTGACCAGACTAGATGCTAGTTGGCCCCCAGGTCATTTGAGTCCACCACCCCTAACCCCTAAACTGTCCCTTTAACCGCTGCTGTCTTCACTGACTCTTTGACACCTACTCGCCGTGGTTGAGGATGACGGTGCAGTTGGGCCAGCAGTCGTGGTTCACCAGACACAGGTTGGGGAAGAGTCCGACGCCGACCGCCTGCAGGCCTCTCTGATCACTCATGGTGAATCCATTACACTTGATCTACACACACACACACACATACACACAGATGTGATGTCTTCTGCATGAAGTGAACACTGATAACAACAACAACAGTAAAAACACTGACGATGCCAAAGATGTGTGAGATGAATTCGGCCGAGTGCTTCTTCCTCCCGTGTGACCAGTACTCCAGGAAGGTGCTGACGTCAGCCTTCAGCTGCGCGTGAGCTTCCTCCGACAGGTCGTTCACATGGTCCTCCAGCTCGCTCACTGACATCAGCTGACTGTCTGACACCACGCCGGAGTCCTTGTGAATACGCCACAGCACGCGCGCGGCCAGACTGTGCAGGAAACACAAGATAAGATAAGATAGTGCTTTATTAGAGAGAGATTAAGTACACGTCGGCTTGAATTCTTCAAACATTTATCTACATGTTCATACAGATTAAAGTCCAAGTGTCTGAGTGGCACTGCGGTTTTGAATAAAAGTATTGTGGCATAATCTTAGACAAAACAACCAGATTTGATGTGAATACAGTAATATGCTTCCAATCACAGGGACAGAGCACACTGCGGGGCTACAGAGGTCACACCCCCTACATGCGTTCCTCCATCACATGCTCAATGATTTCTAGTATTCTACTAACGCCCACAGCACAGACACAGACTATTCAAGACACGCATTTGAGCCAAAACACGACATAAAGTCAAGTAAGCTTTGATGATATTATTATGGGGTAGATATGATATTTTTTTGTCATCTTATTTAAAAGAAAAATGCCACGTACGCCATCCCCAGTGTGTGGAGGTATCTCACCCCGGCTAAAGTAGATGGAAAGTCTTTGTTTATGTGTAATTATTGTGCAAAGACGAAAGAAGAATGCCACAAAAATGCAGTAGCATGTTGCAAAAGTGCCCAGAATTTCCCCAGAACTCAACAAATGCAGCAGACAAGAGTTCCACTCCAGGCCAATGATCCCAAATCTCTACTTAATTCTCATTAATTCCCATAAATTCCCATAATTTCTCGTAATTCCTGTGGAAAGTTTCCAATTTGGAATATTTCCAAAATTCCCAAACTAAAGTTTCCATGGAAGGTTTTATGGCAAATTTGCTGGGAATCTTCCACCCCTTTGCAAACCTAATTGGCTAGAATAGAAATGATCCATCCATCACCTGCTTCCCTTGTTTCCTGTTTTATTGTGAAAGTTCTTATGTCTTTTTTTTTACTTCCTGTCTTTATATGACGTGCTTCCTGATTGGACGACTCCTCTATTCCAGTTGCACTGGAGGTCGGACGTCGGAGCTGGGACTGACGTCGCACACGAGTTAAGTGAAGTACATTTGTGCTTAATGTCAGACATTCTAACTCGGGATTGAAAATGTGGTTTTTAAGATGGGGGGGGGGGGGGCGTTCCAATTCAAACTACTTTCAAAAACAAAAAACAAAAATCATTCTTTCATTTAAGCCATACTTAAATGATTAATCATCTTCTTTATTTATTCTAATTTTATTACTACCTGTCTATACCTTTCTAAACAATATGATGGTTATACATATACTTACCATAATATATACATACAATCACATCAATCATCTGTATTTTCTCACTTTATGTCCATTATTCTCAACTTCATCCCTCGCTGTTTTGTCACTTTAAAACTGTAAACGCCGTATATTTACCGTACGTTCTCTGCGGGCGCTCTGCCCATCTTCCTGATGGCGCCGCACTCCTTCTTGTGCTCGTCCCAGCATGCCGTCTGGCAGGTGCGGTCGCAGTAGTGAGCGAACTTGCACTGAGCGCAGCGATGCAGATTGGCCTGACGCCGGAAACAGCTGTGGCAAATCTGAGAGGCAAAACTGAGACGAAGACAGGGACAAACATGAAAGTGATAGTCTTTCAAACAATCATTGTGCATTTACCGCAGAGCTGTAACCTAAAATGTAGAATATAAAATGTGTAGAATGTGTAAAGGACAGCGATCTCGTTTCCAAAATAGTCCGGGCACATTTGGAAACTCAATCTCTCTCAGAACATTTCTGTATTCTTCTCCTGCTGCTTGGACCCGACAACAAACAGAGGAGCCGGGTGGACACACATCATGTCTCCGTGTGTGTAAACAGTTTATCCAGAAGACTCCTGGACAGTCACAGTCTAACACAAGGCAGATCCTCCTGTGTTCGTTGCCCTTTTATTAAATGACTCAAACATCAGACTAACGGTCAAAACAGGCTGTATGTATTCAGAGAAACAGGCTGAATCAGTATTTAGCGTGAAGTTAATTAGAAAAACAAAAAATATTCACGTATCTATCCATTTATGACCACTGCTCCTTGTAATAATACGTAAGCTCATCAACACATTGGTGGAGTTCCCCAAGGCTGCGTTCATGGGCCTCTTCTGTTTGTTTGTTTGTTTGTTTGTTTGTTTGTTTGTTGTTTCATTTGCATGTTCCCGTTAGCTCAGGAAAAATGTGGCAAATAACTTTTCTGACAATAGTACAAATAGAAAAAAGTCCATCACCAGGTTAGTTAGAATTAATTTGCTTTAGATCTCTGAACAATACATTTATTTATAAAGACGCAAATGTAGAGATCTACGTTAACTAAAGTCAAAAACTATATACAGTACATGAATAAATAAGAGAATAAATCCTTATTTTAAAAAACACCTGACTATTGTCAAGTGTTTGAATTGTTATTTAATCCTCGAAGTGAAGTCAGGAACAAACATGGGTCAGTTGCTATAAAAATAAACCTTTAGCAGGCTTGAAAAAAACGACATTTCAAGTATCTATTCATTTACCACCACTGCTACTTGGTAATAATACAAATACATTGGTGGGGTTCCCCAAGGCTCCATTCTCGGGCCTCTTCTGTTTATCATTTGCATGTTCCCGTTAGCTCAGGAAAAATATGGCAAATATCTTTTCTGACAATAGTACAAATAGAAAAAAGTCCATCACCAGGTTAGTTAGAATTAATTTGCTTTAGATCTCCGAACAATACATTTATATTTATAAGACGCAAATGTAGAGATCTACGTTAACGAAAGTCAAAAATTAGAGAATAAATCCTTATTTTAAGAAACACCTCCCCACTTATCTATCAAGAATTAATTTCAAAATATTTCTTTTATTTAACCCTCGAGGTGAATTCGGAACCAAACATGGATCAGTTGCTATAAAAATAAAGCTTCAGCAGCCTTGAAAACACAACATTTCAAGTGTAGCATGTAATATAGTGACATTAATTGACATATTTACACGCTGAGTTGAGGTTGTGGTTGTGAGGACACTCAAATCTTTTGAAAGTTTTACATTTAAAAAATGTAATTTGAATCGGGTTGAACCTCCGTACGCTTGAAAACAGAATCCCACAGTTATGTCATGTTCAAGCTCACATGACACCATCAAAGTGTCCTCACTTTGCTGATGTCATCAACCCCGACTTCAAGTCCACCACAACACCTGCAGTGTCAGCCAGATCTGCATCTGCAGGACCTGGTCCACCTGAACCACCTGCAGAACAACAGAGACTTAAGGACCAACACGAGCACCAGGAAGCTCCGTACCTGTCGAAGACCACGGCGGAGAAACTGGGCTCGGCGAAGACGACCTCCCCGGCGGCCAGCTCTTTGCTGGCCTTCAGGCCTCGTCCCTTCTTCCCCGCGTCAAAGAGTGTGGCGCTCTCCATGTTCCCCACTGTCATTGTCCTTTCAAAACAAAACAAGACACAGACACAGAGAGGCAGGACAAGGCAGCAAAGAGTGGGACGGGCTGAGGCGTAATGCTGAAGACTCCTCAACAAATTCTCACCGACTTTCAGTAGCACTTGCCCCCACTTTCCAAAAATAAACCCCCCCCCCCCCTCCTCTCTAGCCACCTCTACCACCTCCTCATAGACGGTGGAGACGCAGCAGAGGTGTCGGTGGACCGTGGCGCTCGTCCCCTTGTTTGGGTTACTTCCTCTGGGGATATTTTTGGTCCACGGCAGCTGTGACTGTCCGTCAGAGCCACATGACAGGAAACAGATTCAGTGGCAGCAGCAGCGTCTCTGCTCTGCTCTGTGCGGTCACTCATTCAGTCTTTTAAAGGTCCACCGCTTTGGGTTTTGGCCACTGGGTGGCAGCAGCAGCGGCGGCAGCAGCGGCAGGACTGTACGGCGGCCATTTTGGCAGCTCACAGGTGTAAACAAACAAAGGTATTTGGATAATAAAACGTAGGGGTGAAACAATTCCTCGATGAATCGATTATTAATCCATTACTAAACATGGAGAAATGGAGAAATGGAGAAAACAACAACAGCAGCGCTCACTGAGCCAAAGGCCAGGGAGGATTGTGTGTCCTAAGACCAGCTTTAAAAACAGGAAGTTAAAGGGCCTGTCTTTTATTAAAAAGTAACTCATTCCAGACACAAAGAGCTCAGGCCCCCTCTGAGCTTCAGCCTAGTTTTGTCTGTAAACACAAGCACCGCGATGGAGCATGGTCATGCATACATTTAAAAGCAAACAAAAGGATTTTGTTATTGATGTGACGTGCTCTTTTCTGTGTGTTAGTATTTCAGCGGTTATTCTCAAAAGAAAAAGCAAAAGAAATCAGAAAATATTCACATTTAAGAAGCTGAAGAATCAGAAAACTCAACTGGTAAGACAAAAGGACTGCTATAATCTATGAAAATGGAATATTATTATTACCTTTTGCTTATTTTATGGACGTCATCAGTAAGTTAAGGACGTGAAAAAAACACAAAAAACAAGACTATTATGCTTCCACTGATTTATTTCTTCATGATACAACAGCGAGTGCATAAAAGTGATTTGGTACCAGCCTGGAATGAGCACATTATAATGCCTTTTAATACAGTACAGTTTCAGTCTTGGTTCCACAAAGAGGTAACGACATGAGACTCGACCTGTGTGTGTGTGTGTGTGTGTGCGAGTGTGTGAGCTAGAAACGTGCAGACTCTCTTACTGACGTCCACCAAAGCCCATAGAGAAAATCAGCGATTTAAAGTCACAGCTCACGGACATTCTTCATCCACTGCTGCCTCCGTCAGTAAATTCAAATGTGCTTTTCTGTGACTTGTGCTAATGAAAACGTTCCCTCGGATTTACCTTAGTGACACAAAGTGACCACACGAGGCAGCGGTAGACCAGCAGCATCTGTGTCCACCCGCGAGCTAAAACCGCTGATTTTCTCCGTGGGATTTGGTGCAGGAGAGCGAGCGGTTTCTAAAATGACTCAAACTTGGTTTAGTAAAGTCGCAAACATGTTCTGATGAGGTCGTGGACTTGAGGTGACGTAGATTTAAAAAGTGTTTCAGTGAAAATATGAACTTTTATCAGGAATGTTTGGAAAGACAATACATGTAAAACACTTATTTGGTCCATGAAATGAACTACACACAACACATATATATATATATATATATATATATATATAAATGATTAAAATCAAGGCACAAAGGAACCACAGGACACTACACCCGTAGGCGGCCTGTAGGCGGCGCCGCGTCTACACATCATAGACGTCGACGTGAGCTCCAGAGACGTAGCTGTCGTCCAGCAGCAGCTTCATCAGTTTGGTGCAGGACTCGTCACAGGTCAGCACCTGACCCTGGTCCCACATGGCCGTGAAACTCCTCCTGACGTTCGGGTCAGCTGTTCTGGACTTGGCGGACACGTAGATGTCGGTGTCCATGGGTCCTGGTTTGGGATTAAAAATATTAACCATAATCACGACTGTTTGATGCTTTATCTCACTGACAGAAGACAGAAAGTTTGAAAACATCTCGCTCTCCCACACCAAAGCCCATCAGCAATTTAAGCTCACATGGTGTCTGGAGCACACAGGAGCTGCTGGTGGACTGCTGTCTCATGTGGTCAGTTTGTGCCTCTGAGGTAAATCTGAACAAAGGACTTCAAACACAGAAGACACACGATAACACATCTGAACTCACTGACTGAGTCAGCAGTGGATCAATAGCTCCTGTGTGCCGTGATGTTAAAATCACCGATTCTCTCAATGGTGTTTGTGTGGGAGAGTCAGTGGTTTACAAAGTGAGATAAAGCAGTGAACAAGGAGAAGATAAGATATTGTAGACTTAAGTGGCTTAAAACATGGTTCTCATGGGGCAGGTCGCACTCATAGCTCACCTGGTGAGTAGTTGAGCACTCTGACGTCAGGCTCCTCCTCCGCTAACACTCTGAACATCATGTCTCGAGCGGCCTTGCCGGTGCAGTACAGCACCCAGGACGGGAACGGCTGCAGGGCGCACAGCGAGCTAACGTTGACCACGGTGCGGCGGAGACCCGGGCGCTGCGGGAACGCCTCCAGGGTGCTGGCGGTGAGGCACAGGCAGGAGCTGACGTTGAGGGACAGGTACGAGTCCACCTCAGCCATGTTGGTGAAGTCACGGGTGTAGCGGGACACGTCGCCCAGAGACGCTAAAGGAGAGGGAGGGAGGAAGTGAATGTGAGGAAACTCAGGCTCCGCCTCCTTTCAGAAGGACAAAAAACATGGACGCAAAAGTTGATAACATTTACACAGTATTTTACTTAGTACGGGTAAAAATTTAACAGTACTACGTGTACGACAGATTTACTATCCGACAAATACAACACAAGTGCACTTAACAGTAAAAAAACAAGGAAAGTAGATATCTTCCGAACTGAGGGAGCTTTATTCACATTGAAAACTATTGACCAGGAGTTGCGACTTCTGACTACAGCTGGAACGCAGTACACTCAATACTGCTTTTTCATGTCCGATACAGATATGGATGGGAATCGCCAGAGACACCACGATACGATATTACCACTATATTTAAGTCACAATACGATATTATCACGATAATTAAGTCACATACGATATTTAAGTCACATATGATATTATCACGATGAATAAGTCACATACGATACTGTCCCGATAATTAAGTCACAATATGATATTATCACGATAATTAAGTCAGATACGATATTATCACGATAATTAAGTCACATACGATATTATCACGATAATTAAGTCACATACGATATTATCACGATAATTTAGTCACATACGATATTATCACGATGATTAAGTGACATACGATACTATCCCGATAATTAAGTCACGATATGATACAATATTATCACGATAGTTAAGTCACAATGCGATAGTACTTCAATTATTGTCAAAAATTAGGTATTTAAAACAAAAATATCAACAAAAGTCACGCACTGTTGTGTATGTGTGTGTGTGTGGGGGAGGGGGGGCTTTGAGCTTGGAGCCCTTGCCCTGTTGCACCGCCCCTGATCTGGATTTAATGGCGTTAAATTAAAGTATCATCAAACTTGAATTAATCATAAATAAATTGAGTAACGTATTATTAGTCACGTACCTTTTTTTATCTGATTTTATCTGGCTATGATTTCATCTTTTTTTAAAGTAGAAATCAGCAGCTGCACGCGCACGCATAGGGTTTTTTTTCTTACCTGCGTTGTTGACCAGTATCACATGATCCATGTCCGCGGAGAAGCACCGTTTGGCGGCAGCGATGACGCGAGCCTGAGCCTCGGCGTGAGCCAGGTCAGCCTCCACACACTCCACCAGCAGGCCCGCGTCCTCCTGCTGCAGCTCCGTCCGCACAGAGCGGAGGTCGTTACCGGAGCGAGCCGCCAGCACGAACGCGGATCCCGGACTCACCCGCTGCGACAAGTGCCTCGCCGCAGCCTGACCGAAGCCTCTGGAAGCCCCGGTGATGATGCAGAGAGCCCGGCCGAGGTCTGTACCCGCTGCGATCGACATGGTTGTGATTGTGAGGAAGCAGAGAGGGGACGGTTATGTGTGTGTGTGTGTGTGTCGAAGTGATTTTCTTCTTCTCTGGTTCCAGCTGCTCCAAATCCACTTGTCCTGCCTTGTCGCCATCTCCCGGTTTCACGCTGATTCGTTACACCACAACTTATGTAAGTAGAGATGTAACGATATGAAAATTTCATATCACGGTTATTGTGACCAAAATGATCACGGTTATCAATATTATCACGGTATTGTTAGATGTGTTCAAAATGTTCCAAAAGTACTGAACACACACCTTTTAACCAAGTTTTATTTAAAAAAATACATTTTATATTATATGATTATTATTATTATTATCATTATTAATAATAATAATTATCATCTGACTGACTGACACACACACACACACACACACACACAGGTCCTCACTCTGTGTCGGATAATTATTAAGTAGCAGCGGTCGTACACAGCATAAAAATAAACACAGAAACAAACACATTTTGGTCTGCTACGGTATGTGTCGTCTGCACACTACTCGCTTTCGCGAGACAAACCATGACGTTGACTTCAAATTGGAAGTGGCTTCGCGGAGATTTTTTTTTGTTGCATTTTCTGCACAAGGATTGATTGTCTTCAATTATTTTACCCACAACATCGTTTAAAAATACAAAATATGCCCAGACTTCTGATTTTCTGGGGGGGGGGGGGGTTTCTTCAGCCGTGTTGTCGCTGGACAGACAGTGCAAACTGCGCATGCGCGCCCGCTTCTGAGCGAGTGCCGTTCAGGTGCTGCTGCTTCTCCAGGAAATGAGTTTTTCGGTAATCAGTTGCGGTAATCAATCACGGTTTTAAATTATCGTAAATATGACTATATATATGTTATAATTAGTAGTAGTTATATATACTGTATGTATTTATTTTCTGATATATAGCATATATAGTATAGTATATATATATATAGTTATATATCAGAGGTTGCGCTAGACTTTTTCGTTGTCTGTCATTTTGACTGACAGGGTCATAAAAATCCCGTCATAATCAATTTTTACCGGTCACTTTAAATGATAATAATGACATATTCAATTGCATTGTTCATATTGCAGTGGAATATGAACAGTTCACCTGTGGCCTAAACGCACAGTCTCACACCTTCCTCCTGGTCCACATGGACTTAAATCGCGTGCCTGCTTGCGCGTAGTTGCGCGTGGTAGGAAATCCCGCAACATGCGCTCCTTCTGCACCAGTGTATCAGCTGCACCGGTCACAGACGCGCTCCAAAGCCTCCTGTCCATAGCTCTTTAACACGCTGTCAGCACTACAAGGATAGGGAGATGCATTGAGTACGGTGTCCAGGTCAGAAATTATGCTCAGATTCTCCGATGGGAATCTTTATTTTGTCGCACAACATTTTTCTATCCGCCCTCCTCAGCCAGGAGAACTCCCGCTCCCACTGAACTCGCCTAACCTCCTTACTGCCGCTTCCTCGCTCCGCTGAGGCCAAGGGCTGAGTTTGTCCTTCATCTGCATCTATCCCTCTTTTTACACCTCTTTTATCAACATAGTTTTTAGGGGTGTGAATTGCAATCTGTCAAAATGACGGATGGCTCACAGATTTTTCCGTCACCGTTTTAAAAAAACGGCCAATGACGGAAAATATTCGGTTAACGCGACCCCTGTTATATATATAACTATATATAGTTATATATGCTATACAAATAAAGCGGCCTTTCCGTACTACAACTAATATATGTACACAACTTATATACTATATATATATATATATATATATATATAGTTGTATACTGTTGTATGTACATATGTATATACTATATATAACTATATATATTATATGTATATAGCTATATATGCCATACAAATAAAGCTGCTACTATTTACTATAATAATATGTATATATATATAGTTGTGTGTATATATAAATATGTATATATATAGTTATACATGCTACACAAACAAAGCTGCCTTTCTTTACTTCAACTAATATGTATTCGACTTAGACACTATATATATATAAAGTTGTATATATATAGTGTATATAGTTGTGTGTGTGTATAGTTGTATATATATTAGTTGTAGTAAGGCATGGCAGCTTTATTTGGAAACATTATAATGTACAATTTGAACAAATATGATTGTCCCCTTGTACAATTTTGTGGTGAGCCGAAGGCAAATCTCCAGCAGGTATTTGTGGTCTATGATAAGGAAAATACACCATTATTGCAGTTGCTCTTGTTGTGAGTAGCCTCCCATTTTAACCACCTCACAAAGTCTACTTGTGTCCCTATTTTTATGACAGCAGGAATATGTAATTGTGGAATTTTTGTAATTCCTTATGTGTCTGCGGGTGTTTTTTTCTTATTTAATTTAATTTGTTGTAGCAACAATTGAAGAAATCCTTTCACTGGAGCGTAGTAAAACTGTTAAACTATTTCCAAACCGTGAATAAATGAGCACTCACTGTTTTTTTGAAACAGTGAGTGCTCATGCCCCCCCCCCGACATTTCTAGTTATAGAATGTTGAGCCAGACACAGGGAAATGTGCTGTGGTTTTTTTCTTCCCCAATTTATTTCACAGGAATTATAATCCACAAGAAAACTGATACACAGAAAGGCTCTGGATTTCAGTCCTGTCCTCAATTCCCCCTCTCACCCACACATCCACCAAATGGAAATTGAACATGTATTATTAGACATATGCATTATTAGACATATGTGTCACATGTACAATAAAGGAACAGAAACTTTGTCAAAATGTACATATATGTAATTATATGTGTGGAAAAATCAACAAATGTCTTTTAACCAGCTACTGTTGGGCAAAAATGCAGATAAAATTCATCATGTCCTGGTGAAAAAGATCAATAAAAAAACTGAATTTATTATAATTTCACAACATGATATATTAACCTTGTAATATATATAAAAACACCACTGTCACTGACTTATGCAACTCAAAAGGACTGGAACTATCCCTTTTTAAAAGTGTGAAATTATTTCAAACACATGATAGAAGCTTAAATGTCAGGATTTTCTTGTTGTTTTGTTTGTCAGTAAGTCTCCAGAAAAATGAATGTAAGTCAATTCAATGTCCTCTAAGGTCATGGAAACCAGTGTGTGTGTGTGTGTGTGTGGCACACGTCGGAGGGTAAACTACATGATGGATTCACTGTGAGCACGTTTGTCATTCTCGAAATCACTATCCTGGGAAATGAGCTTGTACGGTTTCTTCCGCTCCTTCTCCTCCAGCACGGAGTTCCCCATCTCCACGTCTTTGCTGCGAAGCTCGTGTCGGGACAAGAACTCGATGATGCCGGCACCGATCGAGTCCCCCAGGACGTTGGTGGTGGTTCGCAAGCGATCCCTGTATATCCCGAAGAGGAAAAAGAGAGAATAAAAAAAGTGCGGGAAAGTGGGAACGCATGAGAAACCTGTGAAGCCAAGGTAAACTGTGTAGCCTCTGTGGCTAATGTTAGCTAGCATGCAAGCTTTCATTTTAGTATTTTGGTTGTCGCCGTCTTGGTTTTTTGAAACCTGAAGTAACTAAATTTAAGAAACCAGAGGACCTGATGGTGCTGCTGCTGCCAAGCTATGGTAAACTGTGTAGCTCCTGTGGTTAATGTTATCTAACATGATACTGTTGTAGCTGTAAATTCTAAAAGGTAAATGCTCACCAAAATAGTAGGCAACCTCCATTAGAGTATTTTGGTTTATTGACACCTGAATACACTAAATTTGAGAAAACCAGAGAACCCGATGATGCTGCCAAGCTACGATAAACTGTGGAGCACCTGTGGCTAACATTAACTAGCAGGCTACTGTTTTAGCTGTAAATGCTAGAAGGTAAATGTTCATCCAAATAGTGGGCAACTGCTAGTGGATTGATTGAAACCAGAAGTCACCAAATTTGGAAGAGAAGGGGTGGAGCCTGACTGAGGCCTCCAATGTTTTTTCATTCTGGGACCCGTTTTCCAAAAAAAGTGCCCCATGGCTACCAAAACCCTGGTTTTCTGTGGATACAAAACTTTTGTGAATTCTCCTAAACTCTTCGAATCCCAAATGGGACCCTAATTTGAGCACAGGTTGACTGGACCAGGACCACCATGAGGGAAACCGCCTATGTCATACCAGACTTATTCTCTATAATTCTCTTGATCACTTTTGCCAGGCACTTTATAGCGATATCACAGCTTCAAGAAGACAGGCCATTCAGATTTGGTCCATCCTACTTAAAGGAGGGAAGGGTTTCTTCTTCTTATTACCCCAGTTAGCTGAGCAATTTCTGGGAAGGGTATTCTAATTGAAACGATTAATTTGGGAAACCTAATTATGTTTCTATGTTAAAACTCATTGCAGGAAATATTCAATACAAAAGGGAAGATGTAGAGCAAGGCTCCGGGGAGACGGCAGAAGTGTGTCACTAGGTGGTAGTAGAATCCAGGGCTGCTTTTGACCTTTAAAAGCACAGGGATGATTCATGCGACGTGCAGCCACAGCCGACGTGTATATTCGCACGTTCACAGGCTGAGGAAGCTACTCACAGAAACCAATCGACTGCAATGATGAGAGTGATGTCGTCAGTTGGAAGTCCAACAGAGGTCAGCACAATCACCATGGTGACCAGGCCTGCCTGAGGGATGCCAGCAGCTCCGATGCTAGCTGCCGTTGCTGTGATACTTGATTGAAGATAAACAAAGAAGAAGTTCTGTTAGACACCAAGCACATTTTTAAAATTTTTATGGCTAATACAACCCTTGACCACTCATCTGTCAATGTGCGGGCAACAGCTTGAATCAAGTTAGCAGGTGATCGCACTTCCTCACTCGGAGACATGAAGCAACTGTCCTCAATTTCTGATACAACATCGGGAAGTTGAAGAATCACAATGCTTATTGACTTGACTACTTGACATTTTTGACTTATGTTTAAGTGTTTTAACATGAACGACTTGAGCAAATTATGCCATTTTATGGGATTTACGTAATTCGTGGTACAACAAGTGACATGATATTTGCATTTACTCACATTTTTCTATTGACCTTGCTTGTAATATCTTCACATGAAGTGACCTTACCTTATGGTGATGATCTGACCAAAGTTCATCTCCACATTGTTGACCTGTGCTATGAAGATGGCGGCCAGCGCTTCATACAGAGCCGTGCCATCCATGTTGATGGTCGCTCCCACCGGCAGCACAAACCGTGTGATTCTCTTATCAATTTTGTTGTTCTCCTCCAGACATTTGAAGGTGACTGGGAGTGTTGCTGAGCTGGGGGGTGAAAGAAGAAAAACAGAAGATCCAATATTTGCAGGTACGGACTCTTAGCTTGGTTTACTTTTCCCCCATATTAAACGATAACCCCATTAAGGGAATATATAGTATTTATACTACTAGATTCGAGTGATGTAAGTGATGTAAACAGTGACTAAAACATGGTATTGGCCCTGGACCAAAGCAGCTTTTATTTGATATTAGAGTATTAGGTTACTCCATAAGATATTTGATTTTCTAAAGAAGAGTTTGAAAGATATTTTTGACAGGCATGTTTTTCACTGCAGTAAAATAACTCATTGCACAGATGTGGCTAGTCACAGACTTGGTTCATCAGCTTATCTTCAAATTATGTGTCATTCTGTATCTACGCTGCCCCCCAAAGCATTTTGTGGACATGCAGTGGCAGTCCCACTGCCAGAGCTACCAATTCAGAAGTGGGTTACATAAACCTAGCTCACGCTCGCTGTGCGGCTTCGTAGCCTCTGATTTCAGGTAAAGGAAAAGTGTTCAACCTCTGAAATAGCAGTAGCACACACACGCTGTTGTTGTGATCCTGTGGGCTACGTAGAGCCCACGTGATCTATCCAGCAATGGGCACTGCTGGATAGAAGGGCTGGAGTGGAATGACTGCTTGTATCGGAGCGATTATATCGGAGATTTTAGAGGCAGTCTGATATAATCCATTACTCGTTTTTTGGCTGATATTGGACCGATATCCGATATCAATATCGGATCGGGACATCCCTACTGAACTGTCCTGTACCACGTGATTGAAACCAGGCAATTTTGTTGAGGTGTGTCAGTGTTGGGTAGACTTACCTGGACGAGGTCCCCAGGGCTGTCACTAGAGCTTGCAGGAGCCCAGCAATGAAGATAAAGGGGTTCTGTCGAGTGATGACAAAATATAGAGTGGGGAGGATAAGAACACCGTGGATCAATAAGCCAATGATGACTGTGATGGTGTACATTCCCAGCTGGCCACCCATCTGTGTCAGGTCATCCATTTCCACAATCTTTCCTGCGATGAGGAACAGGATACCAATGGGAGCGTACCTGAAAGAGGACAGCAGTACTGAGTCACCGGGCAAAGGTGAAATGGTTCAACAAACTTTCTACAGGGTAAGCTCGTACCACATGATGATGGCAACCAGACGCATGATCGCCTCATTGAGGCTGTCAAAGAAGTCCCTCAGGAGCTGGCCCTGCTCCTTCATATTGCCAATTATCAGGCCAAAGCACATGGAGAAGACCACCAACCCGAGGGCATTGACCCCGTTCACCTGACCCGGCACTGGAATCACTTCTTCCCGGGTGATCTCCATGACCTCCTGGGTTCCATTGGTTGAGTTGAAGATTGTATCATTTATGGTCACTGTCACTTGGACCACTCGTTTCCCGTATTTGGTTTTGAACTGGTGAACAACAGAAGGAATTGAGCTTTGATTAAACCAGTCTAAACTTGTCGGGGTAGTTTGGTTTCATACACCAAACAGGGACAGAAACCTGAAGGCAGAACGGTTTTCTGGTAAAAAAAAAAACTTCTCCCAAAAGGAAACAAAGGAGTGTACTAATCTCCATATTCAGATTAAGATTTCGCCTGAGAGGCTTCAGATTTAGGCTGTTGCTTAATGAAAGATCGTCCAAAGCTCACCTGCTGAGTGCAGGCCTGGACCAGGTTTGGTGGAAACATGTTTCTGAAGGGAAAGAAATCACAGTGGCATGAGAACTGACATCAAACCCTGTGAAATCTCACTCTACTTCCTCAGTTATACGCTGGATACCTGATCAGATCTAGGAAGGCGTCGGCTGGACTGACTTGCTCTATCTTCTGCTGCTTCCCAAACTCATCCTTTGAGCCTTTTCCCGGGTGGATGATGAGGACGATTAGGATCCCAATGAAGACTGCGATGAAGGTCGTGGTCATGTAGTAGATCACGGCTCTCATGCCCATCTTTCCTGAGGCTTTGCTGTCCAAAGCTGCCATTCCTAAAAGACACAGGGTGGGGATGTAGCTGAAATTACCAGTAAAAAAGTATCTTTGGAAACGTAAAAAGCACAAAGGGTTTGTTTAGTGATGACCAGGTAACATGGGTTGTACCTGTCACTAGACTGGAGACCAGTAGCGGCAGAACAAGCATCTGAAGCATCCTCATCAACAGCTCTCCAGGGAAGGAGAAGTACTTCATTTCTCGATAGGACATCTTGTAGGGACGCAGGGCAAATCCCAGAATAACTCCTGCACACAGAGAGCGAGAGAGAGAGAGAGAGAGACGTAGGACAGTGTAGGACTGTCCATAATCACACCTGAGACGTTTATCACGTCACCTGCAGAGGTCGCTCACCTACAATCACTGCCCCGACAGTGAAGAGCACAAAGGCGTTCTTCTTGAGGAAAGCCTGGACGTCTTCTTTGGAGATCTCCTCCACTTTCCTCTTGGCCTTCATGGTGCGTATGTGAATGCCTTCCCTGAAGCGCTGCATCCTGCCGAGATAATGGAACCAGGGGTAAACACGTTCTTTTATGGAATAATCGTCATTTAATTGCTAATTTAAATCATAGAACTTTATAAATATAAAAGTCCTTCACTGCCAACTTTACTACCACTGTTTGACTGATGGCAATATTTTACAGGGAACATGTCAGCAAACCAATGGCCACAAGGGGGCACCAGATTTTTGCTGTCCATTACTGACAGTGACCCTGTAAATAAAGTTATAGACATTTTCAGACAATGAGTTCCAGATAATGTCCACAGAACATTCTGGAGTTTGCCGTTCACCTTTTGAAGAACACATCTTGAGGTTGTGAGGGTCAGACACATTTACAACAGCAGGAGAATCTCCAGAGGAGGAGGAGGAGGTGGAGGTGGAAGTGGACACTCGTCAATTCTCTGTGGATTATCCAGAGTTTCTCCTGCTGTTTTCTCACATGAGCTCACTTGGACATTATCTGCAGAGTTGACTTGGGAGAACATCCAATAATTCTGACTTCTGTGGCAATTTGTGTTTTCAAATACAGCCTCTTCTTACATTTGTTTTTTTGACATATCAACGACTACTGCACAAATGAAATTCCATAAATGTCATAGAGGCAAATTTTAGATGTCAAAATGAGCAGCAGCAACAGTTTTAGGATAAACGGATTCTTTGACATTAACTCGTAGTGTCAACGTCAAAGAACAAAGGCTGAGAAAATGATTTACTGAGACTTTGAAAATAAAATTAAACTTTTAGTGATGGAACAAAGGGATCAAGTCATAATATCGTGCATAATCACAGTAATTAAAGAAATAGTGGTCAACAAAAAGCAGTGACCCACATCACCCCCTCATTCTCTCTCACTATACCAGGTGAACAGCTGATTCCCTTAATGTAACAGCTCCACTCATATACATGCAACTGGCTATCCTTCCTATCCCAGGGTTCTGCAACCTGCGGCTCTAGAGCTGCATGTGGCTCCCTGTAGCTTTGAAAAAATTGTGTTTATCTTCATTTGCTTTCTTTCATTATTTATTTCAAAGTGAACATGGTTTTTTAAGGGATCAATCAAGGCGATAAATGAAAGCGTTATGATAAAATGTTCTCCACTAAAACATGCGCCACGTCCCACGTCAACGTTGAATGCAATAAAAAAAATGTCCCAGAACCCGACGTTTGAGATTAAGACATTTGACGTTCACATTAAGCAGGTTTTCTCTAGTATGAACTTTAGAAAATCCAAATCATTTATTTAATATTTATTTCAAAGAGGTAAAAACGGTAATGAAATGTCAACAGTTTTCTTTTTCTACTTTTTAGATTTTTATAAATGCAACAATCTATGTTTTTTTTATATATAGTATAGTATATGTTTTTTCACGGCTCCAGATTACATTTATTTGGGTGAAGAAGGGATAAAAAAAATGTCTCTTTTGATACTAAAGGTTGCCAACCCCTGACCCATGGTCATCCCATGTGACCGCAGACTCATATCAAAACAAAGGAAACAAATGCCAAAGTAGCAATGAACACACCTTAATATCATGGAAAAACAACTATAAAATAATAATAGTCCATAGTGTAATTAATGGTCACAACCTTATCTGTCACACTGTGGACTTCAAACCTAAAAACATAGAACAGAAAGTGAGTTTTTACCTCTTTTTATCTTTATTGAGTTTTCAAAAAAATACTTACAAAGTACATAATTATACAGAAATAAGAGTGCTCTCACATCAAAGGAAATACCAGGGGCAGATGAATTATTGCCCAGGGTCAAATCACCCCTCTTTCCAAATCAAGTATTTATAAAATAACATAGAGCATCACTTAGGTGAAAGTGCAAGTATAAAGACCAACAACAACCAGAACGACAAAAGTTTCTCTATTTTATCAAGGGTTAGCCCAACATATTTCACGGTTCAGTTTTTACCTCTTTGTCTTTGTCCTGCGAGCGTTTGCTCTTCACTTAAACTCTGCTGAAGGTTGAAGCCTGTGAAGCTGAAGGTTGAAGCCTGTGAAGCTGAAGGTTGAAGCCTGTGAAGCTGAAGGTTGGAGACAGAGGAACTCGAGTTGAAGCGTCTGACGATCTCCAGGAGGACGGAAGACGAAAGTGATGCAGGACCGAGTGAGAGCTCCTCTACCTTAACTTGAGCTGGGGAAAGAAGGGAGGGGAGACATCGAGAGGAGACAGAGAAGATGAGAGAGGGAGGGAGGGATGGAGGGAGGGAGGACAAATGAGAAAATGGTTGTCCCATAATATCACCGTTAATCGTGTTAGTCTGTGACACAGTTTCACTTAAAACACAGACGTATGACAGTTGTTATTAGTTATTTCGATGGTGAACGATGCAACAGCAGTGAGAATTATTCTTTCAAAAAATGCTTTATTGAAGTACGAGAATATAGAATAATAAAATAAAAGTGTTCACAAAAGTAGTCTATAATTGTATACGTAACAATAAATAAAGTATGCCCTATTTTACAAGCAAAATACAAAGTTTGAAATAAAAGTCTTATAAACTTTACAAAGGTTAGAGGTTCCAAAATGTGGTTAGTTTAATAGATAAATGAGTCAAATAGAATTGTGAATGACTCTTTCTTTCAACAGCCACATGAATCCATGAATCCATGAATATATCTCTCCATAACGTCGAACATTGGCCCTAAAGTTCACTCCTGGTCACGTGCAGCAGGATATGATAAAGAACACGATCCTGTGTGAGATTCTTGTGGAATTATTGTTGATCAAAGTTTAAATTGGACACAACAAATCATGTTTGTAGTAAAGTAAATTAAAACCAGTGGTACAGTATAATAAGAAGGGTCAGTCATTTTTCTTTCATTTATCCTTCATATCATAATATATAACTATTTTTAACAAAGTTTTTGTTCTTTAGAAACCATTTTAGTAGAAAACCTGATCTCGTCTCGTGTAGATCTGCAACTAACGATTAATCGTTCATCATCGTTTGGTCCATAAAATGTCTGAAAACGTTAAAAAGCGTTGATCGGTGTTTGTCAAACCTGGAAATGATGATGTTCTCGGTTGTCTTGTTTTTGTCCACAGACCAAAGTGATTCAGTTTTAATGATTTCTTTGTTTCATGGAGCAAAGACACAAAGAAAATATTCACATTTAAGAAGCTGAAACAACCAGAAAACCTTTTATTAATGAAAAAAGCTTCAAACCGATTAAGCAACTAATTGTTTCAGCTCTGGTCTCGTGTGTCATCTGCCCGTTTATTTACGAAACTGCAGATTCTCACCATTTATGACATCAATATAATATAAGAGTATATATATTCATATATATTTTAATTATTTTTCAGTTCAAGATCTCAAGATTTCTTTATCTGTCACACGAGATTGTACGAGCTACATTTCTTCTTATTGTTGCACTGTATTACTGTCTATAGAAATGTTTTATAATCAGTTTTATATCTTTTTTTCTCACTGCCTCTCTAATGTGACTAATCTTTGCCATTTTAACGCACTTTATTATGAAAAACAGATCAAAGCGATGGAACGCGACACCATGTGCGGCCTCATTAAATGATATAATATGGTAAAATGGGGGGACTATACGAGAGAGAGAATAAAACAATAACCAACTTTAACGATGCGCAGCGGCGTCTCACTGGGGACGTGTCATAGATTAAGGTAATTCCACAGAGTGAGGGACTCACCACATTTAGCTGCTCTGTAATAAGTGACCTCACTGTATGGAAAAATATTCCCCGGCGACGCGGGAATATAATTAGTGAAGAATACCCCTCCAATCAGGTCACGTCATCTTTTCACAAACACACTTTCCCCCCGAATGAAACGCAGTTTTTTTACTTCCTCTAACATCATCAAATTAAATCAGGATGAGTTTATAATTCAAGTCAATCCAAGTTTTATCAATAAACCAGGAGCGGGGATCGCAGGAACTCACGATACAGTGCTGCGGCGACGTGTTAAGATACGATAAGATGGAAAACAAAACGTTATGACACAACAATACAATATAATCCTGTATTACGTCGGTTTTACAGCAGCGAAGACTAAGCCTGTCACGATAACAAATTTTGCTGGACGATAAATTGTCCCAGAAATTATTGTGATAAATGATAATATTGTCGTTCTGAAACCATTTTCATCTAATACAATGATAATGGCATAATAATAATAATAATGCAGGTACACCTTTTCAAAGATCAATAAACTTTTATGTCTAAAGAATATTTAACACCGGAACTGAAGAACATTTTAAATATCCAGAATAAATGAACAAACAACCAAAACAATAAATTAAATGGATGGATATTGAGTGCTGTCATCTAAAACATTAAAATACAGATTTGTAGATTCATAAAACATCTTATCACATGTCTGTGAGAACAGTGAGGACACAAGAAAAAGCAGAATTTTAAGAAATTGTAAAACAATTGTTGTAAAATTGCTGACTCAGTATTCCCACCTGCTAATAAATATAATATATCTTTGGGATTCATTACCCTGTTTATGTTTGTTTAACATACATTTTAGTTAGTAGGGTAGTTAGATAGCTAACCACTCATAACTGTATATGTACATGTGTTTGCTGTTTTTCCCCACTCTTTCTCATGCCCCTGAACGCATCAAGATCAGTTGTCTAACATACATTTTGTTAGTTAGTTAATTGTTCAGTTAGTTAACCAATCATAACTGTTTTCCCCACTCTTTCAAATGCCCCTGAATGCATCAAGATCACTTGTTTGTCATAAATTTAGTTAGTTAGTTGGTCAGTTAGTTAGTTAACCGCTCGTAACTGTTTTTCCCACTCTTTCTCATGCCCCTGAATGCACCAAGATCACTCATTTAACCTGTTTGACATAAAATCTAGTTAGTTAGTTAACCATGTATAGCTGTTTGCTGTTTTTCCCACTCGTTCTCTTGCCCCTGAACGCATCGAGAGCCCTTGTTTAACATAAATTTAGTTAGTCAGTTAATTTGTTAACCACTCATCACTGTACATGTCTTTGCTGTTTTACCACTCTTTCTCATGCCCCTGAATGCATTAAGGTCCCTTGTTTAACATAAATTTAGTTAGTTAATTAGTCGGTTAATTAACCAATCATAATTGTTTTTCCCACTGTTTCTCGTGCCACTGAATGCATCAAGATCAATTTAACATACATTTAGTTATTTAGTTGGTTAGTTAGCAGTGTTGGGAAGATTACTTTGGAAATGTAGTTGGTTACAATTACAAGTTACCCTGTTGAAAATGTAATAGTAGTGTAACTATTTCAATTATTTTCTCAAAGTAATATAACTATTTACATTTGATTACATTTTGATTACTTTTCTTAATTTAAAAGTGGATTAAAACCATAGATCATTATTTTGGAATTAACCACATATTTGTTCTTTACACAAATAATAAACTGGTAACAAAACATGATGAAATGTAAATAAATAATAAAAAATGTGTAAAGCTGACTTCTGTCAAAAGTGAAAAGACACACTGAAGGTTGGCACTTCTTCCCCGTTGTACTGCATGTGAGTGCTTGCAGTTACAGTTATAGGCTAGTAGGCTACGTAGCTTTAGATGTGTCCCCCGTTTTGACATCGGCTGTTTAGACGTCGACAACACCTTCACTTCCGGCAAACACTCTTTGCATTGTACTCAAATGTTTGGGCCCTTATCTTTTGTCTGTATGAAGTTAACAAGTCGATTGAGTCTAGCGGCAGAATGGCACATGACCAGAGAGAGCCAATCACAAGTGTCGGCTTTAGAAGGAGGATGTTGATATGAATCCGAGCTTTTGCTGCAATTTTTAAATTGTAATCATGGAAATTTCCTAAAGCAACTGTAATGTAATTACACATTTTCTCCCAGTAATGTAACAGATTACAATTACGTACATTTTGTAATAAATTACGTAACGTCGTTACATGCAACTCGTTACTCCAACACTGTTAGTTAGTTAGTTAAGCAGTTAGTTTTTCCCACTCTTTCTCATGTCCCTGAAGGCATCAAGACCACTTGAGGCATATGTCTATGACTTGAGGCGCGCCCCCAAACGTCAAGTAACCCCGCCCCCTCGAGTTTTGACAGAGTGCGTCAGCCAATCAGATTCACCGGAACGTTACGCGTACGTGCTGGACACGCACACACGGTGAATACGTGCCAGTTTGGGTGTTGGTGTCAATAGTACGCGGTTTTGATAGTTATATTTATTTATTTCTTTTTTAAAACTTGTCCTCGAGCCTGAAACACACCTCTGTCCCCGCAGTGTGCGACGTAACCTCGCTCGTTCCACAGTAAGTGTGTGGAATGCGGTTGAACCCGTGTGAGTATGCTGCTAGCTAACTTTAGCTTCTGAATCCGGGCTGGTGAAGTATCTCGAACGTGACCAAATACGGCTAGTTGGACAACTAGTTAAATCATTATCAAGCTGTTTCGTTACTTTCCTGGGTTACCGCCGGACCCGGAGAGCACCCGGGTCGCGGTAGAGCTCGGGAGGTCTCGGTGTGGTGGTGACCTTCTTCGGCAGCTGTGAGTGGGACTGACATGACTGCAGCACCTGTAGTCGGACCCTGAGCTGAGTCTACGGTCGTGTGTGTGTGTCTGTCCTCCCTCTTCCCCGTGAGAATGAGTCGCGGCTCGGCTGTGAACCTGCTGTGTCTCGGCAACCGAGCTGTCAGCGTCCTCTACGGAAGCCCCCCCCGCTCCCTCCTCCACTTATCAGCGTACAACGCGGGGTCACTGAAGCCGAGATCCGGGTTCAGACCGGAGAAAGTGGCCGTGGTGACGAAGACGACCCGGTACGAGTTCGAGCAGCAGCGGTATCGGTTCGCTGGACTCTCCGAGGATGATCTGAAACAGCTGGTAAGACTGAATTTTGCTGTGTGATCCAGTCTGGGACAAAACAGTCTGCACGGTCTCTCTGGGGACTGGACGATTTTCGATTTTTTTCTTTTCATCGCCCATCGCGGTAAAAAGCAACAAATCACGAACCTCCATAAAGATGCTCATTTTCGTTTAGTCATAACACACCCCACTGTCTGCAAAGATAAAATCAGTTATTTACACTTTATATTATACTGCTAGCTTAATGTAATACCGTCAAATTATTTCAAATGACATGTTTTTGTTCACAGAAACTTAATAATAAATGTTGCTATGTCATTAAAACAGATCGTGTTTTATAAGTGTTAACCCAAGTCAAGCAAGTTCTTATTGTATTATTTCTAATCATTCAACAGGTGTACTTAAACGGACAGAGGAAACATCGGTTAAATATACACCTTCCCTGGAAACAGTACAAAAACACACATCAGTCATCCCATGGGACTGTAGAAAATTGTAAATATTTAATCCGAGTAAAGGAAGATGAGGACTTAGAACCTGTTATTGCTGACAAAACATTCCAAATTTCTACAATGACTCAACATTTACATAAGTTGCAATGTTGACTAAGGTTCATCCTCACTAATCCTGACTCTTTTGAGGCTTCTTCAGTGTGAATATCGTCTGGTTTCTTTGCTCCATATTAAAAAACAGTTTGTGTACCAAACAAGGCATTTGACAACATCATCATTTCAAGTTTTGGAAAACAAAGTTTGGGGCATTTTATGGACCAAACAACAAATCAATTGACTGAGGAAGTCATTGACTGCTAACTGTTAGTTGCACAACAGTTTTCTGTCTATACACTTTCATAAAATGCACCTTAATCCAAATGTATCTCATGAAAACCTATAGATATCGAGGTAGATCATAAATGTTGCTGTGTGTGCATCTAAAATATGCTCTAAACTTTACCGCATTATTATATTTGTGCCTATGGCTGCAGTTTATTTACCTGTGTGTGTGTGTGTGTGTGTGTGTTACAGCTCGCCATGAAGGGCTCCAGCTACAGCGGCCTGCTGGAGAGACACAACATCCACACCAACAATGTGGAACACATAGTGAAGAGCCTGCGGTAAGAAGTCACACAACAACACAGGCAGCTACACTCTAAGTGAAAACATGGTGGAGAGAAATCTATGCCATTTTAAGTGTATGCTAATTTAAGAATATGTTCACCCCTTCATATGGCTGCATGGCAGCACTGTCTGTGCCCCCACTGGACAGCCACACTCTCCATGACAAAATGATTGCTGCAGGTCTACTGCTGCCTCATTTAGTACGTTTGTGTTAGTTGGTTTAAATTGGAAGCGAGGATTTTTTACACCAAAGTCACAAAATACTAATTAGAACTTAACTGATGGAGGCAGCAGTGGCAGAGACTCCTGCGTGCTGTGATGTAAAATCGTTGATTTTCTTCATGGACTGTTGTGGGTGTCACAAAGACACAGACTTTAATTCCAGTTGGTTAAAAAGACAGTGAGATAAACCTGCAAACATATTATTACGACATAAGCTGGATTGTATTAGGTGAACTTTCAGTGTTGGTGGTAACTGAGTAAAGGGACAGTTCGTGTGGCTGTATCAGATAAAATCTTGACGAGGATGACGATGTGTTTGCAGGAGCAAAGGCATCAACGTGCGAGTGGTGAAGAGAGGAGAGTACGATGCAGAAGTGGTGCGATGGGCAGACGCCATCATCTCTGCTGGAGGTTCGTATCTCTGTCACGCTGTTTTACATTTATTGGTGATGTTGCAGCTGAACAGCTCTCGCCTCTGTCTTCCCTTACCAGTGTTTTTGGACAACCTATGTAGCATCGGAAAGCATTTTACACAGGGGAACTTCAACGTCGTCTACTCCTCGGCGATGTTGTGATTCAGCAGAAAAAGCTCCACTAAATGCCCATAAATAGTACAAAATACACGAACAAAGGCTGCAGACAACAGACGCAGGAAAAACAAAACAAGTTCTTGAACTGCAGTTTTTTTTGTTTTTTTTGTCAGGTGACGGGACAATGCTACTTGTTGCCAGTAAGGTTTTAAGCAAGGACAAACCAATTGTTGGAGTAAACACTGACCCTGAGAGGTAAAGCGCTCACCTGGACACATTTGTTTCACGGTTTAAAGGGAGAGTTCAGGATTTATCTTTGCCGTTTGACAACCTCTTCCAACAAGAAAAGTTTTTGTCACTTTGAAAACTGATCACGCCACCACACCAAAGTCCATAGAGAAAATCAGCATGTTTAGCTCTTGTGTGAAACAGAAGCTTCTGGGCTATTTCTGCCTTGTTTGGTAAGTTTGTGTCAGTTAGCTCATTTTCAAATGAAGGATTTTCAGCACCAGAGTTACAAAATAATATGTTTGAGCTAACTGATGGAGGCAGCAGTGACTCAGCAAAATGGTTAATTTTCTCAGTGGACTTTGGTGTGGGAGAGTGAATGGTTTACTTTACACATGGTAGACTTTACAATTAATAGTGCAAGTAACAATTATTTTCATAAGCAATGAATCTAATGATGATTTTTCTTGACTAATGGATTAGTTGTCTGGTCTACAAAATGTCAGAAGAAGTTGATCATTGGTTCACAAACCAAAGTGATTCTGTTTTCGTGATTGCAGAAAATATTCACATCCAAGAAGCTGAAAACTAAACATGAACTCAGCAGTTCACACAGTGAAAAAGCACATGGCAAATTGAGGGACAACTTCAGTTTCTTGTTGGAAAAGTCTGTCTTACAGTGAAAATAAAACGTTCTTAAAATATCGTATTTTTTTCCAAAATATGTTTCCAGCATCCTGGACTATCCCTTTTTAAAGTATGTCCTTGTGGAGTTACTGCAGGCTTCTTCTTACTGAGCTCATCATATTTCTGTCTCTTTTGACTGAAGGTCAGAAGGTCACCTGTGTCTGCCCGTACGCTACACTCGCGCTTTCCCCGAGGCGCTGGACAAACTCTTTCGTGGTGAGTTCAGGTGTGTATTTACCCACTTTCCTCCCGCTCATAAAAGTGAGTGACCTAGCACCGGTACACACAAGAACAGATGTAGGAGAACCAAAAAAATGTCATGGAAAAACTGACATTCAATTCTCATCTTTGGGAATTTGGAGGGCGTTTTTGTGGATGTAGACATTTCCTAAAACAAATGTGTTTACAGAAAAATCTCCGGGGAAAAGGAAAGTAAAAGGAATGTCTAGGGAAAGCAGTGTCTTACTCCCTCACTCACTCACTCACTCACTCTCTGTGAATGTTCTGGAGCCTTTTCCCACATGAACATTATCCGTATATATTTGATGTGTAAGCTGGTAGAAAAGTGTGTGGAGAGACTTGAACTGTGTGCATTCTCATGTTCTTGCCCCAGAGGACTTCTTCATTCAGGAACATGTCCTGACATCAGTGCAGCAGTAACGTGAAGAATGAACTGGAGCCGTCGATCTGTCGTTTAGCTTCGAGGTTCGGGACAAGATCAAACCTGTTTGTCTGGAAATCGTCGTGTTGTCAAGACTCTGCAGGACAGACCTACTTAAATCCACTTAGTGATCCCTTAACTGCTACCACAGGTCACTGAACCAGAGGTTTACACTGAACTAAACCCGTCTCTCTCCTTAGTTACATGTAGTCACAAGTAGCTTTAATTAATTCTAGAGATGAAGTAATGCTTGCTGTGCAGAGTTGAGAAATCGTTTGCAAGGTTTGGTCGTATTTTTGCATCTTCTACCACGTCTCTTTTTTTCACAGTGTCTTTTTGTCACACTTAACTTTGTCACTTTTCTGTCTGGAAATACTTTGTCTTCTCCATCACATTCTAAGATTCTCCGTACGGTTAAGGCTTTGGAAATGACGAGTCATGCTCCCAGCAGCCTGATTCATTCAGATTATAGTCATCTCTGAATGTCCACAAAAGCAACCTGGTCATCTATCTATAAATGCAAAGGAACGTCTGCATTAATCCAACTGTTTGTTTGACACAGGCTTTAAACTTCCTCAGGGCACCAGTGTGTTTTTTAAAAGGGTTGTTTCTGTTTCTGTTCACAAAAAAACGAAAATACACAAAATACAGGCACATATTGAACGGGTTCTGCACTCGTTTGGTATATTTCCATGAGTGGAATCTCGTGTTTTGGGCACATAGTGTTTCTGAAGATCGGTTTAGCCGCGTCTCCTTGGAGTGGAACGGTTTGGTACAGTGCACTCTGTGGTTTTTATGTCACGTTCATTGTCGTCAAAGCCCGGCCCAGGGCTCGACTCTTCCAAACCATGGATCTGGTCCCGTCACGTTGTCCTCTTCTGTCCGCAGGTGGCTTTGGCGTCAGAGGATCCGCGTGCACTTGGAGGGAACGGGAATCAACCCGGCGCCGGTGGATCTCCACGAGCAGCAGCTGAGCCTGGAGCAGCACAACCAAGCTCACCGCAACACCGCCGCGGACAATCAGAGGAGTACGGACTCGTCTGTGTAATCTGTCCTCGTCTGTCCGTCACTTTGTATGTGGAAATGTTTTTTTTGTTCTTCCTCTAATTCAGTGAGTCTTCTCAGGGCCAGGAACTCTATACGAGACCGTCTCCAAGCCCTGTCTCCTCCCGGTCAGGAGCCTGAATGAAATCTTCATCGGAGAGTCTTTGTCGTCCAGGTACCGCGGTCTTCTGAAGCGATGCATGGAATTCAGTCTTAACCGTGTGCTTGTGTGCTTGTGTGCGTGCCCCGCCTCCTTGTTAATCCACCACTTTCTTGCTTGTTCCTCCTACAACTCATCAGTGGAATCTCTTTCCACTACAGGGAGAAGTTTAAACCCTTCAAACACCATGTTAACCATTTGCTTCATAGGGCTTCCTACTATGAGATTTCTGTGGACGACGGCCCTTGGGAGAAGCAGAAGAGTTCAGGTCTCAGTATCTGCACAGGAACTGGATCCAAAGCCTGGTACGTTTTTCCATCCATGTCAGCTTAAATCTATGGTCATTTCATATGTTTTCCAACAGGAAACTGAAGTTTGTGTCATTTTGTACAACACTCACTCTCCCGCACCAAAGTCCATAGAGAAAATCAGCATTTTTAGCTTGTGAGGACACAGGAATTGCTCGTCTCCTGCTGAGTCATTTGGCCATTTTTTGCTATTTTGCTAAATCCATCTAAATCCGTTTTCCGTTAAGTCACAAAATAACACATTTCAACTTCACTGATGGAGGCAGCAGTGGATCAACGACTCCTGTGAGCTGTGGCATAAAATCGCTGATTTTCTCTATGGAGTTTGGTGTGGGAGAGTGAGCGGTTTACAAAAGGGACTCAAACTTGAGTTTCCTTGTTCACACTGTGTCACACTGTGTCACACTGTGTCACACTGTGTCATACTGTGTCACACTGTGTCACACTGTGTCACACTGTGTCATCCTGTGTCTGTTCACACCGTAAATCCTCTGCCTCTGGGTTCACAGGTCATATAACATCAACAAACTTGCTGAACAGGCTGTGGAGGAGGTTTTAAAAATAGGTACGTGTTGTATTTGTCGAACCTAAACTTTGTTTAGGTTGTCCTAATGAATTAAAGTCAATGCGGTGTCCTTAGCTGTGTAAAGCTTTAATAACACATTTCCTTCTTCTTTCAGGAAAGTTCCTCTCAGGTCTTGATATTCCACTTAATCGGGAATTTATTGAGAGAGGTGAGTTGATCGGTTTGTTATTCTTTCACACTTCAAAGCCACTTTGTGTCATGTGACAATGGTGTGTGTTTTCAGTCACTGACAGATACAACGAGGCTCTGGTGTTTGCTCCAGACGACAGACGTCTGCTGTACAGCATCAGAGAGCCCATCGTTAACAGAGTCTTCTCCAACAGTCGACAGAGAGGCTTCGCCAGCAAGTGAGTCACCAAAGTGTCCCGTCACTGTTACACTGTTACACTGATGAATTAAAACGATAAATGTAAAAAAATCTATTTTAAACTCACTTCTCCTCACAGTTTGGTTGTAATTGCAACTGTTCTCCCTAAATATTTACCTTATACAGTATGTACAATTTACAATACACACACACTAAGTGAATTTAACATCACAACCAACCTGTAAGGCGATTTTAGTGTTTTTTTAAGAGAAATTTAAGGAGTTTAAAACTGATTTTTAACGTTGGCGTTAATATTAATGAATCCCAATTCATTATTTCAGGATAATTTGATTGTTTGGGTGTATTGTATATTGTTCATCGTATATGATATTAAATATTGTGACGTTGTACAGTATTTTTGTGTTACCTGCTCAGTGAGAACAGTTTTATGGAGGAAAAAATTAAGAAAATATTCACATTTAAGAAGCTGAAACAATCTTGAATCAAACAGAAATCTTGTTTTAATCATGAAAAAAGCTTTGAAACAATTAGTCAATTATCAAAATAGTTGACGATTCATTTAGTATTCCATTAACAATGGATTCATCGAATAATTGTTTCAGCTGTATTTATGACATGGATGTAACGAATGCGACTAATATTACAAAAAACACTACTTTCTAAATGTAACGTTACAATAAACACGACTTTGTGTTTGCATGTTGTATCGTCGTAATTCACACACACAAGAAAAATGATTGTTCATGATTTTATTGCGATAAATGTAAAAATTGGCTTCAAACTCTTACAATACATTGTTTTTTGTGTGGAAACCAATCATTGTCCAGCTGAAAAGATGCAGCTCCCACTTGTGTCACTTGAAAATAAACCACTGCGATTGGGTGTTTTCAAGTCACTCGCATGAAATAATAAAGATATAAAGATTCGTCACGCTCACACAGATTGTTCCGTATATCGTCGTTGCTAAAGGAAAAACGCTGACCATGGAAGTGTTTTGGGTTCTTTCCCCAGAGTGTGCGTCCGCTCCCGCTGCTGGGACGCCTGCATGGTGGTCGACGGCGGGACGTCGTTCGAGTTCAACGACGGCGCCATCGCCACCATCAGCATGAGCGGGGACGATCAGCTGAGGACTGTGGTTCTACAGAACTGAGGTGCTTTTACCCTCCACAAGTGTTAAATATCTTAATTCCTCACAGAGAAACAGGTGTTAAACGTTAATATTGTTTAATCAAACGGGATTTAAAAAAAATAATAATTCTAAATCGTTTTTTATTTCCCCCCCAAATGATTTCTTTAAATCTTTCTTTAGAGTTTTGGTTTTGAACCTGGATGATCGTGGCTTTGACAATGATGGTTGTAACGCTGGGAGACCTGACGATTGTGACACTATAGTTATATAGGATAGTTCTGTTTTATTTTTTTGTCATGTGGTTGTTTGAGTCATTTAGGAAGGATACAATATCTGTGGTATCTTAAGAATACTTTTGCTGCTTTATCTCACTGTTAGACGGCGTTATGTCAACAGGAAACAGACACTTGTGTGACTTTGTAACGCGCTCACTCTCCCATGCCAAATCCCATTGAGAAAATTAGTGATTTTACCTCACAGCTCACAGGAGTTGTTTATCACTTTTGCCTCCATTGAAAAGTTTAAGTGTTTCATTATTTTGACTTCAGTATTTGAAAGACTTTGTTTGGATTTACCTCCAATGAAAGAATGACCAAAGGAGGCAGCAGTGGACCAGCAGCTCCCGTGTCACCTGGAAGCTAAAAATGCTGATTTTCTCTATGGGCTTTGGTGTGGGAGAGTGAGCGGTTTACAAAGTGATACAAACAGTGAGATGAAGTGGTGAACATAAGCAGGAGACATCGTAAACTTCAGAAAGCACAGAAAAAAAAAACGGTCGCTGCCTTGTACAACCACACGTCCAAAAAATACAGTATGGTGTGAATAAATAAAATAGTGCAACTTTCAGTCATGGTTCAGACAAAGATTGTTGTGATGATGAGAGAAATAATGTGAGTGATTGTTACTTTTCTTACTATGATATTTTTGGCAGAGGGTTTATTTTTTCATAGTGGTTGGTTGGTGGGTGTTTTTAAAAATAGAAAAAAGAAGAAAAAGAGAAGAGAAGCTGGGAGGAACGACTGAAGTGCACTAAAATCAGAATGTTGCCCTGAAAGTGTGGATGTTTGACGGGGTCCCTCATGAACAAAAGAAAGACTTTAAAGGTTTTAGTCTCTGACGTATTAAGAAAATGTTTTTTGCTGCTCTGTCTCACTGTTAGACGGTCTATTCTCGCTGGAAATGGTGTGGAAACTCACACACCAAATTCCATAGAGAAAATCACAGGGACACAAGCCGCTTAACTACTGCTGCCTCCTGTGGTAGGTTTGTGTTACTGCGGTCAATCTGAACGAGGAATTCCAAACACCGAAGTCCCAAAATAAAACATTTAAAGTGACTAATGGAGGTGGCAGTGGATCAACAACTCCTGTGTGCTGCGATGTAAAAACTGCTGATTTTCCCGTGGGGGAGTTTCCTGTTGAAAAAGTCTGTCTCACAGTGAGTTGAAGAAGTATAAAATATTATTATCTATTTATTTTTTCTTTTGTCCATTTAGCTCCATGTTTTAGGTCAATCCTTCGTCTTGTAACGGTCACATACGGGAAAAAATGAACAAAGAAAAACAGTTAAACTGCTGTATCTGATGTGAGCTGATCAAAGAAGAAAAAGAAAGCTTTAAGAACGGGCCTTGGTGACTGATGTACACACTGTGGCGTCACTACGTCATACCACATCACACCAGCAGGGGTTGTTTACAGATAAGACATTGTATTATGCAGCGTGCCAAAGGCAGCGCCTCCTTGTGGAAATGGTGATGTGTCACTAAATGTAAATATGTTTTTGTTTAAATTGGATAAAAGTGGTCTGGAAATTAAATGCTGCCGTTTTTCCTTCTTTTCAACTCGTCACTGCGTCCTTTTCTGTAATTACATTTGTCGTAAATTTGGTTTTTTTTCAACACCATGTTTGACATTTTTTTGACTGTTTTTGTTGCCTTTGTGCATTTTTTAATCGTCTTACAGAGGTCGTAACTCTAGACGTTTTTTATAACGGAGTTTTAATTTAGTTTTTGATTATTTTATTTCTCACTGTACGATGACAATATTTAGTTTGACACCCACATTTTACTGAATTTGTACGAGGGCTTAATGCCATTTTTTACTTGTTTAATGTTTTTTTTGTCATTTTAATGTCTTCAGACACTGAGACACTTTTTCTGTTCTTGGGAAAATATTTTGATATAGTTCTGACATTTTTACCTTTTTTTTTTTACACATGTCATTTTAATGTCTAAGATCTGAATTTGAATCTTGAACTGAGGTTTTTCTCTTTAAAAAAGAAAATTGATATAGGTTTTGAATTTGATATTTTTGATTTTTATTCTGAAATCATTTGTGACTTTCATACAATACTGAGCTTTCGGATATTTTTGACAGGTTTTTTTCCTTTTCATCTGCATATTTGTCTTTAAATGTATCATGTAGGCTTTTATGGACACCAGACTAAACCTGAATTTTTGGTTCACTGTTTGTGACAGCTTTTATCTTCTTACTGAGATTTTTTATCTCTTGATAAATTTGTCATTAATCAGTCTTTTGACTGATTGACTCACTTTAGTTTGACACCTTAAACGTCGTTAAATACAATACATTTATCACTTACTTTTTCCACACTTACATAAACTGATTTGACGTAGTGTTTTAATTCAATTTGACTTTTTAGATCATATGATGCTGATGAAGAACATTTTGTTAGTAAATCTTGAGGTTTTGTGTTAAAAAAAGATCACATGAAAAGTCAACAATTACCAAATTAACTTTTTATTCTCTAACAACCAAATTCAAGTAATTGGAGAAATCAAATTCAGTTGATTTACTCGGGACAGGAAATGAATACAAACTTGTTTTCCATCGACAGCCACATGATGACATCATGATGGAAAAACAGTGACACAGCGAGTGAACCCGTATGAAAACGTCAAGTTTCAAGTTAACATTTGGAAAATGTGGAGATAAAAAAAAAACGTCATCTTTTTTACATAAAAACTTTTTTCGGATTTAAAAAAACTCAACATCACAATAAAACGTCGGAAATATTCAATAACACTCTGTTCAGACGTTCAACATTTACATTGTCGCTCTTTTTTTAGCCTACCTAAAGGGATAGTTCAAGTGTTCAGTATTCCTCATATTTCAAGTTTTGCGTCGGCTGCACCACAGGATTCTCGTCGTTTGCTTCAGCAGCTTGATTTTTAATATTTGAACTTGAGCGCAAAAAGATTCAAGTAATGTGATGTATAGACATCGTAAATACCAATCATTAGTGATAAGACTTCCAAAGTCCCAATGTTTGTGTGGGTCACTTGATTCAAGTTTAGTATACTACGACCGTTAGCTTAGCATTAGCATCATGAGAGGAATCGCCAGTTGCGTTTACTGTGAGTAAAAAATGAATCATACAGTGATCAAAGTTACACAAGTAATATAAGGCTCAAAAAACAGTAGGCAGTCACGCTTTCAGTGGAAAGATAAGTTAGCGGGGCCACAGGGACAAACAGGACTTTAGCTACTTAATAAACAGGCTCACTTCATACGATGTCTGTCACTTTAAGAACACGCTCACTGCTTTGTCTCTGTGTTAGACAGACATTTCTGACTGGAAACTAAAAGACTCACTCTCAGAATCAGGGATTTTTAGCTCACAGCGACACAAGCTTCTGTTCCACTGCTGGCCTCTTTTCACATGTATGGTCACTTGTATGAATCAGAACAAAGGATTTCATAGAATGACACATGTAAACTGACCCATGGAGGCGGCAGTGGATCAACGACTCCTGTGTGTCGTGGTGTAAAATCACTGATTTTCTCTATGGGGTTTGATGTGGGGAAGGTGATTAAAACTTGAGTTTTTTCTGGAGAAAGAAAGTCTGTAGCTCCGATGAAGCTGAGGATGGACATGAGATTGATTAGCTTGATTTTTAAAAAGTCAGTTACCATGAACGTTCTCATATATTTAAAAAGATACAATTTTTTTTTTTTTTTATCAATGATCGCGCTTGTATAAAAACAAATCTGTCTTCTCCAGTGACGACCTCATTTGTTGCACGTCTATATATAAACCACAAGGTTTGCAAGTGATGATATTTCATGAGGTTCCCTGAATGCATTTCAAAGCTGCTCCTTTAAACATTCAACCCCACTGTAGATCCAGCAGAAGAGATGGAAATTTACCAGGGTCTTTGAATGCATCTCTCATGCACTAGAATATTCAAATAGCACTTTTCTAAAGATTCTAAAGTTATTATAGGCTAGCATGAATGTATTGGAGGTGAGCGTTTTTGTGAAGCTGGTAAAATTGGTTTGTCCTGTTGTCCCCGCTGGCAAGTCTTTTGTCACATGGCTAAAATCACAGGAGACGATGTCTGTAGCTTATATACCACATTTAAAAATCCAGATTATCCCTTTTTTGATTAAAAAAAAAAAAAAAGTCATTTTGGTTCACTCTGCGACTCAGTTCTGTGAAAGCAGCAAACGTTAAAGGCAGTTTCTGTAGCAGCAGGAAATACTGACCCCTGTCTGTGAGTGAGTGTGCGTGTGCTGGGATTTACAGTGTGAACCTCAGCCGACACCTGCTGCCGTACATGCTGCGGTCACCGCTGACGGCGCCGACGAGCGTGCTGGCGGGCGTGGCCCGGGCGATGCCGGAGAACGGCCGCGAGTTGACGGAGATGCGGGGGAGCTCTTTCTTCAGCGTGGCCAACTGGTTGTCGGGGACGAGGCCGTAGACGTCCAGCAGGGACAGCGAGGGCAGCGTCTTGCCGAGGTCACTGCGAGGACGGAGACGCACAGGTGTTAAGATTGAGATTCCTTGACCTCAGCGACCCAGTGAGGAACAAACGAGCAGCGAGAGGGAGACTTACGTGAGAGCGGCGAGGTGAATGTGGTAGCAGCGGCTCAGGGACAGATGCTGCAGGTGTTTGAGTTGAGCCAGGACGGGGAAGCTGTCGGCCATGATCAGAGTGCTGTCACTGCAACACGAGGAAGAGGAACAACAGTGAGACACGTGCTTTCAGATGCTGTCGACCAGACCGTTTGTGATATACAGTATAGATCATTCAAAAACTATGGACTGGCGATCTGTCCAGGGTGTGAGCTGAGATAACCTCCAGTGTCAGGCGGCGAGTATACGAACACTAGCTTACCTTAAATCTAGAGTTTGAATGCGAGGACATCGGACCACCAGCACCTTCACATCTGTGGACAGAGGGTGTTACAGTGTTGGGTTCAGAGCCATGCGGTCATGTGACAAAGTCACACAGACACAGAATGAGTGGCGGTTGTGGTCTCTTACCGTCCAGATTCAGACTCTCTCGGTAGCCGCTGAGGTTGAGGTGTGTCACGCTGGAGCTCAGGTTTGTGACCACGCTCTTCAAGTGAGAACTGCTGAACTCACACCAGGACAAGTTCAGCTGCTCCATACTGCACATACAGAAGAAGAATTATTAACACACGGAACCCGTTTGGAGATCAGGTGAAAAGTGCAAACAGTGTCGTCTTCTGACCTGGAGCAGGATTTGATCATGTCAGCGACGGCAGCAGCGGAGAAGCCGGAGCAGCCGCTCAGATTCAGCTGCAGCAGGTTTGTGTTCTTAGCCAAAGAACTGAGACACAGAGACGACATCAATTATACGCCAACACACAATTAACACATGCACATTCAGGGATTAGGATTTTTCTTAAGACTCAGAATCGACACTCAAAGTGACACATTAACTACATGAAAAATGCCCCTTAAGGGGGACTTAAAACAGATAATAAACATGATTAATCATTCAATTAAACATAAATATATATATAAAAATGTTGTTTTATTTGTAAAAACGATCTGTTAATTAATAATTATTTAGCGCCATCATTAACACCTCCCGTCACACACTTCAATCATCAACCGTTATATTTTGCATTTATTATATTGCTTTTGAGACATTAAGAGAGATTAGAATAGATTTTTAATTGATGTTACAAATAAACATAACATTTTGTCTTTAAGCGTAAAAAATAAATAAAAAAATAAATTGACGTTTCAGTCCACTAGATGGCGCCAGGTGCTCACTCTCACTAGAGTTGTCGTGCAAGAGTATTTCACAATACATGATTCCAGAAATAGTATTTCACAAGATTGAGATAATATCGTATCATGTGTTTCTGGTGATTCCCACCCCTACTAAGATATGATCAATAAATACTGAAAAAAATATCTTAACATGAACAGTATGTACTGTAAGATGTTCCAGGGTAAATTGGAAAAATAGAACATTTATAACACAATAATGATGCTTTCTCCACTGTATTGTCTTATTCAGACTAAAGATCTAAATCTGTCCTTGTGAACATGATCAGCGATGAGGCCGAGCAGGAAACGGTGGAACACTCACTCGATGATGGCGTCTGAGAGCGGCAGACCCTCCAGACTGAGACACACCAGGTCCCTGCATCGACGGGTGATGCTCTCCAGAGCTGAGGTGGGGATGATGGAACTGGACAGATCCAGCTGAACCAGCTGTAGAGGCCTGAACAACCAGGAGGAGACACGATCATCAGGCTCAGGGTTTTGGTGGTTCAGAGTGGTTGGATGACGTTTGTGTCACTCTGTAAATCTCTCTGTCCTCACACCAAAGTCCACAGAGAAAATCAGTGATTTTACATCACAGCACACAGGAGTCCTTGATCCACTGCTGTGTCCAACACTGAGTTCTAATGTGTTATTTTGTGACTTCAGCGTTTGAAATTGTTAGTTTGGAATAATCCCGCCAACACAAACGTATGACATGAGGCAGCAGTAGACCAGCAGCTCCTGTGTCCCTGAGAGCTTAAAACACTGGTTTTCTCTATGGGGTTTGGTGCAGGAGAGTGACTGGTTTATAAAGTGACACAAACTTCATTTAAATGTTGGAAAACAACTTCTTAGATTCAAGACTACTCACCCTGAGCCTGGGAGGTGCAGCTCCTCCATGAAGGAGCGAGGGCAGCGCAGCCTGCGGAGCCCTGTTTTCAGAACCTGCCGCAGAGCTGAATCCATGTGAGTCAAACCCTCCAGATCCACGCTGTGCCACAGCGACTCGTCCAACCTGAGACAGAAACACAGGCAGGACATCAGCCGACCAGAGTTCCATCTCGTGTCTGAGGAGGTTTTATTTGTACAATCTCCTTTATATTTTGAGTGTGGAGCAGTGGAGCTGTAGACTCACACTAAACGGTGCCAGCGTTTGCAGATTCTGGACATCCTGAGGAGATCCTGCAGGGGGAGGCAGAAGAGGATCTTGAGAAGCAGCTCGTCTGGTAGGTGGTCCCAAGAAATGGCTGCAAATGGGGGGAATAACACAGTCAGAAAACTCACAATCACTTTCTTGTTCTTTCTAAAAAAGTTTTCTGTCTTCATCCACACAAAGATGGTGTGGTCAAGATTCTTCAAAGGTCAGAAGAATCCTCCTCGTACCTGACGTGGGCTCCTTCTTCCTCCTCGGCCTCTTGGCCAGAACAAAGTGTCCGCAGTCGTTTTCTTTGCCTTTGCCGACGAGCCGCTGCAGCTTGTGTCGGGGCGAGCTCTGCTGGATGAGATCTGTCGGGGTGCACTCTGTGTCCAGACCCTCACTCGGGCAGTGTCTGGACTTACGCTTGTGGGACTGAGCCAACATGGAGCCCTGGAGGCTGAGGCAGGGCAGCTCCTGCAGAGGCATGCTGGGTAGAATGGAAATGTAAAAGAAAAACAAGATGAGTAAGTTAGTAACCAGCCTGTCCGTGCGCGCACACACACACACGCACGCACGGAGTCTGACCTTATGAGTATTATATTCTTTATATATATATATATATATATATTTATATATATACATACATATATATATATACACATATATATATATATACATATATATATACATACATACATATATATATACATACATACATATACATACATACATATACATATATATAACTACATATGCACTGAACTGTTTATATGTCAAGCATTTTTTCCCATCTAATGATAATTCAAAACCATGTATAGTGTTGTAGCTCATCTATGGACACTGAGTGGCCACTTTATTAGGTACGCCTGCTCAACTGCCACACGGCACCTATGTATATAGTCATGTGGACATGATCAAGAGCTTTAGAAAGAGGGAAATTTCTAGAGTTTACAGAAAATATTCTGTAAAAAGAGAAAATATCCAGCAATTTTCTGTGAGACAATACTGTTTTGCTGCCAGAGGTCAAAGGACAAATGACCAGACTGCTTCAGAACCTAAATAATCTCCAATAATCTGTCATTACAGCACAGGGTATGAAGGATTCCACCTCTGTCCGTTAATTAGATGCACATTATACATAATAAAGTGACCACTGAGTGTATATGAAACACACATGTGGTTTCATACAGGCAGGATAGATGAAGACAATATGGTCACAACTTCCACTGAATTCATATTTAAATTATGGTGACACAATGTGACTTATATTAAAAGGAGTTTGGTGAAATAACTGTTTAAATTAAGATGTTTTAATGTTGGTTTATAGCTGTCTGAGGAGATGTGACAACACTTTTTGGTAATACTAGTAATGCTGTTAGGCTTTGAAAAGCAGTGAATTCTGGTATTTATTGGGCTATTCATTAATTGGACTGGTTTGAAGGACCACTTAACTGGTTTTAGACTGGTTTTGGTCTGTTTTTTTCATCAGGCAGACCTGGCAACCCTGTGCTCCCCCCCACACACACACACATCCAGTGCTGTGCTCTACCCGCCATATTACTGCACACACCAGCGAAGAAACCGCGCAAACTGTGACACACAGTCACATTCACTTCTTTAGGTTTTAACATTAACACATGATTAAACTTTACTATTTATTCTTTCAATATGCAGCGGATTAACAGATTAAAAGAGGCGGGAAGGAGGCACAGTCAGACTGATGTGAATGGAGGCCTGGATGTGAGGAAAGCGCGGTATCGATTATCGATTACTTCTGTATAATGCTAAAAAAAACTACTTCACGGTAGTGATACAAACTTAAAAGTACAGATTACATATAAAACCTATATGTTAAGTCAGTGTAATGACTCGTTTTTCTTGAATATTCTATCAAACGTGGAGTCATCAGTGTTGCCAGTGTTCCACACGGGCAGCTCTGTGGTGGATAATGTCACTGTAACTCTGCTAAAACAGCTGTAAATGAATAAAGTATAACAGTGTGATACTGTACCTGTCTGTGTTCATATCTCCTGCTTCACTCGTCAATGTTTTCCCGGTGCTTTTCTCTCTTTTCTGCTTCTTCTCACAGGGACGTTTTAACACTCACTGGCAGCAGCAGAGCGCCCTGTTTTTCATTTACTGCTACGTCACTGATGCGTCATCACGTCGTACGTATGCCCCTGATGCGTCATCACGTCGTACGTATGCCCCTGATGCGTCATCACGTCGTACGTACGCGCCTGATGTGTCATCGCGTCGTGCATCCTTTACTCCCAAAGGGATTTCCTTCTCCTTGTAAAATACTTGTTTTTGTTATTTATATGTATATTATATTATTGTATTATTATATGTAAGTTATAGACTGTTTTTGTGGATACGTTATATTTTGTTATACTGTGTTCACGTACATTAATAAAGCATTTTTGAAGGAGGAAAAATTAAATAAAACAAAAATAGTGTGGGATAATTTTCATAAAAAATGTAACTGTACCTTCAGAAAAATTATTTTGGTCTTCACTTTAAGGTGAAATTGACGGGTGGAATGTTTGGTTGGTTGGAGATAAAATTTTGTCTCAACAATAAAGTTAAAGGGAAAAAATGCATTGAGTACTTTCTGTGGGTTGGAAGACGAAACGTTTCTCATTTGTTATCATTGTATCACTGAAATGTTTTGTGTGCATGTTCAAAATTAGATTATTAGAAAAACTGGTAACTGGTTTATTTGCTTTGTTGACATAGGAAAAGACTATATTTTTTGTACAACTTCTTTTATTTTTAGGAAAATTCCACATTCATAAACAAATGGACTGACTCTAAACCTAACTTTGAACATTATCTGCAAAAACGGATCCAATTTGGCAAAAAGAAAGCTTTGACAACCAATTCTATTTTTTGATACACTTATATGAACTGTTGAATATGTATATTATTATTATTTTATTTGTTGTATATGTTATAATCCTTGTTTTATATACCCCTGGCAATAACAGCTTTGTTGTATGTACAATTGTTAATTCTAATGGTGTAAAAAATGTTGTAGAATTTAATTTTGATGTGAAGGCAAATTAATGATTTCCGGTGCTTTAATTGTGAAAGGGCGGAAGTGGTGCTGTTGCTGCTAGTTCCTGCACAAGACACTGTTATTGCTCCTATCGCATCGTTACGGACGAGCGGAAAGAAAGAAAGACAGCGAGACAGCCTCCCGCTGCGAACAGGTACCGTGTTATCTCCTCCGGTGAAAATCCGGTGATTTTTTCCGTTTACAGCCATTTAAAAAATCAACCATGAGCTTTATCTTTAACGAAACGTTATTTTAACGTGTGAAAACATACCGACGCAGTAGCTAACGTTAGCTGCTGCTCACTCCCACACTGACGCGAACCTAACGGAGACACTGTGTGTGTGTGTGTGTGTGTGTGTGTGTGTGTGTGTGTGTGTGTGTGTGTCCACATAGTTTTTTACTTAAGCTCTAATCTGGTATGTTTACGTGCATATTTGGTATTAACTAAGCATATTTTGCTCAGCCTATTCCCGATTAAAGGTGGCTACTTTCGCTTTTTGGTGTAGGCGTAGCAGCTGTTTTTTATCTTCACTAAATAAACTTACAAAAATAACCTCTATTTATTGCGTCTGATAAAGTAAAGACATCTTTTTGTATGTTTAGATGCACTTTTACTTCCATTGCAGTGTCTTTGTGATGGTTCTCCATCTGTGCTATTGTTTGTATTTAGTAGATTATTTATTGATTTATTGATTGGTTCCCACACCAGGGAATTCCACTTGTTACAGGATCAGATCAGAGAAGTGTAAAACACAAATAAGGAATAGGAAATATGTTCACATCGTGAACTGCACAGCAATGATTGAATATAATGTACCCCAGCATTTGTAGCTGCTGCTTATATGTCCAACTTGTGCCTTTAAAGTCACACATTTGAAACATTCTTTTAAAAATAGAATACATATACGTACATAACAAACACCTTTCACTACAGAGAGAACACGAGAAAGTGATTACTGCACAGATTTAATTAATTCATCAGCTTTTAGAGGGATAATGGCGGAAACAGGGTCCATCAGATGGTTATTGATGAAGCATCAGGTGTGTGTGTGCGTGCGAGTGTGCATGCGTGTGGTGAATACGTGCAGTGCTCCATCAGTGGGCTGAGCCCTGTTTCCATAGTTTCATCACTCTCCTGTGACATCAGCACAGAACCCCACCCCACCCCCTTCCTCCTCCTTTTCCCTGTTATTTTTTCTCTGTTATCAGAGATGAGTCATCGTGGCAGCTCCTCAGCTCAATGACTGTCGCTCTGTAATTCATGTAAGCCTCCACAGGCCTCGAGGTAACTATGACACCGTGGGTGTGTTACGTGTGTACTTTCACTGATGCTGCAAAGTTTCAGTAAAAATGTGCTGCAACAGAGTGTTGGTCATTTCTGTCGTTATTGGGTTCATGACATTTCTGGAAATGTCATATAAGGTGATCTGTATTTGAAAATGGTTTATGATTTTATATAGCACTTTTCTAGTCACACTTTCATACAGCACATCCATGTGCAGTGCATTTTCTACCACTCGTCTTAAATGCCAGGAACGCTCTATCACTGAGCTACTGTTGCCCATATTAGTGTTTCCCAAACCTCAGAACAAAGCAAATATAATTATATTATTTATATTTTTATTGTAAAGGGGAATTCCGGTATATTTCTATCTGGTTCCTATCTGGGTGTGGGTTATGGGTATGGACGGTAGGGTCCCCACCACTATTTGGAGAAAGCCAGATTGTCCCTACCAATATTAGAGACAGGGCAATGTGTACAAACTCTTTGTTAGTACTAGTCACCTACTAGGGCTGAAGCAATTACTCAATTAATCGATTATTAATCGATTATTAAATTAATCGTCAACAATTTTTTTACAATCGATTAATTGGTTTGAGTGTTTTTAAGGAATTAAAACAAGTTTTCTGATTTTTCAGCTTCTTAAATGTGAATATTTTCTAGTTTCTTTGCTCCATATAACAAAGAAATAATTAAAACAGAATAGTTTTTGGTTTTTGGACAAAACAAGAGATTTGAGAACATCATCCTTTCTAGGTTTGCGAAACACTGATCAATATTTTCAGACTTTTTATGGACCAAATGATTATTCGATTAATCGAGAAGATAATCGACAGATTTATCGATTATGAATATGAACATACACACCCACATTTCTAAACATAGGGCCCAGGTAGAAAAATACCGGAATTCCCTCCAGTAATAACATATAAGAGACCTGTCAAATATCTGTTTCCAGCTTTATCTCAACATTATGCAAGCTTTTTTTTAACACATAACTGGCATTTGTAAACTGCTAACCTTTTTGCACCGACACCCATTGAGAAAATCTGCATTTTTAGCTCACAGGGACTCATGAGCTGCTGGTCTACTGCTCCCTTGTTTACTAGTAAGCTTTTTTTTATTTGGGTCAATATGAACAAAGAATTTTAAACGCCAAAGTCATAAAAGAACCTACTGGGAAAAGGCAGCAGTGGATCAACAACTTCTGTGTGCTGTGTTGTAAAATCGTTGATTTTCTCTATGGAGTTGGGTGTGGGGAAGTAAAGGGGCTGTCTGACAGGGGTGAGAACATAATACAGTATGTGACACATATCCCATCAACACACACTGAGGAACACGATCAGTCTTAGTTCAATTATCCTTTTATTGAATAAGTTTCACGTTTCCCTCATTCTTGTGACAAGCGCCACCTCTAGGAATCATGCAGTACAATACAATATCACTATCTACTGGACAGTGGGGAGCAGCCATGTTGACAGAGCGTGCCGTGTCTTTGTTGTACAACTGATGTTGTTTCTTTTTCAGGACGTCGCTCCTGAGAGACTCTAGAAACACGTTATCTGCTGTGGGGGTGGGGAAAAAGGGGTAAACAACGATCCAGCATGCTACAGGAGTGAGATAAAGCAGGGACACCTCCCTCGCACACACCCTGCCTCTTCCTCCTCCTCCTCCTCCTCCTCCTCCTCCCACCGCAATCTGAATAAAGAAAACAGGTGAGACGGATTCCCCGTCCTGCTCTTTACTGTTTATGTGCTGTGGCTCATCGTGCTGAAAGTCACTGTTTACGTCTGCAGAGCAGCAGCAGCAGAAGCACAACACTCACAGGCATGATGGGAGTCCCTGTGCTCTGTGTCATGGTGCTACTTGTCATGTGTCACAGTCACAGTGTGGAAACACTGGACCTGTCCAAAAGGTAAGAAATTACTTATTAAATCTATTAAGCTAGTCTAGTTGTTGTTTTTTCCCCGTTCTGATTCCAAACTGTCTGTATTTCAGTTTGAAATATGATGCACTGACCATCATTTTCTGGAAAACTGGTTTTACTGGCTAGTTATAAAGCTGCACGTGAACCACATTGTCCCCCGTGGTTTTTGTCTCTCAAGGTCTCTGGAAGACGTGTTGTTGGATTCCAGCGACTGTGCGTCCAGGACCAAGCAGCCTCTTGTGATCAACCCTCGCAACTTCACGATGGACATCCGTATGCCCAGTGTTATCCCTCGACGGGTGAGACTTTTTCTCTGTACATGTGACTTATGGAAGTTTGTCTATGCAACCAGAAGAGAACTTACCCCGGACGTCTGACGTCCTCGCTCAGTGTCAGCCCCTCCCTCGCTCTCCATCTCTAGTTGACCTTACTCGCTCTGGGTGCGCACATACAGCGGTATCAGGAAATTGGAAGAATCTCTACAGTGATTGGCTTTTCGCAACATCGTGATTTAAGTGTACAACACAAACTTGCTTCCGTCACTAAAGTTTAAATAAGAAATATTTGAAAACGACGTGAATTGGACGGGTTTGTGCTGATGGTCGCAGTTTTTGCCTCTTTGCATTTGACTTCCTATGTAATATTATCGCATCATGACTAATTGGCGTCACGCTTAGGGCTGCAGCTAACAATTATCTTCTTCATCAATTCATCTTTCCATTCTTTTCTTGATTAATCGATTCTTTGTTTTGTCCAGAAAATGTTGAAAAGTGGTGATTGTTGCCAAAAGACCCCAGAAAAAGCTGAAAGAAATCACAGAGCCTGTTTTAATTAACACTTACTTAACTCATACCTGTTAATCGCAATCAAAATAGTTGACGGTAAATTTAGTAATCGATAAATTGTGTGGGAATGTACCATGTTGAAGCCCACGTGACAAGAGGTGGTCAATGTTGTGTCAAAATATCATTTTAGATCAATAACTGTCTCGATCCACATGAAGAGACATGTCCACAGATCTGCACAAATGTCACACAGTAATCATTTTTCAATGAAAAGGAAAATAATTCACAATGAGATATTCATGTGAAATCCTTCAGCCCGAGCTCACACACGTCATTGTTTTCTCTTAATCTTCAAATCTCTTCAGTCGGACACGTACCTGTGCAGATCCATTCCCGTGCCAACAAACAGAGACCTATATGTCGGTGAGTATTTATTATGAGTGAAATCTTGAGAGGGTGAAACATCACAGCGTTTACACGCGAAGACTTTCCTGCTTCCACAGAATTGATTCTGTGGTCGAGCTCTTTAACTATTCAGTATTCTGACCACACTACTTTTTCTCCCTCAGTCGACTTCATACCTCACGCCAGCATGAACGTCGTCCATCACATGATCTTGTTCGGCTGCCAGAAGCCCGCCTCCACCAGCAGCTACTGGTAACGTCCAGTCACAGCTTTGTTGTTAAATCTGTCGCTGTCAGGAAGAATGGTTTTGTAAAATAGTTAAAAATGATGTTAAATATGTTTTGATATTTGTTTTCCCCACTCATCATTTTTTAAATTGTACTTTTTTACTGTTTAATGTCTGCTGCTCTAACACCTTTCATTTCCCTTTAGGCAAGGCAAGTTTATTGATATTGCACATTACAACAACAAGCAGCAGCACTAACTCTATAAAAGGCATAATAAAACACAAACAAGAAGAGGGGGAGAAAAGGGAAATTAAAAGAGACTAAAAGTTGCAGTTACGGCTGAGGTGCAGCAGTGATGATGATGATGATGATAACATTTTTATTTAAACAGGTAGGTTTTCATGCTAGATTTAAAAGAATGAGTTGATTTAGCAAACCTGCTCTCTTCTGGGAGTTTGTTCGAGATCCTTTTTCCTGATGTTTTGTCCAGGTTCTGGTCTTGATGGTTCATAGTGAGCCTCCAGGTCACAAATGTATTTTAAAGTGGGATTAATGAAGGATTATCTTTCCTTTTCTTATATTTCCTTGCTTTTCCATTTCTTTCTCAAACCTTCATTTAATTTTCCTTTCCTTCCCTTGTTTTAGTGTTCCTTCCATTTTCTTGACATTCCCAACTTTTCCTTTCCTATTTTAAACATTTCCAGTACAATTCTCCTCGTCCCTTATCTTAACCACAGAGTCATGTGTTGTGGTTGTTGTGTCTCCTCCGTGTGCAGGGACTGTGGCAGCGCCGAGGGCACGTGTGACGACGGCGGCTCCATCATGTACGCCTGGGCTCGCAACGCCCCGCCCACTAAATTACCTAAAGGTCTGATGCGTTCACTGACCTCTGTTTGTCACTTCTGCCTCCCTCCTCACTCTCTGTGCTTCCGCTGACCTTTGACCTCTTGCTCTTCTGCGCAGATGTTGGTTTCAAAGTTGGGAGAGACGCAGGAATCACACACTTCGTGCTGCAGATGCATTACGGAGATGTCACTGCTTTCCAGGGTGAGTCTTAATGGGAAGTTAAGTGCTGACGTTGATGTTCCACACAGTTGAGTTTCATCCACTCTGTTGTGGCTTTTAATTTGATATCGTACGACAAGAGCACCTGACGTCACGTGACTTTAGGAACATTTTTCAGTGCGGGTTTCAAGTTTTTAAGAGTTCATTGCACACTTTAAATCCACAGAGATCGAGCAATAAGTCACAGAACGTGACCGTCTGAAAGTATCTGATCCTTACACTGCCCCCTGGTGCTTTTCACGAGTATGGAAACAGCAGGCGCGGACGTTATTCCAGACCTGCAGCATTACATCTTTAATTTTCCGCAAAATACACAATAAGATCTTTAAGTTAATTAGGATTAGGAGTTAAAGTGGAAACTTAAGGGATACTTGCCACGATCACGAGAAAATAAAGGTTTATAAATGTCTTTATGTGTGCCTCAAAATACTTTTTAGTCCAGTCCACTTTCACATCGATAAAGTGCACTTTAAATGTAAGTTACTTTTCCCTTAAAGGGCAGTTTCACCCATTTTTTCCCACTTGGGGAAAAAATAAATAAAATAGACTTAATAAAATAAATAGACTTAAAATCATTATGCTGCTGCTGTGTTTGTTTAATTCAAACTCTATTACAGAGTTTGAATTAAATTTGACCAATTTATTTGATCTTTTTCTCATAAAACGACAGAAACACTGAAAAGCAGTGCAGGGCTTTTTTTTTTCTTTGTAGGAAGTGACTTTGGCGTTGAATCCAACTTCCGCTCTTGTTGTCAGAATGAGACTTGTATCTCAGATCCACTGTCTGATGATCGAGTAACATATTTATTTCTGGAAATTAGAAAAAAACTGTATATTTCTTGGATGAAGTGGCCCTTTATGTTCCCCTTAACTACTGACCACGGCGCTGCAAATCTGGACGCCAACTTCAGCGGCGTGATTAGCGACTTTTCCCTGATATGAGTTTATTATTCTATCAGTGGAATCCTTCATGTGTTGGTTCTCATCACTATGTCTTTAAATGACTTTAAGTGTGTCTTATAGTAGTGATCCACCTCTTGTCCTCAGAATCTTTGGTGATCTGGTAGAATGGTTTAATCCTGATTTACATCTATTCACTGTCTTCACGGCGCCGTTTTCCTGCCAAAATGCCGTTGTTTTGGTTGCATGACGTCAGCTACCAGGTGTTAATTATGTTAAGTTTAATTTTATGGGGTTTTTTTGCAGACCACCACAGAGATTGCTCAGGGCTCTCTTTGAGAATGACGTCCAAGCCGTAAGTAACCATTTTTTGTTCAGTGTGTGTGTGTTTATGTGTTTAAAGAACATGGCAAGAAGGTACAGAAACTGAATCTGACTGTGGCTCCTTGTGTCGTTGTGTCACAGGCAGCCGTTCATCGCTGGCATCTACCTGCTCATGTCTATGGACGCTGTCATCCTTCCGGGAAAAAGAGGTAAAGTGTTTTTCCTCCAGGTCAAAGATGTGAACACGTCTCCTGTGGTCTAAAGGGTGTGCTATTTGAAGTGTCTTGGCAGGAGTTCACCGTGTACAAACAAACCAGTCACTTCATTAAAACATGGGCCTGGTTTGAAAGGGATAGTTCAAGTGTGGTTGTGTAAGATACTTGTGCATGGTCAGAGTGTTGCATGCAGGTGGTGGCACCCGGTGCTGAGAGGCAGCCCAGGGAAAACACCATCAGAAATACTTTTATGTATTAAATGCTTTAGTTACAGCTACACCGACCAATACTTAGAAGAAAATGATGTGTATATGCAAGAACTGAATAAATAAGTACCAATATATATAGTATAAAACCAGTATTAGAAATGTAATTTGACCTTATAAGTGAACTGTGTATAACCTAATCTATACATTTGAGTTTGAAATGTGCATGTAAATGTGTACAGAAGATAAATGCAAATGCAGTGGGGACAAATGGGTTTGCGACTTTATTTCCCCGTTTGACAGCCTTTTTCAGCAGGAAACACCGTTCACTCTCCCTCACACAGGAGTTGTTGGTCAACTGCTGCCTCCATTTCTAACTTCAAACATGTTCTCTTGTGACTTCGGTGTCTGAAATCCTTCGTTCATATTCACGCCAGTGACACAGACTGACCACACGAGGCAGCAGTAGAGCAGCAGCTCCTGTGCGGGAGAGTCTTACAGCAAAATAAAGCTGTGCACCTAGACTAAAGGTATTGTAGATTATAAGGTGACATGGATTTTATCAGGGGAGCCTTTTAAAAGTGGTGAAAATCTTCACCGGGAGCACACATTCCTATTTTTATCACTGATCTGTGTAATCTGTGACTGCACAGTGATCACCCAGTGAAAACTGCCTTCACAACAGTTTCTTCTCCCCCCCCCATGTTAGTCACGAATGCAGACATCGCATGCGACTACTCGTCGTATCCCATCTATCCGTTTGCCTTCAGGACACACACACATCAACTGGGTGAGTCGCAGCAACAGCACACGGAATTTACGAGGTGTTGAGTTTGCGGTCGCTTCTGTTAATTTCTCTAACATCTGTGTGTGTGTGTGTGTGTTCTGTGCCGCAGGTAAAGTGGTCAGTGGTTACAGGATCAGAGATGGGAGGTGGAGCCTGATTGGAAGACAGTCCCCTCAGCTTCCACAGGTACGTTCACCTAAGACAAAGGTGTCAAACTCAATCCATCACAAGCCCGAGGCCTTTTTCTTAGATCTTTAGGAGTATATCTCTGCAAGCACAAGCTCTATGTGAATACTTTCAGTGTCGCATAGTAAAGGGAACATGTGTTAAATGTGTGTCAGTATCAGTGTATGTGTTACTGGTGAGGATAAATGAAGATGGCGTACGGCACAAATGAAAAGATGTCGGGTTGGTGTTGTTTCTGAAAAACGTGCAGTAGTGGTCCAGCCAGAAATGTTTGACATGTAGTAATTTATGAAGTTGTTATTTGAATTGAGTTTGGACATGTAAATAAAACAGGTTAATTCTGCTGTTGAATTAGACATGCAGCATCACTATATTCATTCATGATTAGAATATTATTTCACACTGTTTGCTAAGAGTCTCCTCTCGGATTTAATATGAAAACATGATCCTTGTAAACTTGTAAACAGAGGTGCAGCTGCCAGCGACGTGATAGAATATTCAGAGAATATGATACTAAATATGATGGTAGCAAATGCATTTTATAATGATTACAATTAGATATTCAGTTACAATTATTGTGTAAATAAATCTGTTGCGTTCCACATTAAATTCTAAGCCGTTTTATAGTTGTTATTATTTACCTACCTTTAGAGTCTGTTTTTGATATTAATAGATTTATTCAGCATCATAAATGTGTTTTTACTGTGAAGTGCACGTCATCGCATATCAAAACAAACACTTTTACGTTGAAATTCTGTGTAATATCATCACAAATGTCTGTACTGCCTAATCAGGATGTAATATTGTTATATTGTATTATAATCTTGAGTTCATGTTGCTCAAACCCTTACAAAACTGTTGTTTTTTCCTGAGACTTTTTTCCCCTTTTGAACAGACTAGATGCTCATTGGCCCCCAAGTACCAAGTCAGACAATAGACATTAGATCCGTACATTGAGAGCTTAATTAGTTCATCTTTAAGTCTGGCATTTAAAGGTCTTACAAATGCCACACAATCACCGTGAAGGAACACATCTGAATTCTAAAGTTGTGTGTCTTGTTTTGTTTTGGTATTTTTTGCTCCAGGCGTTTTATCCTGCAAACAAAAGCATGGAGGTGAAGTACGGCGACACCCTCGCTGCCAGGTGTATGTTTACTGGTGAAGGCAAAACTTCCAAAACCTACATTGGGTGAGTTCTGTTGTAAAAAAAAAAGCCTCAGATCTCATCAGTCCAGATACCTGCTGCGAGCAAAAACATGCGTGATATGAAGTTATTAGCAGCATCTGAGCCGTGTGGGAACATCTCAAACCTAATATGTTGATCATACATCGCTCTGCTAGTTCAAGGAACCTGTTTCTAAGTGCACCAGTGTGTGCGGTGCTGACGAGGGTTTCATGTTGACGGTGTCAACTAATAGTCGCGGCCCCATAGTAAAGGTCGGCAAAAATGACGTGATGTAATAAACATAAAGCATCATTTGTAGCATCTCTCAAACCTAATATGCTATCAGTCCATTAGGAACACCTGCCTGTTAATCACGTAACTGACAGGCTTCAAACTTGGCAGGTGACTCACTCCGGGCGCAGAGTGTGCACTTGGACGAGAAATGTAAGAGATATCGGTAGAAACGTGAAGGGTGTATATCACGAAACGAGCAGCCTCTGCCTCCTCTGTCCGTCTCTTTCACACATTGCTGATTCGCTCTGCGGTAAAACAGTGTGAAGAACAACAAGAAGGAAAAAAGGGGCAGTGGTTTAACATTGTGCCACTGCCTAAGTGGCTTAACATTTGCAAAACAAACAACACCTCATAAGTCTGTTTGTGTAGGTGTAGGTTATCACTTTGAAAACAAAAGTTGTTTGTGTGTTTGTAAGTGGAGGGTGTTAACACCTGTGGTTCCGCCGCAGCGCTGACAGATATTTACACATCTGACGGAGCAGTTTGCTCGACAGTCTTCAAACTTGGCTGGAGTGTGCGGCGCCGACTTTGACCTTGTTTGGTTAAGAAATGTGGAAATGTGACAGCGTCTTTTCTAAACTAAAAGACTAAACCGTCATGCCAATAGAGGGAGGATATGCTCTGGATATAATGTCTGCTAATCATTAAGTCCTAGTTTGTTCTGTCTCGGACTGCAACTATGGTCAAGTGGAAGGAGAACTTGGCTTGTAACCGGAGGGTTGCCAGTTCAAGTCCTCACCCCACAGGTCAAAAAAGGGCTGGGGAGGGACCCAACCCCCATTGCTGCCCTGGCGCTGCTCAGTGGCTGCACGCGGCACCTAATTCGAGGAAGGTTTCTAGTAGACAGAGCAGACACAATTGGTTAATCTGTGAGTTACCGTCTCAGTTAATCTAGTACTTGTTTGATCCAGAAAATGACAGAAAACGATGAAGTGATGAAAAAATCCAGTGTTAATGATTTTGTTGTGTTACGGAGCAAAGAAACTGGAAAATATTCACATTTAAGAAGCTGAAATATCTGAAAACACAAAATAGTTGAAGATTCATTTAGTAATGTATTAATAATGAATGAATAGTTCTGTCTGGAATGTAATGAATCACATGAGTATTGTGTGAATTGTTGTCACATGCCCAAGCTTTCAGCAGCTCTGTAAAGTCAGATGAGACGTATGAAAAGCAGCAGGTAATAAGAATCACACAGACCAGGTCAGGACAGGTGTTTAGATTGTCTCTACAGTGGTGTATTTCTTTTGTATTTATAATTTCTCTGTGTTCTCCGCAGTGCTACCTCTGCTGATGAAATGTGTAACTTCTACATCATGTACTACATGGAGAGCAAACACGCCGTCCCGTACATGGCCTGCTCGGACACAGGCTCCAAAGAGCTGTTCCAGCGCATCCCACCCGAGGCCAACGTTCCCATCCCCGTCAGTCCAGGTCACTCCATGATGCACATGGCGTCGTCAGCAGGTACAGAGTCGCCCAAAAATGACCTTTGCTAAAATTCAAACATGTTTCACTCATTGTCTCGGCAGGCAGTGACACCAAAGCCCATAGAGAAAATGAGGCGTTTTAGCTCACAGGGACATGGGAGCTTCTGTTTCTGCTGCGAGCTCGTTTGGTGAAATTTGTGCCACTTATGTAAATGTGAATGACAGATTTCAAACAATAGTCCAATCCAATCTTATTTGTTAAGCACTTGAAACAAACCACAGTGGACCAAAGTGCTGTACAGAATAAATAAAAGACATAATAAGTAAAAGGTTCTCTCTAAGTGTCAAAGGCCAAAGAGAAAAGGTGTGTTTTAAGGAGGGATGAAACAGACAAGGACGAAGCCTGGCTTATGCGCAGAGGCAGATCATTCCAAAGTTTTGGAGCTGTGACCACGAAGGCAGGATCACCTCTGAGCTTCCGCTTGGTTTTAGGCACACTCAGGAGCAGCTGATCAGCTGACCTGAGAAAGCGAGCGGGTGAATATGGATGTAGAAGCTCAGAGAGGTAGGGCCATTCAGGGATTTAAAAACAAATAAAATAATTTTAAAATCGATACTGAAGTGTATGGGCAGCCAGTGGAGTGAGGCTAAAATGGGGGAAATGTGCTCAAATTTACGTGTGCCAGTTAAAAGACGTGCGGCAGTGTTTTGTACCATCTGAAGACGGGCAATGGAGGACGCTCTAACCCCCACATAAAGTGAATTACAGTAATCCAGCCGAGTGGTGACAAAGCTAGGATTACCATTTCAAAATGTTGCCTCGAAAGAATTGGCTTTATTTTGGCCAGCTGTCTTAATTTAAAAAAGCTTGATTTAACAACAGACCTGATCTGGTTGTCAAGCTTCAGATCAGAGTCGATTTTAACCCCCAGGTTTGTGATAGTGGGTTTCAAAGGTGGTGCCAAGCAGTCCAGATCTACTTGGGGGGTCCCAGCGGTGCCATCAAACACCATCACTTCTGTCTTTTTGTCATTGAAATTTAAAAAGTTCAGAGCCATCCAAGCTGTCATCAAGACACTCAAGTCAAATTTTAAAAGAGTATGCATCGTTCTTTTTAAGAGGCACGTAGATTTGACTGTTATCTGCATAGCAGTGGAACAAGATGCCATACTTTCTAAAAATGGAGCCAAGTGGGAGCAGATAGAGAGAGAAAAGAAGGGGGCCCAGAACTGAGCCCTGTGGGACCCCGCAGGTGAGAGGAGCCGAGGAGGATGTCGAGTCACCGAGGCTGACACAGAAAGTTCGATCAGCCAAGTATGACCTGAACCACTCCAAAGCTGCCCCTGATGCCCACCTGCTCCTCCAGATGTGAGATCAGGATCTTGTGGTCCACAGTATCAAATGCAGCAGTTCTAAAAGCACAAGAACTACACAGTCACCGGAGTCAGTAGCTAAAAAGATCATTAAAAACTCTTAAAAGTGCTGATTTGGTGCTATGCAGTGATTTAAAACCGGACTGGAAAACCTCAAAGATATTATTTTCCTCTAAAAAGGCCATTACTTGGCCATGGACTAACTTCTCAAGGATTCTCAAAGTTTGGAGATGGGCCTGAAATTTGCTGAACTGCAGGGTCTAGACCAGGTTTTTTGATAAGAGGTTGCACTACTGCAAATTTTTGGGGACCACACTTGAGGACAGACTGCTATTTAAAACCAGAATAATGGATGGTCCTATAGTGTGGAAAACCTCTTTAAATAGTCGAGGAGGGACAGCATCATTTGGAGAACCTGAGGGCTTCAGTCGACCAACAACCTCCTGTAAAAAGGACACAGGTTCAAACTGGTTAAAAACAGCAGTGCAGGGAACAGAGAAAGAAGGGTCATATGCAGGAGGTGTAATAAACGCGTTTGAACTGGACTGACGGAGGTATGCAGTGGATCATTAACTCCCGCATGCCGTGATGTAAACTTGCTGATTTTCTCTATGGGCTTTGGAGTGAGGAGGAGAGTGAGCACGTTTACAGAGCGACACCAACTTCAGTTTCATGTTGAGAAAAAAAAGGAATGGTTTATAGACATGGTTCTCAAGCTGTGGTGCGTCTACCACAGTGGTACGTGAGCTTCCTCTGGTGGTGCTTGGAGGAAAATCAGAAATAATGTTCTACTGTATAAACCAGTTGACTCTAATTATTATTATTAAAAAAAATAACAATTAGTGTCACCTTATCTCTCGTTCCATCTTAATCTAATTTCACTATGCCAGTGTGAAGTATATGTGAGTATTTTAACAGTTGTGATAATGCTGTTACGTCAAGAGCTTGATATTTTCTCAGGTCACTGCAGGAAATGCCTGTAAAAAAAGCAGCAAGAAAATGGCACTTGTTAAGTTTTCCTGAAACAAGAAAAAAAACCTTGAAACAAGTCAAATTATCTTAAGTATTTTCAGCCTTAATAAGTAAATAAGTCAAAAAAATGGCGTGATTAGATAAATACACTGAATTCAAGTCAATTACACTAGTACATATTTAAATTTTTAGTGGTAACTAGGAATAATTTAGACGTTTTAGAAAGAATCCTAACACTAAATCCTCTCCCTCGCAGGTCATAGAGACGGCAGTTCGCTGGTGGGCATAAACAACGCAGAGCAAGATCAAGATCAGGGTGAGTTTAAAGAAAACAAATACACACACTGAGAGTTTCTTGCAGACACACAACCTTTATCCGCAGCAGTGTCCATTAATCATGTGTCAAAGATGAGATTAAAGGGGTTTTCTATGTATGTTCTCTGATTTCCAGCCTCCTCAGCTAAGTTAAATAAAGCCTGGTTCCACACATCTCTCCTCATGTCACCTCCTGTGTTTGTTTTTGTTCTCCTAAACTACTGCCCTGGGTTTGTTAGTTAGCTGACAATGTCTTTGACTCCTGCTGTGAGGCTGCAGTACCACTGGTAGAGACAGAGGGAGACAGAGAGCAGGAACGAGTTTATGTTAATATTCTGTTCAAACACTGATGTTTGTGGACTTTGGTCCTCACTAAAGTGTGTGTGTGTTTGGCTCCACCAGTGGACACGCCCCCAGCGTCTCAGAGAAGAGAATGTTGCAGAATTACACGTGATGTTTTTTTGTCGAGACGAGCTCAGCGTCTCTGTTTTTATCTTAGGTCAACACTGCTGTTTGCAAATGTGATGCATTTCCATAAAAATCAAACAGGCAGAGTCGGCCGCACTCACAGTGCAAATATCATTTATGTGAAAGGCTCCAGCGTCTGGCTCCACGCCGTTGGTGCAGATGAGGAAGAAATAGTCCTAGCTGCTGGGATACGTGTTGTGTTTTCTGCCGATAGTTGTGATAAAGTGTATTTATACAAGGTCTCGAATAAGAAACTCAGCTGGCTTTACATTTATGCTGTTATTAACTCACTGCTGCTTAATACCTGGCTCCAGTTTGCCCCAGTGCATGATGGTCTGTTTTGGCGCATTTCCACCGGCTCTACTCGCCTCGCCACGCCACGCCACGCCACGCCACACCACGCCACGGCACGGTTTAAGTAGCGTTTACACTAGCCTAGTACCTGGTACTGAACTGTAGATTACTTAAAACTACTTAATAATCCTAACAACATGGCTTAATCTCCAACAACTACCAGGGAAACCTCAATATTTAACAGGAGTCTTTTAAAGTGGAGTGGTGTATTTAGGGACAGCGCCACTGATCACGAGCCACAGACCGCTGTAGTCTGTGGAGTAGGAGGCTGTACTCCGGTACTCCGGAGACGTGTGGACAGAAATCAAGCTGAACAGTGCCGAATTGTAGATCAGTTATAACCACTTAACAATCCTAAAAACGTGGGTTAATCTCCAACAACTACAGAAGTCTGGTGTAAAGTCACTAGTCACTAGGGCTGGGCGTATCGATTTAAAATATCGATACTAACGTTGTTTTTTACAGCTGTAAATCAAACCACTGCAACCTGCGATGTTGTTAATTGCAAATGCAGATTACCACCCCAAAAGGGCAATTTAAGTTTTAAGTTTTCTATAAACATTTCTGAATTACTTAATAAAAGTATTTTTATTTTTCTGACAGAAATTGCAACATACCTGAGAAAGGATTTTCTCCAAGTCAGGTCAGTTAGTAAGTGAGAGAAGAAGCTCAACAAAAGTTACTTAATAGTAATAATAGTATTTTTATTTGCCTGAAAACTTTGTCCTGTGTTTTATTATCATCATAAACATGATTAATTAAAGGAAAACTTACGGAATAATTAAATAATCATGAAAATTCAAGTTTTCAGTCAAATTTGCATATTGATGATGCATTCACTTAATAAATTATGATACATTGCTCTCCCCTACACAAAAGTAGATGGTAGTAGTTAAAAGTATTGGTATCGGTATCGGCAATACTGGCCCTGTATTTACTTGGTATTGGATCGATAACAAATTTTGCAGTATCGCACAGCCCTACTAGTCACTCGTGTGTGTGTGTGTGTGTGTCGCGTATATAACGAAGTCACCGCAGTTTCACTCAGCCTTGCAGTGATGACTCCGCCCACGTTAAGTAGGTACTTTTTTGTAGTGGAGATGCGACCTAATCGTGCCGTGTCGTGCCGTGTCGTGCCGTGGTGAGGCGAGTAGAGCCAGTGGAAATGCGCCATTTGTCTCCTGTCAAAACAAACCTTTTTGGGAGTGTTCGGGTTTGTGTTTGGAGGCTGAAGCCAAGGATTTCCTAGTTATTGATGCTGTAACTTAGCAACAGAGCTACAGCCAGACACAGTACATAACACATGCACACTAACTAGATGTGTCATGGTTTACATTCGATATCTATATTTATCACGATATAAATCAGTATTTCTGCAAGGCCATTATTATTATGTTATTATACATGTGGATATAAAGCTGCACACAGTCTGTTTCTCTGGACTTGAGAAAAGTTTGGGCTTCTCACAGAGTGAGAAAGATTTTATTAAAATAAAATATAATCTACTGTTAATAATCTGTATTGCATGCTCAGATAATCAGATAATACCTGCTTCTTTGGCTTTTTTAATGTTAAATGAAGGATATTTACGTGTGTTAGAAACAATGACATTGACTGTAAATGTCATCAAATTCTGCAAAGAAGTTACTTTTTTTAAATATCATTTTGTCAATTCAATGTATTTTTTAATGGATTTTCAGTCACTTACGCAGCCCTAAACAGAAACAGAAAACTCCTTTAACCTCTTCCATACGAGTAGGTTAAAAGAGCTGCCTCAGAATCAAGATTTGTGTTACTATGTCAGCGTAAATTAATCTGGAACACCAGTAGAAATCTTACAGTTTTATCTCCACCTGGAAAAAAAACACATTCATTAGATTGAAAATCAGATTAAATAGTAGCCCATTTAATCTAGGAATCAGTAAGAACCAGATGTTTTAAAGCCCTCGTGTGTGTTCAGTCGAGCAGAAGTCTCGTACCCATGCTGTAGACCGCCGTTATCACACTCAACACTGACTGATCACGACATAGTGACGCGGTCGACCTTCAAATTCAGCCTCTGAAGGAGGCGGAGCTTGAAGTGACATCACACAGCTGTAACATCACTGTCCAAGTCTAACACTTTCACCTGCCTCCCGTAACACAACTCTGCATTTTGCTCTGTGCTGCAGCATTATTGCTACTTCCCTCGTCCTTTATTTCCACTCTTCTCTGTCCTCCTCTTCCTGTCTGTCTGCCTGTCTGTCTGTCTGTCTGTCTGTGCAGGTGACCTCTATTCTCTCATGTCCCAGCTGATAGGCCAGAGTCAGAACGTAGTTCGCGTACATAAGTACGAGCCCAGCCGGGCGCAGAGGGCCCAGGCCGAGCTCATGGCTCAGATTGATAGCTTAATGCAAAAGAAAAACCTGGGCTCTCCTAGTGCCACGCTGGCCTTCCAGACCAGGAAGGACCCCGTGTTGGTGAGGGACAGAGTCCACAGGTTCCATCAGCTCGAGGCCACGTCCAAACCGCTGTCAAGCAAGATGGTAGCTGAAGGACAAGGTGGGTCCTGGCTGCTGCTTTGTGTCGTCTTGTCACCGGTGCTTGAAAAACATCCAAAAAGACCAAAACCAGACTTGTACCGAGACCACGTCAACACCAACAAGAGACATTATTATTTATTTATCCTTTATTTAGCCAGTGAGGTCCCATTGAGATACAAGATCTCTTCTTCCAGGGAGATCCTGGTCAAGATAGCGGCACAAATAATAAGGTAAAGTGCAAAAGTACACAGGCCATACCATCAAGATTCTTCAACCGATATATTTAGAACATTTTTATTTTTTTCCTCCCATTTTAGAACAAATAATACATATATATATTTATAATGAACACTAATGGTCTGTCTCTCCAATCTATCTCCATGCATCTGCATTGCAGTGCAATTTTTTATATATATATATACATATGTATGTATATAGTGTTTTAACTTAAAATAATGTAGTACTTAAATATAAAATAAAAAGCTATTAAACAAAAACCTTTCAATACAAAAAAATATTTTATTGACTTCTATGAACTGTCTGAGAACAAAAATGCATATTTTTTAATAATTAGCAGATTAATATTCTAAATAATAATAATTTAAAAAAGTATATATTCTTTCTTTCATTTTAGATAATTTAATAGTTTTATGTATATTCTAATTCTAATATTGAACAACACTAATGGTCTGTCTAAACAAAAAAATATATTTATAATTTTAAATTTTCAATGAAAAATCTACTTTCTGAGAACAAAATTGCATCTTATATAATAATAAACAATGCTGATTATTTAAAAACAATATAAATATTGGCGTGTTTCAATCATGTCCTGCTTTGATCTTGGTTTTAAATCAGGACTTGGTCTCGCTCCTAAAAGTCTGGTCTTGACGACAACACATCACCATTTTTAATTTTATTTTTGGACGTCCTTTCAGCTTCTGCATGTTATTAAAACAGACATTTAATTAATTAACATGTAATTGTCCCCGGCTCTTGAACCTGTTCTGTTCTCTCCTCTGCGTCCTCGCTCTCATTCATTCATGGACGTGTCGTTCTGACGTCGTCTCTCACCCTCACAGCAGCGTGGGCTATTTTCACTTCTCTTTTATCTTCCCCATGGAAACAAGTGAAGCTCGTGTTTGCTCTGGCTTCACAAAGACAAAGCGCCCGTCGCCCGTCCATCGCTCACAGGGAAAGTGCTTCCTCGCTCTGTGGTGAACTCGCGCTGCAGCTGAGTGCAGTCTTTTAACGTCGGGACTGTGTTAACAAAACCATTAGTGCACGTTAAAGCTCCAGTCTGTGAGACTTTTATTTGTTGAAATCCTCCCTGAGAGCGCTAATGTAACGTTGCGTGGGTCGAGTGTCGCGTGTTTGACTGAATCACAACAAATCTCAGTTCCATCTGCTCGACTTTGTTGACGTTGCATCTTCAGTCTGCAAAGAGCAAATAGTTAAGGACATGAAAGTTGACACTGATTAATTCACCTTATGACGCTTTTTCCACTATACAGTTCCGGTACGACCCGACATGGCACGTCGTATCGTTTTCCGTTTCTATAGTAACCTCCTCAAGGCGTGGGCGAGTCATCGTATCGCGGCTGCATGAAAATGCTGTGACGTGGTTTTTATACGTGAAACAAACACAAACTCGTGACTTGTAAAGCAGTTGTTTTGGTTGTAACTGAATCATTAGAATCAGTTGATTTAAAAAGATTTGTTCGCTGATTGGTTCATGACCGGAGACACAGTCAGTGAACTGAAATACCACTGAACGTGGCTGTGATTTGCCCTTAGAAGACAAAGTAGCCTAGGTTTTGAGTTTGTTGTGCAGACAAAAACAAGTTCAGTTTCAGTATCTGCATGGAACTGTCGTTTTGGAAACCCCTAAAACGTCCCAGAGTGGAAAGAAATCTTGCATTTTTGTGTATACAACTAATACGCTGCAGCTACTTTGGGAAAATGACGATGTCGTAGTCCTGCCTTTCTATTTTTCCCTCTTGTGAGCAGAGTTTGTTTGATTTATAATAACTTTTATTTTACTGCCCTCATTCTGTCTCTGTGTCTGTGATCGTATACATTATACGTAATGTATATGAATAAAGCTTTATTTCATAAACAGTTTGTACACATGCTTTATGCTCATGCTCTGCGTTGTCTAAGACCTGAGAGTTAGAGTAAGAGTGTCTCAACAGGTCAGGCCATGAAGTAGGTTAATTCATTTCCCCCATAGACTTACATTCAAAGCAGCACTGTCGCCCCCCTGATGGCCACTCTGGAAAATACAGGTGTCGTACACTTCCACATTGGCTTCACTTTTTATAAACAGACAAGAGTTTAAACTTCTGTCACAGCTCTTTACACGTTTACGTCACATCGTGGCTCTGTCACAGCTTCTGGAGAGAATTCACTCACTCATTCATTCATTCATTCATTCATACATTCATTAAGATGATGATTTCTGCGACACTGAGATCTTATCTGTTTGGTTTTGTCTTTGTATGAGAAACAAAAGAAACCTCCTCCTTGTGCTGAGGTTTGGAGAATAATGCTGTACAGTTTTGGTGTTATCAAGCTTGACCTTTGACCTTGAGGTTTGAGAGGTCAGGCCTGTGTATGTCAGCTCACTGCAACATCGTGTGTGTGTGTGTGTGTTTCACAGACAACCACCTGGAGCAGGTGTCGTCATGGCCGCAGGGTTCTCTGCAGCTGGGTCAGGTGTCAGGACTCGCTCTGGACTCAGACTCTAACTTGGTCGTTTTCCACAGAGGGGATCACCAGTGGGGACCCGGGTACGTACACCGTTAATTAAAGGCTATTAAAGCGTTTTCTAATCGCAGCAGTCGTCGGCTACATGATTCCCGTTGTTCTTCACAGCTCCTTCAACAGTCAGGGTCGGTACCAGCAGAGGTCCCTGGGTCCCATCCAGCAGTCCACCATTCTGGTGGTGGACCCGGCCAAAGGCAACATCCTGAAGGCGTCCGGCAGAAACATGTAAGTCCCCGTCGAGTTCTCTGTTTTTGAAGGAAGGTGACGATGTTCTGGATCACGCGCAGTGAGTGAAAAGCTGTGGTGTTGCTCCGCAGGTTTCACATGCCTCACGGGATAACCACAGACAAAGACAATAACTACTGGGTCACGGACGTCGCTCTGCATCAGGTGAGCTGCACAGAATCGGTGCTCAACAATAGTGTACACTTAAGCCACCTGTAGATTTTATTTGGACGTATTTGGCCACTATGTGTCCTCTAGAATGAGCTGCTCTTCATATAATGAAGTCATAAATAAGGCATATACATAATTGCTACATACCATTAAATCATTGTAAGTGTCATACATTAGTGTTGACAGACTGAGATGCTCTGTCAGGTGTTGAAGGTGAGCGGTGACGGCAGAGACAGCACCTTGGTGGCGCTCGGCGAAGCGTTCACGCCGGGAAGTGACAGCAGACACTTCTGCCAGCCCACTGACGTCGCCGTGGACACGGACACCGGCAACGTCTTTGTGTCCGACGGCTACTGCAACGCCCGGATCCTCAAGTTCTCCGCCGACGGCAGATACCTGACGGAGTGGGGCGCAGGTAGCCATCAAAACACTCTGCTTTTATCTGTCCTGCCCCCTGGTGGTGGCCGAGGTCATAGTGTCATTGTATAGGTGTTGATTTGGCAGGTGGTTCAGCTGGATTGTGTGACCGGGTTTTTTTTTTGTGTGTCTCTGGCCGCAGGTTCGTCCGACAGGAGGAGGCGCACGCCGTTCCGCATCCCCCACAGCCTGGTGTTCCTCCCCGACAGACGCGAGGTCTGCGTGGCCGACCGGGAGAACGGACGCATCCAGTGCTTCATCGCCGAAACCGGGGAGTTCGTCAAGGAGATAAAGAAAGACGAGTTTGGAGGAGAGGTGTTCGCCATCAACTACAGCCCTGCCGGAGGTGAGTCTGTCGCCGACAGGGTTTAATGACGTCCTCGACCGTTGGTGACGTCTAGAAAATTCTTTGCACACATACACTTGTCATTACGGTAGAACCTCAGGACTCCCACAGAACGAGCGTCCGATCACAGACGAGATTCACCGGCGCGTCACATGTCTGTGACGTCAGCTTCTCGGTACTGTGACACTGATTCCTCGACGGTTGAATAACTGTCAGATATCGAAGGTGAAAGTTATCTTGGAAAAAAGGTGCAGAAAGAACTCACTTATTGATTTTTTGATAATTCCACAGCCATAAAATCAAAATAAATCCAGGAGGCTTGATTACAGTATCATGATGGTCATAAGAGGGTTCACTGAGGCAGGGGAGGCAGACGGGGGGGGCGGGGCCTCTTCTCTCCTACAAATTCGGAGAAAATAAACCAAATAATGCTGCGTCACCCCAGTTCTACAGCAGCTGCACTGGCTCTCGGTCAATTTCAGAACAGAATTTTAAAATCATCCTGTAACACATTCAAGGCCATTCGTGATCTCCCCCCCACCAGTTCATCCTCCGCCCGCCTCGGCACCATGACGCTGTGTCTCCCTGCAGAAACATCGTTTCTCTCCCTCTGTTTAAACCGAAACTTAAAACTCAACTGTATTTACATTGTTCTATTTCACTTTGTCTTATTTAATCTTTTCTCCAAACTTTGACCTGCTGTTTTGACTGTTTTTTATTATCTTTATTATTTGGTGTCAAGTCTCCTTGAGTGTTCTGAAAGGTCCTTATTTTAGCTCATTATTATTCCATAGTAATAACATAACTTTGTGTGTGTGTGTGTGTGTGTGTGTGTGTGTGTGAAGATGGCGTGATCTTTGCAGTAAACGGAGAGTCTCCGTACCGCGACGCTCCGCTCAGAGGCTTCGTCATAAATTATTCAACCAAGGATATTTTGGACACCTTCAGCCCAAAGACAGAGGTAGAAACACACGGAACACAAGACGGCAGGATGTCGTGTCACTTCCTTCCTGTGCGTATTCTCAGCGGTCGGTGCTTTTTCCCCTTGGTCTTTCTCAGGAGTTTCAAATGCCTCATGACATCGTGGCGAGCAGCGACGGCAGCGTGTTTGTCGGCGACGCGGCGAGTAAGACGGTCTTCAAGTTCACCAGCGAGAGTAAGAATCAAACTCTGAACACTGAACACGTAGTGACACATGTTTTCATCACATTTAGTCCCATGTATCTCACTGTTAGACAGATTTGTATTCAAACACTCACTGTCCCCCCCCCCCACCACCAAAATCCCATAGAGAAAATCAGCGATTGTTACAGCACAGCGCACAGGAGTGCCTCCATCAGTAAGTTCTACCGTGTTATTGTGTCGCTTCTGTGCTTGCAATTCTTTCTTCAGCTTTAATGAAGTGTCCTCAACGCATCAAACGAGGCAGCAGTAGAGCAGCAGCTTCTGTGTCCCTGTCAGCTCAAAATACTCTCTCACTCACTTCAGCGTCCGCCACTGTTTTAAAAACAAATACATTTATCCTGAGTGGGGTTTTTTTTGTCTTGTTCCAGAACTTCATCGCTCTGTCAAGAAAGCTGGAATCGAGGTTCAGGAGGTCGAAGGTGAGTCTGACTCTTAACCTGCTCATGTTTGCCCTCGCCGTCCTTTAATCGCTCAACTTCTCTCTTCTGTGTAGAAGTGGCGGCGTTCATCCAAACTAAGCTGAGGCCGGAACCCAACGCGTCGAAGTCCGCCCCTGTTCTCCAGCAGAAGCAAGCCGTGGTCCAGCCTCAGCCTCAGCCTCAGCCTCAGCCACAGCCTCAGCCTCAGCCTCAGCCTCAGCCACAGCCTCAGCCTCAGCCTCAGCCTCAGCCACAGGAGGAGACACAGAAACAGGAGGAGGAGGAAGTGGAGGAGAAGAAGAGTGCAGTGAAGCCAGACAGAGGGGAGGGAACGTTCACCGCCATCATCACCACACTGCTCCTCGTCCCTCTGGTGCTCGTCATCTCCGTCGGCCTCTTCGTCTGCTGGAGGAGAAACAGTACGTGTGACGACGTCAGAGGAAACTTATTTCTTTAACAAAGAAGAAAGTGAAAAACTCCTCAGTGACGGCAAACGTTCAGTAGCAGAAACAGATGTTAGCACATATACAGTATGTTTGATGCTTAATCTCACTGTTGGACAACTAAGACCTGAAGTTTGCGTCACTGAGTGACCAGCAGCTGCTGCTGTTCTCTGTGGTGACTTTGGTGTGGGAGAGCAAATGAAACCCACTGAGGTTTCCTGTTTCACTGTGAGATTAAGACTTAATCTGTGTTTGGATGTTTGCAGATCGATGTGAGGTTAAGAGTGAACCCAGCTCTGTGGGAGGGATCTTAGGAAAAATAAGAGGTGAGTGGTTTTTTTTTAAAACGTGTGTTTTTGACACGGCCGCTTTCGTCTGTGTGACACGTGGTCCTGTCTCGTCTCTGGTTCAGGCAAAGCCGTGGGCAGCCTCAACCTGGGGAACTTCTTCGCGACCCACAAAGGTTACACGCGCCAGGGCTTCGACCAACTGAGCACCGAGGGCAGCGACCAGGAGCGCCATGACGACGACAGCAGCGACTCCGAGAACGAGGAGTACTCCGCTCTGCCGCAGCCGCCGCCGCCGCAGCCGCAGCCACAGTCGTCCTCTTAGGCGCCAACCCGGGGGGGTCACGACCCCCACGACCCCCACGACCCCACGACCTTCTGCTTACATTTGCCAAGATGTTTGTTCTTCACCACGTGTGTAACTGTTGTGTTCGCTGCCAATCTTATCGTTTACATATATATATATTTAAATATATGCTGTATATACAAATATTTTAGACAGTTTTATTTAATCTTAATTTAATTTATCTGTGTAATCTGGATGTGATTCACAGTCGCGTGGCGAGAGAACGTCCCCCCCGCCCCCTCCCTCCTGAACATCAAAGCTGAGACCAGGGACAAACGTCAGATTCAGCCTTAAAAACTAGAGAAAAGATTATTTTTTCCTTTTTAATGTTTCTGCAAGAAAATCCTGTGAAAGTCCTGGAATTTAGTTTTATTTTGGAAAAAGAGATTTAATGTTTTTTATTTGAGCCGCCAAATGTTTTAGTTTATTTTGAGTTTGTTTCTACTTGTACTGGAGTCCACACATTTCCTTAAGACGCTCCAGAGACACAATGTCCACAAACGTAGCATTCATGGTTTTCTGGCGATTGTCCAGCGAGACTTGACGTGAGAACGCAAACGTAGCGCTGGACATTCTCTGGAGACTGGGACATGTCCACTAAAGTAGCTCCAGTCATTTTCTAGAAAATGGTCCAGAAGAGTTTTTTAACGTGAGAATCCAAATGTGCGTAAAGGTTGGGGTCTGGGTCCAGACAAGTTTTTTTTATGTGAGAATGTGAATGTCTGTAAATGTAGCTCCGGACGTTTGCTGGAGATTGTCCAGAGAGAGCGAGAGAGAGACTGTGTGAGAGAGAGACAGCGCAAATGTCCACTGAAGTCCCACTGGACCTTTTCTTGAAGATTGTCCAGAGATGCTTTACGTGAGAACACAAATGTCTGGAGACGTTTGCTGGAAATTGGTCATATGTGAGAGTGCAAATGTCCACAAATGTAGCTCCGGACATTTTCTGGAGATTGTCCAGAGAGACTTAACGTGAGAGTGTAAATGTCCGCAAAAGTTGTTTTGGACATTGTCTTGAAGATGGTCCAGAGAGACCTCATGTGAGAGCACACATGTCCGCAGAAGTTGTTGCGGACTTTGTTTCTTGGAGATTGTCTTGGAGAGTGCATCATTTTGGACAGTTGCTGGAGATTGTCCAGAGAGACAGACGCAGAAGTCGCACTGGACATTATCTAGAAATTGTCTGGAGAGACTGAGAATGTCCACAAGAGTTGCGGTGGACGTTTTCTGGAGCTCAGAATGTTCCAGAACGTCTCTTGCCAGCTGCCTCGTCAGATACCTAGATTTAGTCAGAGTGACCTCGCGTGAGGACACATGAGGTGAAGGACAGTATGCGAGCGTTCGATCTAAGCTCCGCCCCCCTGTCCGGACGCTCCTGACGTTCTCCCGCTGATGTGAACGCGTCTGACGCAGACAATCTACTGCTGCATTATTCACACGTGAGCGCAGCGTGAACAGTGTTTGGTTTGTGCCTCGTTTCTCCGGATCCTTCCGTTAATCTCTTCCATGTCGTGAAGCTGCAGGTTCGTTTGTTTGGTTGTGTTTGGTCACGACAAGAAAAACCACAACTGCTGCTGCTGCTGCTGCTGGTTAGAGCTCGTGCTCACGGATTCCTCTTCCATTTAAGTGAACAGACAAAAGAGATTACGTGTGTGTGTTTGTGTGTGAGAGACCAGACTCCTTTACTGCAGGTCGCATGACAGATTAGACTTGACAGATTACACGTCGACCAATCACAGTTTGCCAATTTTTGGAATGGGGATTAACTGGAAAATTTGGGGGCGTGGCCTGAGTAGCCGTGGAATAGCGTTGATATTTAGCCATATTTGTATCAAATGTGTTTGTTTTAGCAGAGATTATGCCACAGTATATTATTTAGTACGATATTTAAATTCCCAGCCTAATGTGTCACTGTGAAGGAAACACTCGAGGGAAACTGTTCCACAACATTCTGGCCTCTTCATCGTGGTCACATGACTGCAGAGCTCAGCTCCTATTGGTCCAAACCAAACCACAGAGACAAACCCAAGCGGCGCCCTCTGTCTTCTGTGTGGGGCATTGATCACATGCTGTAATTTAAAGGGACCGTACGTGTGTCTGTACAATGAACATTTCAATTTTTAATCTCTCTAAATAAATAATCGTCCTCGTCTTGAAACCTGCAGTTGTCGTGGAAACAGTAGATTGTTGAGTTTCATGTCCAGCTGGTCCAAAAATCTCAATCAAGTCGATGAGTCATCGATGAACTCTCACATTTCTCACTTCCTGCTCTTATTTCCTGACATTGTAGCTTGAGTTAATCTGCATTTATCACTTTAAATGAAATCTGAGAATATTGCTGGGCGTACATTTGTTCTGCAGATTATAATCTAATCTAATATATAATATAAGGTTTGGTTAATTACGGGTTTATGGTGTCGATCTGGGTTAAATGTGCTGATTTTTTTGTGGTTGGTTTTAATCTTGTTTATAATCTGGTTTCAATTTCGTTTATAAAATAGATTCAATCTTGTTTCAGTATGATTTAAACCTGGTTATAATCTGGTATCTATCTGGATTATAATCCAGTTTCAACCTGGTTTATAATCTGGTCTAAACCTGTTTTTTTATCTTGCTGGTTTCAGACTAGTTTATAAACTGGCCTCAGTTTGGTCTTTAATGTGGTTTTATACTGGTGCCTGATCTGGTTTGGGTCTGTCTCATAATCATGTGGTTTCAAACTGGTTAATAATCTGGTTTTGTATCAATCTGATTTGTAATCTGGTCTCATTCTGCTTTAAAATCTGCCCTCAATCTGCTTTATAATGTGGTTTGATACTGGTGCGTAATCTGGTTGGTTTGGCCAGGATTCTAATCTGGTCTGTGTCTGCTTCTTAATCGTTTGGTTTCAGGCTGGTTTAAAACCTGGTTTTGGTCTATTTCATGCTCTGTTTTATAATCCGATTTTTACCCACAAAAAAAACAACTCATGAAGCAGATATAATCTGGATTACAGTGCAGTCCATATTCTCAGGTTTCATGTCTTTTTGCTCACGTTGCTGATTTTAGGATTATTTAGATTCTCCTCTGAACAGCATGACGACGTGTCGTTGCATTCCTGATGTTGCTCTCTGATCTTCACTGTAACTGGTTTTGCTGCAAGAAAAAAAAGTACTATTTTCAGTAACTATGTTATTTGTGTAATAAAGTGTCTGCAAAGCATCACCGTGGAAACTCTTCTTTCACCGAAACTCAGACAAAATCCACTTCAGTTTCACGTCTTGATCGTCGTGTGACGTCTCGTCGTGATTTAAATGGTCTGTTTCCTGTTTTCCCCGTCATGTGCCCCGCCCTGATGTGTGTTTTTAAAGGTACAGTTCAGGATTTCTGATTTAAAGACACTTAAGATTCACCTTATAAAATCTGGGTCAGCTCAAGGATGTGTTTACAGCATTACACTAACCACTCACTTTCCCTGCACCAAAGAATGAGTCATGTAGATATTTTTGCCACAAATAAGTGATCTCATTTAACCACATTTGCAAACTTAAAAATACAAAATCACACTGAACACCACTAATTCTGTCTGATTTTTACACCTTAATATTAAATCTAAATGTTTAAATCTAATTTATGAGTGTAAACCTCATAAATACTTTGTCTTCTGTATCTTAAGCATATTTTTGTCACTTATTCTCACAATTAAACAACCTTTTCCACCAAGAAACAAGTTTGTAAAAGCCGCTCACTCTCCTGCACCAAACCCCATTGAGAAAATGAGCGATTTTACACCACAGCACACAGGAGTTGTTGTTCCACTGCCGCCTCCAAGACTCCATCTAAATGTCTTATGTTGTGATCGTGAGTTAAATAATGATGGTTTTTTCTGTGCGGTTTGGTGTGAGAAAGTGAGTGATTTACAAAAGTAACAGAAAACTTGAGTTTCCTGTTGGAAGAGGCTTAAAAACAAAAAGAAAGTTTGGTGAGATGTTATTTCTCTTGTCCCTTGTTACATACACTTAAAAAATCCCAAACTATCCCTTTAGTAACACGTGCCTGCCTGTTTGCTTAGTGTCTCTTAGATCTCTTAGGTCTGTTAAATCTGTTAGATCCCACATCACGACAACAACAGGACGAACGAGCACGAGCCGCTCACATCACGTTGGCCCCGCGGGATTAAACGTAATAAGCTGCTTTGCGTTGAGAATAGAACCGGTAAGATGTGGAGCATCAGTCTGAGACGTGTGTGGACAAGTGTGGACAGTGTGGACAGTGTGGACGCTGTCTGCAGGTCTGAGAGGAAACAAACCAGGACCTGACACCAAAAGGTACGCTTGAAATGATCCACTAAATTCTGTTCATGTGATGAAAACCCAGATTCAAGCTTCTTTTCAGCTCTGAAACTTTCCTTTAAACTCCGATTTCTTTGTTGAATGTGATTTCATCAGTTGTCTTTGGTGTCTCGTGTATATTTTTATGACATTTCTGTGTTGTATCTACATATAGACGGCGCTCATTCAGAGAGAATGATCCTGTTTACCTGCAGACGTGCCAACACCAGTCCTCTTTCTTTTAATTCACATTTAATTATAATAATAATAATATATATTATATATTATACATTATATATTATATATATAATATATATATTCATTCTGTCTGATTTTTATGTGAAAAAGTGTAATTTACCTCATACATCCTTTGTCCGCTTAACTCTTTTTGTATTTTAAGCATACGTTTGTCACTTAATCCCACAATTAAACAGCCATTTCTATCAAGAAACACGTTTTTTAAAACTGCTGTCTCTTCCTGCACCAAACTCCATTGAGAAAATCAGCGATTTTACATCACAGCACACAGGAGTTGTTGATCCGCTGCTGCCTCCATTAGTAAGTTTGAATGTCTTATTTTGTCACTTCAGTGTTTGAAAACATTTGCTCAGATTTACCTCAGTGACACAAAGTCACCACACGAGGCAGCAGTGGACCAGCAGGTCCTGTGTCACCCTGAGCTAAAAACGCCAGTTTTCTCTATGGACTTCGGTATGGGAGCGTGTGCCGGTAACAAAGTGCAACAAACTTTTTAGTTTAGTTAGACTAAAAAAAAAATAAGACATATGTTTGCTATAATTTTTCTCTTTCTTTCAGTGTATGTGAGGCCGAGCTCGATTTAAGAATGAGTAAGAGGGGGAGGAGGAGGAACAGCCGGAGGAAGAGCTCCAGCAGCAGCAAACGTGAGTCGCAGCTTTGGCCCGGTTAGCTGGGTGTGACAAGGTTAATCTGCAGCTTAGCTGAGTCACATTTTTCCCACACCAACAGACAAGTGCTTAATACCAACAGAGGTCACTTCATTCATTCATTTATATCTGTGGCAATTCATGTCAGAATATGTAACACAAAGATTGTTTATGTTTCGTCTTGCAGAGAGTGCGTCGCCGTACATTTTCCTGAAGCAGAACAAGAACAACAGCCCCTGCTACAAAGACGACGTGGTTGAAAAGGGCGAAACCGACTCTCTGCGCAGGGAAAATATCGGGACGGGATCCGACGACGAGGAAAAGTACGACAATGCTCCACCGCAGGAGAAGCGATATAAACAGGATTATCACCTGACTTCAAATCTGAGCCAAAGGAGCATTTACACCAAGACGACAGAGGACAAGGTGACGGGGGCGAAGATCGTGACGTCCGTGTCCATCAGTGAGGATTCGGCGCCAAAGATCACGTTTCAGCAGCGACACGAGCCTTCGTCCGAAAAACAGACCCACTCCTCGACACCGGTGACCAACATCATGAAAATCGACTGCTCAGGGTCCAGAGTGAAACTGGAGATTCAGGAAATTCTTAACAGTTCTGGGGTTAAGACCACGTTTGTTTTCATGAATGAAAATGTGGGCGGTGCCCGGACGACCTTCAAGAGTGAAGGGACAACGATGCCGGATAACGAGTCGTCTGAGCGTCCGCTAAATGTGACCGATCGCAGCGCAGATCAGAACTACAGCTTTTCTTTTGGCAGCGTCACTGACCGAGCAGACAATCCGGCAAAGACCTGGTACAATCCAAACTGTCAGTGCTACACTGGTCAAAAACAACAAATACCCACCGATTGCTCGTCTGCGAATCCACCGCCAGGCTCCGCACTTCAGATGAACATCAAACCTCAGGAGAAGAGGAAGTATTTTCAGAAAAGCTTCAGCATCGATCAGTTCTGGGACATTCCTCCACCGCAAGAGTATGCGGACATCAAATACAACACTTTGGAGGAGCTGAGGTTTGACCTGGCCTCCTCCAGGACCGGAACTTCGCCCACTGTCAAACAATGGCAGGAATTCCACACATCGCCCAATTTAACCCACAATGAAGAGGAGCAAGCAGATCTGGCTCCGTCTTTTGATCAACTGTCAGAGTCTGAAAACTACGATCCCACATTCGCAAGACCGTCCATGTCCACCAACAGATCCAGCTTCACCAACGAGTTCATCAGCCTGCAGAAGAGAAAGTCCTGGATTAGGAACAACAGCATTGCTGCGGTGGAACACAGAGCGTGTCCGTATCCACAGAGGCGGCGGCAGACGTTTCCCGGGATGTCAGAGGGTCTGGGATTGATGCAGGAGGACCTGCTGCTGCCCTGTACCGAGTCTTTTTCCTCGTTAATTATGTGCTCATGTCCCGAGCAGACGGAGACGCTGGAGATGATTCAACAGACCAACAACGACCACTTCCCCGATGACTCTTCGCAAACCGAGGTGAGTTCAACAGAACCCACAAACGGATACGACGGGAGGCAAACACTACTCAGTTCATTCTGTACGATCAATTCTGAGGACAATCCTGACGCTGGGTTCGCCATCTGTGGACAATCGCGAAGACAAAGTACCGTTAGGTGTAGTCACCAAGGATTCAAACAGAGCTCTTGTAAATACTTGGACAGTCTGGACACTGAGGTAGCAGACAGTGGGTTTGAACAAGAAATCGGGGAAGTCGAGTTTCGCAGCGGTGATGGCGTCATGGAGGAGCCTGGTCGAAGAACCTGTGCGATTCAAGTCATTCCTCCGTCCTGCAGTGGCTCAGAGGAGCAGATGTTACAGGGCCATCAGGTCCCACTGTTCCAGAACAATCCAGAGGAGGATTCAGACTCAACTCCACCAAAACACAAGTCCTCAGTCATGACTCTAACTGTTGGGACACTGGAGCAAAGGTTCCTGCAGATGGACTTAAGGTCTTCCCAGAGCGGTCAGAAGGAAATTTCTCTTGGAAGCTCATTGGAGGACATCGGTGTGTCCCCTTTTCAGGACAGAGATGTTAAGGCAGTAAACACAAGAGAGGAAGCAGAGAGTGAATGTAAAGCAGCAGGTGAGGAACCAGGAGACACCAGCACTTCTCAGCCACTAACGACAGAGGAGACAAAAGATTGGCGAGGAGGTGCCAGAAGATCAACGCCAACAGAAATCCACACGAAGGAGCAGCTCAGTAAAACCATCAAATCAAATAAACCAACTGTATCCAGATGTAAGTCACATAGAAGGCATAGTTTAGGTTGTCCGTTAAGTGTGATTGTCTGAGGTATTAAGCACACTGCGCTGTGAGCGCCACCTATACCAGGAACCAGCCTTAGACGCAAAAAGGGGTCACCAAATACATTTTACACCAGTTTAAGTCATTTTAGGATTATGTTTGGGGCTTTTTCTCGCTGTTAGACAGACATTTCCAACTGAAATCAGAAGTTTGTAAACTGCTCTATTTCCTGCACCATAGAGAGTCCATAGAGAAAATCAGCGATTTAAACTCACAGAGACACAGGAGTTGCTGGTCTACTGCTGATGTTATTTTCTCTATGGTGTGGGAGAGATATTGTAGATTTAGTTGGACAGATTTGATCCAGTAAGCCCTTTGTTAAGAGGCTACAACCAGGTTTTTCTTGTGTCCCCACTTAACGTGCCCCATCTTTTCCAGGTCCCAGCGAGGTCAGAGAGCATCTGAAGCCTGTGATGCATGTAGAAGCGGAGGGCGGCAGCTCTGATCACTGGGCCAAGAGACGCAAGCTCTTCAAGGACAGTAAGCAGTGGAGCTCGGCTGGAGGAAGCTCCATCACCAGTGACATCACAGAGGAATCAGGTGAGTCCCCAGCTATGACCAGTTTGTCTGTGCGTTTGAAAGGAACCGCGACAACGGTGCTGTTATCTTTCAGCTAGTTTTTGGCCAACTCGCTGTCGCTTTGTTGAAAGAAAGCTTAGCTTGTAACCAGAGAGTTTTTCTTCAGTAGTTAGCTGTGGGAGCGACTGGACTTGCTTGAGTTCCAGTTGCTCACAGCTAACTAGCAAACATTCACCGACATAACCAGAGAGTTTGCCAGGTCAGGGGCTGCGTTACCCTTGAACAAGGTACTCAATCCCCATTGTTCAATGTTCAGCAGACATTCTAGACCTTAGCCATGAGGGTCAGTTAAGAAATCTAATATGTGGTCATACTTGGTGGCAACTCCTAAAGAGGAAGAGAAGCCAGTTGAATATGTAGTGGCAGCTAATCCAATGCTAACAATTCCTAATTCTGCGGTAGACTAACTATATGATTGTTGGGTCTCATCTCCAGAACATTCTGGTCTGGATGCTCTCTTACCCAAGCCCCTCCCACCACATGAACTCAAATTTTTGACATTCCGCCCATTTTTTTTTCCGTCCAACTCTTAGACTCTTTTCTACTGAAGGAACATGTTTGTGTTAAGTTAAGTTTGTGCTTAGTAGAGCGGCCAGTAGGAGGCGCCCTCTCTTTCTGAACTGACCTGTGATTGGTTAATGTCTCCTGTCAGTGGCGAGATTTTCTAGACGTATCATGCCTTGTTTTATTTTCTTCTAGTGTCTGAGGACACGCCCTCGATGGACATGACCACCCGGGACAGTGAAGACGGAGGATTTTATATGGAGACGTTCCACTCTTCAGCGTGGATCTACCAAGGAGACAGCGTGGACTCGGGGGTGATTTCTCCAAGCCTCAACGCCAGAACTCGAGCTGTCGCAAGTGAGCATTGAGGGTTTTTTTTTTAAATTAAATAAAAATAATCCACTCCAGCATAAGATTAGAAAAGTGCAGAAATAAACATGTGTATGTTCTACTGACAGTTCGAGAGAGGACGGTGAAGATCAACAAAGGCAGTGGAGAGTATCCCTGGGGTTTTCGCATTCAGTTCTCTAAACCTATCACGGTCACCGAAGTCGACACGAGTAAGTAACATTCTGCATATAAAAATAGGTGTAAAGTGAAGCCAATGTGGAAGTGTCTGAAAGCTGTATTCTCTTGAATGTCCAGCAGGGGGCGAACACAAACCAGAAAAATTTGGCTCACGTCCACATGGAAATGGCACGAAACAAAAACGTTGTCTTTTTCTTTGTAGCCCTTTGCGTTTTTCACTTTCTACATGGAAACACAAGGCTGGCGTTTTAAGATTTTCCCACTCCGGGAGGCTTTTTTCAAAAAATACCATTTCAGGTCCCCTAAAGTTTCTGTTTCTATGTGGACGGTCCCTTAGCTTCTTCTCCTCACCTGTGTTAATTGTCTCAATCATTTCTGTAGTTTCTGATTTTCTGCGATTCAGCGTGACGTCCATTTTGTAAATGCTACAAGCTCCTACAGCTCTTTTTTTGTGCGATGGTTTGTGTAGCCGTGTGTGATTCTGTGTTGCCGTGGTTTCAGACGGAGCGGCTGAAGAAGCAGGACTGACGGTCGGAGACTACGTTCTGGCTGTGAACGGCATCGATGTCACCAGTATTCCACACTCTGAGGCTGCGGATCTGGCCAGACAAGGTACTGCATGTACAACTACTACATACATATATATATGTGTGTGTGTGTGTGTGTGTATGTGTGTAATAATATACAAGTACATGTACAACTGTATATAAGCTTCAATAATATATAACTTCATATTCAGCTCTCTCTTTATATATAAAATGTAGATATTCAGTATATTATGACCTATAAGTCTATGTTGTCATATATGTAGTTATACATGTTATTACATATGCAATTATATATTGCTATATTTATATACACATAGTTACTGTGTTACATATATATAAACATATGTGTGTATATATATATACACATTACTAATATAGATCTACATGTACAAATGTGTATACACAGTATAATGATATACAAGTAAACGTATAATAACATACGTAAAAATACAACTACGTGTGTAGGTACTATGTATACATAGTACCTACACACGTAGCCACATGAATATAACAATATATAACCACATATGTAATAACATGTAATATAATACATATAATGCATAGTAATACATGTATAACTACATATACGGCCATATACACTATACTGAATATCTACATCTTAACATAAGTATGTATAAGTCTACATACAGTGTATAATAACATATACACTATAAAGAATATATAACCAAATATACAGCATTGCACTGTGTAACACATGTATAACTCAATATATATACAGTACATAGTATTATACGTATGTAACAATATATAACAACATATGTAACTTTATGTATAACAGTACACATACATAACTACTTCATACTGTATATAACATTCAATGTGTGAAACTGCATTTATATTTATTCACATGTACAATATGGCAACATATATGTATATATATATGTATTATTTATTCACGTTTACATACTTTATAACTGCACGTATAATAATGTATATAAAGCTAAATGGAGCTGTGGTTGTTTTTAGACACTTAAATATAGAAAAAGTTTCATATTAAATCATTTCATTGAGGTTATGTTGATTGTTGTTGTTGTTGTTGTTGTTGTTTTAGGTCCAGATGTTCTGACACTAACCATCGGCTCGGACATCGGCCGTGGTCCTAACACCCCCCGCCCCGCGTGTCGGGGTTACCTCCACAAACGCACCCAGTCTGGTCTGATTAAAGGCTGGAGGAAGAGGTGGTTCGTCCTCACACACGACTGCTGTCTCTGCTACTACAGAAACAAGCGGGTGAGCAGAGCTGAGCGGACACCACATCATCATCATCATCATCATCACCACCATCATCATCATCATCACCGTGTGTGTGTGTGTGTGTGTGTGAATTTAACCTTGTGTTTGATCACAGGACGAAGGGAAAAGAGGAGCTCTGTCTGTGGTGAAGCTGGAGGGAGCTGAGGTGGGACGGGACTCGTCTCTGGGGAAACCCTTTGTCTTCAAGTGTCGTCCTCAGGCTCTCAACCGGGTTTTCTTCTTCTGTGCCACGTCCAACCAAGAGATGAAGAGGTACAACACACACACACACACACACAGACAGTGTTTCCCAGGAGCCGCTGTCCTGGATGTTTCCCTGCTTCAACTCACCTGACTTTCTTGATTCATAGATTCATTTTGCATCATAAATACATATATCTATATTTGTTGTGAGCTATGTATCGTCCCATATCAATGCAGTCGCTTTTATTTTGAAGTTCTGTGAACTATCTATCATCACTGACACATTTGTTATTATTGAGATATCATAATATTATAAGGTTGTCCACCCCAACTGATTTAATAGATACAACGAAATTGTTTAAAGCATGAAATTACCATGAATTTACCCACCATCTCATATGTGAGGATTATATTATTTATCTTGTACATGGGTTAGGCATGGCTAACCCTAACCCAACACAGAGAAGTTAAACAAAATTAGACATTTTAATAGAAATTCATAGGAACCTTAGATTATTTTTAAAATCTCTCTCTTGCACAACTAAATCCCATTTTATAGTCACATTTACGTTTTTCCCATTTCACGTTTATGATGGAATAAACCTTTGTGTTTTTTGTGAAAAATGAGTAACATTATCATTGTTTTTTAAAACTTTACTGTAAAAACAGTGAAGTTTTGAGGGAACCTTATTTTTAAGACGTACAAACATTTCTAAAGCTTGAGTTTCCGACATCGAGTCTTATTTGATTCCAATGTCTTGTATTTGTGATTTTTAGGTGGTTGGAGGCGATGGAGCGAGCGATTCATCCCATCACACAGGTAACTTTTCAAATCTGCTGAAAAACAAACGAGACTTTCATATTTTTTATTTTAGGGAACTTCAATACGCTGATGATACTGTGATATTTCTAACTAACAAGCTTAAAACATTTATTCTTGTGTGTATTATGGCATTTTCATGCTTTGGTTTCTGTTTCAAAGCACTTTGGTCCCCTGTGTGATGTAGAAATACAAGTAACCTACATTACATGACAATAATGTGACGTTTGATTTATTCATTTCGCTCTAATCTGCTTGACTGAATGTTTCAGAACCACGTGTGGGTCGACGTCACCCGGCACAACTCCAACCTGCCGCCGCTGGCCGTGAAGAACCCCGAGTGTCTCGGTCTGCTCCACAAAATGGACAAGAACAAGGACACGTGGTTGCAGCACTACTGCATCCTGAAGGACGGATGTCTCTACCTGTACAGCGGCATCCGTGCAACTCACGCACATGGTACGGACGCACACGTCTCACAGTTGTACATCGTCTTTGAAGAGATAAAGTGTTTAATATATTCTTAGGATGTTAAAGACTTACGATAACACAGATTTTGTTCAGTTAGTCTTTTGTGAAGTGGCTAAAAATCAGCTGAGTCTCCGTGTCTCAGGCTGGCTCTTTTAGTGTTTTTGAATTGGCGTGTGTGTCACTTCCTGCTGTGTGTGTGTGTGTGTGTGTGTGTGTTCAGGTGGGATCTACCTGCAGGGCTACACCGTGAAAGAGCAGCCGTACGCGTTCAAGAAATCCACCATCGAGCTGAAACCTCTGTCCGATGAGTTCAAGACTTTCCACCTGTGTGCCGAGAATCCTAACGAGAATAAACGGTGAGGAGACGACTCTACTTTTCATTTATTATATCATAAAAATGTGGCCTTGTTTTTGTGTGGATGTTCGTCCTAAAGGTCAGTGTCCTCATGTCCTCGTGTCTTCGTGTCCTCGTGTCCTTCACAGGTGGATCGTGGCCATCAAAGCTTCCATAAAGAAGTGGCTTCCTCTCCATCAGGTTCTGCAGGACTACATGAACCGACCGGCGGAGGAGACGAGGATGTGATACACACACACACGCATGGGAAAAACAAAAACCTCACCCTCACACTTCACACGTTCATCCTTTCACTGAGTTTTCATTTATTCGTTGTTATTTTTACTGTCATCACACATCTCTCTTTGTCCTGTTTTCCTTACATGTCAATATTTAAACCCTCATTCTTTTTTTTTTTACTTCTTCCTTTTTTCTTTGTTTGGTTTTGAACTTGTTTTTCTGTAAACTATGTACTTTTCTTTTTTTACTACTCTCTGTTCTTTCCACTGTAAAACATAATCATGGATGCAATGGATAAGACAAATAAATCCTAGAATCACACTGTGGGTCTCAAGGAAATCTAAATCTATCTATCCCAACATTGAAAAAACAGATTTTAACCAAATTCACAAAAAGCTCAAACAAATAAAAAAACATGGTCAATGTCAGCTTAGGTCTGTGACATCTTCAGAACACGTTTACGGAAACTGACGTTCGTGTCGCTTTTCTAAAACGCTCCCTCTCCCACACCAAAGTCCATCGAGAAAAACCCCACACATGAGACAGATTTAAAACTGTTGGAAATAAGCTTTAATCGTCTAACAGTCATCAGGTAACACGAAGCGTACAGTTTCTGTTTGGTTTAACAGAAGTGCATAAGAGTGAATTTACAGTGAGACAAGTTTGTACGGCCCCCCCCCCAGAGTTTGACATCAAAACAAGTTTCACATTTACAGTTAACTGTTCGGTTTTGGCTCAAATCTGTTTGTTAATGTGAGAGCTAGCCTCGGTGTCTGAGGCTCTCGGCACAGGAAGTGTCGTACGTCACACGACACACTGACAACGATGAACATAAATGTTCCGCTCAAATTAAACAACCGTGCCAAAACTCAGGGGGGGCGTGCCGACTCCTCGCAGAGCTGTAAGTGTTCACATGGCTTGCTTTTTCTTTTATGTTTTTTTTTATGTACAATATTGCAGCGTTTTACTGTCAACACCTGGCGGTTGCCGTGGCGACATGTATCACGGTGCACTGACGTCTCTGTGGTTCATATCCAACAGTGCAATCAGGTGCAGATTTTTAAAAAAAGAAGAAAAAAAGAGGGAGTTTTCTGCAGGCGAGGCGTTGGATTGAACGCATCCGATAATCCAGCTGTAAGAGGGGAACACACACACACGCACGCACACACACACACACACACACACTCAGTACAAAACAAAACCAAGAGATGCACTAAAATGGTTCCTAAACGATATCAACCAATCAGAAGAGACTGAAAATAAGACTCCACCCATGTTCATTTATACATTTCACTCTCCATATGTAGAGGATGTGATGCCATGTGATCATTAGATTCACCAACTTCCAGACTTAACTTAACTCAAAGGGATAGTAGGGGATTTTATCTGAAGTGTGGGTGTTATTTTAGAACAAAATTAAGTCTGTGACATCTTAAGAACATGTTTGACTGCTTTATCTCAGAAAAACTGCAGTTTATGTCACTTTGTAAACAGCTCCACTTCCCCCACACCAAATCCCATAGAGAAAACCAGCGTTTCTGAACCACTACATAGAGACGTTGTCAATCCACTGCTGCTCCCGTCAGTGTGTTTAAACGTGTTATTTTGCAACTTCTATGTTGGAAATAATTTGTTCTGAATTACCAAAGTGGCCCAAACTTGCTGAACGACGCAGCAGCAGACCAGCAGCTCACTGTGTCCCTGTGAGCTTAAAACGCTGATTTTCTCTAAGGGCTTTGGTGTGGGAGAGAGAGAGTGGTTGACACAAACTTCCCCTCCCGGCTTTCCTCCAGTGAGATAAAGCAGTAGACACATTTTTAATGCTCAAATTATTTAACTTCGCCTTTTTAAGTCATTAAAATATGTTAGCATTAAAAACCTCATACAACCACACTGGGGAAAAGACTGAACTATCCCTTTAAATTAACTGCCATCACAATCAAAATCAAATTATTTTTTTTTTCCATTTAATGATAAAAAAAAGAGGTTCAAAACACTGGTAATAATTGACAGTTGTAAATAAATGTAGTAACATAGTGAAACTTTAATCATACTATTGTTAATGCAGAGCGTTAATTGTTAAATAAATGGTCCACGAGCGTGGCTCCTCACACACGTACAGGCCTGTAGCGGGTTAAAGCTCTGATCTGTGATATGTGCTTTTCCTCAGCGTCTCCACACACAAACACACGAAAACACCGCCAATAAATAGGTTCACTAGTTATTGCTAAGTTTATATGATTCACATTGTTTCGTTTTTTTTTGTTTTTTTTTTTACCACACGCCTCGTTTCCACCACAGTTTTTCCTTCCTTTTCACGTCTGTTAATTCAGTCACGACTTCAAAACAGGAATTCTAACAAAGTACCTCTTAGCTAGCTTGTTTTTAAGCTAACTTCCTGTGACAAAGAGTGTGTTTGGAGAAAAAGTTAATGTTATCATTATAGCTAGGTTTGCTAACTAGCAAGCTAGTCTAGTCTTAAAAATGAAGACACCTTAGCAACATGTCCACAGACACCGGTGGGACAGTTCATCGTAGCAGCCATCTTAAATTTGTCACATAAAGAGCTGGAAATACAACTTCAGGGGGCGCTCTAATGGAAAGTCCCTACTTGTATCTGGTGGAGTGTTACATTTACATCGGAAAGTCGGAACTGTAAGAGACGTCACCTCCGACTTCATCGCGTTCCAGTTGAAAAAAACAGTTAAAAAATATCTCGGGCTAGCTGTTTTTAGCAATAAAAGAAGATAACAAGCGCTGTACACGTTAATTTGTACATGCAAGTGGTGTAGCAAAACGTCCAAAGTTGGTTAGTCACAAATACTAACGTATCTCAGGCTAGTCACTGTTAGCAGTCGTAACAACACTTACATGGTATTTTGCAAATAGAAATAGTGTAGCAACATGTCCACGACTAAAAAACATTTTATATGTGTCTGACTGACTTAACGTAAAAAAAATATGACTGACTTTACGTAAAACAAATCTGACTGACTTAATGTAAAACAAATCTGACTGACTTAACGTGAAACAAATCTGAATGACTTAACGTAAAACAAATAAGACCGACTTTACGTAAAACATATCTGACTGACTTAACGTAAAACAAATCTGAATGACTTAACGTAAAACAAATCTGACTGACTTTACGTAAAACAAATCTGACCGACTTAACGTAAAACAAATCTGACCGACTTAACGTAAAACAAATCTGAATGACTTAAAGTAAAACAAATAAGACCGACTTAACGTAAAACAAATCTGAATGACTTAACGTAAAACAAATCTGACTGACTTTACGTAAAACATATCTGACTGACTTAACGTAAAACAAATCTGAATGACTTAACGTAAAACAAATAAGACCGACTTAACGTAAAACAAATCTGAATGACTTAACGTAAAACAAATAAGACCGACTTTACGTAAAACATATCTGACTGACTTAACGTAAAACAAATCTGAATGACTTAACGTAAAACAAATCTGACTGACTTAACGTAAAACAAATCTGAATGACTTAACGTAAAACAAATAAGACCGACTTAACGTAAAACAAATCTGACTGACTTAACGTAAAACAAATCTGAATGACTTAACGTAAAACAAATAAGACCAAAGCGGCAGCCATCTTGGAATCAATCCTATGTCAGGGTTTGTGAGTTTGCTCCAAAATGTCTGAAATCTGACTTTCCTTCAACTGAACGCCCCCTGAACTCGGAAATTTCAACTTCTGACTACAACTGGAACACCCCCAACTAAAAAAAGGAAAAAGAGGGGAATGCTAACAGCAGCAACGGAGCAATGGCAAGATGTCAGCCGTAAAACATGACTTTAATGCTTTTATGAACCATGTGGTATGAATGTACAGTCACTGGCTCCTCCTGAAGAACTATAAATAAACATCTGAACAGACGCAGACCTGCGTGGAAACGAGGCGTTCAGGGCCTCGTTACATTGTGAGGACTGATTTAAGTGATTTCCCTCACGACGTCACCTGTACGGCACGAGGTTAAAAACCCCGGCAGTTAATCATTTAACTGGATTATCAGACTGTCTTCGTTAAGAACTGCTTTATAATCTGAGTACAAATAAACCGAGCTGGAAATAGCACCTAAAACCTCACAGGGCGAGGGACGCCTGAAAAAACAACAACCAAGAAATTAACCAAAAAAACACACAAAAAAAGGCCGTCCAGTGCATTTCATGTCTTGTTTCTGGGAAACACGCGCTCTCCTCGCAGGGTCAGGTGCTGCAGCTGGTACTGTAACACCTCAGTGTCCGACGACTCTTTGATGCAGATTTTGTCCAGATTAAGGTAATCCAGAGACTTGGACTGGGCGCCTTTTCCTTTGAGCAGACAGAGTGGCAGTGGGCTGTGCAGGCTCCTGGCAGGTTCACTCGAGCTCGGCATACGCCGCCGCCTCCGCCCGTTAGCGGTGGGGATGTCGTACGGTTGATAGTAGCGATTTTTGGCTTTGAAGATTCTCGATGAGCGGTGGACGCCCAGGTCCGCAGACTTGGGGATGGCGCTCTGGACGGGGCCGGGCACCTCCTCTGATACCGGACTCTTCTCCGGGGGACCTTCAGACCACTTGTGGGCGAGTTTGAGCAGCTCCTCGCCGGTGGTGAAGCCCACCAGGTAGTTGGAGTCCATGTGCAGGATCTGGTACCCAGCTTTGATGGGAGAACACGGCGTGCTGGAGCAGCGAGGTCTCTCTGCTTCTGGTTTCAGCGTGGCTTTGATCTCAGCCGCAGGACAAATGGAGACGTGTGTCCGGGAAACGCCACTGAGATCCATTTCCATCCTGACAGACATGTCCTGAGATTAGAGAGAGAAAAATCAGTCTGAACGCGTCATGGCAATGTATAAAAAAACACAAGACGTACAAGATACAGTCGTAGGTAATTGCATGCTATCGCTAAAAACATGGCTATTAGCAAATACACCAATAAAAACAGGTCTCAGTCCCTTCCACAGACAGGAATCTGAAGTTTTGTAACTCACTAAGTCATAATAATGAAATACTTAGTCCTAATAATCAGATACTAAGTCATAATAATGAAATACTTAGTCTAATGATCAGATACTAAGTCATAATAATGAGATACTTAGTCCTAATAATCAGATACTAAGTCATAATATTGAGATACTAAGTCATAATAATGAGATACCAGGTCATAATTTTGAGATATTGACTTAATGACAAATGAAGTCATTAAGTAATATAATAATGAGACGATGTATAAAAAACACAAACAAGATGTAAAAGATACAGTGTTAGATAGTTGCAGTGTAATTACATACAGGCCTGCTGTCACTAAAAACATGGCTATTAGCAAACAATAAAAACAGGTTTCAGTCCCTTTCCCAGACAGGAAATTGACGTTTTTAACCGACTCACTCCCCCTTCTCTATGCGATCTGGTGCAGAAGAGGTTTACTGTTGAAAAAAGACCATTTTACAACAAAATAAAGCAAAGAGTAAATATTATTATTATTATTATTATTATTATGATTATTATTATTATTATTGTTGTCCCTGTCTGCCAGCCATGTTTCTTGTGGCGGGGCCACAATCGATTAATGACCAATTAATCAAATAATTATAAATATATAACTGATTCCCAAGTTGGAAATCCGAGTTCCGAGTACAAATGAAACGTACCAAATGTTGGTGTCTCATACAACGACATTTAAAACTATCCCTTTAAATGATATGATGGTTCGGAGACTGAGACTTTAGGAAAATAACAATTTTATTTATTTATTTAGTTGTATGACCATTCGCCACTGCTGCTGCTGCCATGACGACGCGGCGGAACCAAACCCAGCCGAGAGAAAACAAAATAACCCAGAAACATCACCGCTACAACAGGCCTCACTCATTCTCACACACACACACACACGCACACGGGTTGTGAAATGTTAATGTTAGGTGAGATGACACAGTGAAAATGGCTGAGCGACCACCCACAGGCCCGCTTCATCCCGCTTCATCCCGCTTTATCCCGGTTTATCCCCGGCCTGTGCTGCTGCTCCTGCAGGAACACACACCGGTACTTGAACACACCTGAACCCGACATGTTACCATGAGAGGCGCGCGAGCTTTACCGCGACGCACCGATCGTTCGGTTCGCGTTTGATTGACAGCTGGAGAAAAGGACGCGTTTACGTGACTGCGAAGATACGGGATTTAAAAAACACAAAGAAAGAACCCGTGTTTTTAACCGAATAGAGTCGGACTGAAGCACAGACCTGTTTAACTGTGTGATGCTCCGGTGATGAACCTGTCGTCGGTGTCTGTTCTCCAGCCTCTGCTCCCTCTGTTCACCGTTAGCTGTTCCGTCAACAGCGGAGGAAACAACACTTCCGGTCCGGCGTTTTTTCTTTTTTTTCTTTTTTCGGCCGACGATAGAAATCTTTACTATGGAAGCCCGTTTCAGCCACATGGCAATAAATAAAAAAATAAAAAAATAATGTAATAGTAATAACACAAATAATAATAATAAAAATGAGAAAAAAGTAATAATTATCAGATACTGAATCATATTATTAAGATACTAGGTCATGATAATGAGATACTTAGTCATAATATTGAGATACTAGGTCAATAATGAGATACTAAGTCATAATTATCAGATACTAAGTCATGATATTGCTATACTAAGTCATAATAATGAGATACTAAGTCATAATTATCAGATACTAAGTCAAAATGATGAGATACTAAATCATATTATTAAGATACTAAGTCATGATAATGAGCTACTAAGTCAAAATTATCAGAAACTAAATCATATTATAAAGATACTTTGTCATGATAATGAGATACTAAGTCATAATATTGAGATACTAAGTCATAATATTGAGATACTAGGTCAATAATGAGATACTAAGTCATGATATTGCGATACTAAGTCATATTATCAGATACTAAGTCAAAATTATCAGATACTAAGTCATTATATTGATATACTAGGTCAATAATGAGATACTACATCATAATTATCAGGTAGTAAGTCAAAATAATGAGATATTTAGTCATAATAATGAGATACTAAGTCATAATTATCAGATACTAAGTCAAAATTATCAGATACTGAGTCCTAATATTGATATACTAGGTCAATAATGAGTTACTAAGTCATAATTATCAGAAAACACTGTGAACGTTGACCTTTGGACGGCGAAGGAAATGTATAACCATTTAATGAATTATCTCAGAAACACTGGATTAATGTGGAGGATCAAAGTTTGTTTTGGTCTGTTACTCTTCCAGTCCGGTGGGTGGCGGTAATGCATTTATACGCTGGTTTCCAACCGCCAATCAAATCATTGAACGGAAGTGCTGTTGTTGTTGTCACAGACATGGCGGACCTAGCATGATTGTAAGGCAACTTTTCCTTAGTGTTTAAATATTTCTAAACGTGTTCCTTCTGTTTAAATTATAAAACGCTGTTGTTCAGGTACGGAGTTTACGCAGAAATATCGCGCTCTGTGTCGGTCGTCGTCGTTGTTTTGTGCGTGTGTTCGCAGCCGCTGACACTGACAGCAGGTTCACAGATGTGCACACAGACCAGAGCTGCGGCCATCATGGCGAACATACAGCAGGCAGACATCGACCCGACCGGCGTTTTCAAATACGTCCTCATCCGAGTTCACAGCCGGGAGGAAGGAGACGACGAGGAGGTGGACATCGTCCGGGGATACAGCTGGGCCGAGTATCACGGTGAGGAGGAGGAGGAGGAGGAGAAGAAGGAGCCGCGACCAGGCTCTAACCCTCTGTAATACACTTAAAATACACTTACCTCACCGACGCTTCATTTATTATTAAGTACACTGACATACAATGTGATTGTACTCATGAGTACAAATGTAATAACATGTGTGTTTGCGTTTAATTAAAGTAAGAATTAGTAGGTCTTTGCTGCCCTCTGCTGGACAAAACTGAAACACACTTCCTCACCAAATGATGTGTCAAAAATACTAACTTATTCATATAGGTTTTAATTAAATTCCTACAAGTTTACCATCATTAATATGAGGATAAAATAAAATATTTGAATACATTTTGAGGTTTTTGGGAAAAGCTGATCAACATTCAGTGACATATTTTAGACTGTTTATGAGAATAACTGTTACTTGCAGCCCTAATGTGTGTGTGTATCATATTAGGATCGTAAAACATTTTCAATATCTACAATTATGATGATATATAGCCCATTTTCCACCACAGGAACTTTTCTCTATTTACTGTTTTTCACAGTCTGTTGCAAGATATCTAAAGATTATTTAAAAAAAAAAAAAAAGCCATTTACCACACTTTTATGATACTTCATTGTCTTTATAACAAAGCTTTGTTTCCGATTTGCCCGTTATTTCTTTGCTTGTAGCCGACATCTATGAGAAGGTTTCTGAGGAGCTGGAAAAGGACGGCGTCCTGGACTGTGAGTGTGTCGGAGGAGGGAGGATCAGACACGATGCTCAGGACAAGAAGATCCACGTGTACGGATACTCCATGGTGAGAGGAACCTGCAGGAAAATGACAGTAACTGTACGCAAGAGTCTCCAAATCTGCATATCTTTGGACTATGGGAGGAAACCAGAAAACCCAGAGAAAGAACAGCTCTTGTTCTGACCGGGTCTTCTTGCTGCAAAGGCAAGAATGCTATGATTTATCTGAAATAAATTATTATTTGATCATTTGTTTTGTTGCCTTCCAGGGATATGGAAGAGCAAATCACGCGGTCACCACAGAGAAACTAAAGGCCAAGTATCCAGGCTATGAGGTGACGTGGAGCAACGAAGGATACTGAGCTGACGCTGGCGCCCTTTCTCCTGGACTCACAGCATCGTAGTGAACTGTAACACGTCACAACATCTCAGTATAAAACCTTAGAGCACTTGATACAAAGCTTATTCAGATTCTTTTTCAACATTAAGACTCTTTTTCTCATCTGAATTGATGACGTATGCACAGTCTCTGCCTGGTTTTTATTAAACCAGCCTGACTATTTGCTCTGCTGTTGTCCCCTCATTACGCTGGAATTTAAACACCTTTTCATTTCATTACCACTAAAACGACTACTAAAAAGGCAGCGTAAACATGTATGGTCTTTATTGGAACTTTTAATCACTAACCTTTCGTTAAAAAAAGTTCCCCTGAACGACAACTAATGGGAAGTAAAGGAGCTGGTTTACACTTTAGAGGAAGTTGTAAGTCAATCTCTGCGCGTCATGTAAAATAAACAACACGATGACTGACTCGTTTGAAAGTTGCCATGTCATTGTGATACGTTTGAAACGTTCAAAGATTAATTAATGAGTAATTATAATGTTCATTTCATGAGTGCCGTTGTTGATAAACAAGAAAAAACAAAACCTGTCGCTCTCTTCCTTGTTTGTTTCCACCCTCCCAACGGCCCATCATGATCATCATCAATTCTGCAGCTGCCAAATCATAAAAGCAACTTTAACAATCTGATAATTTAACTGTAGTGCTGAAGTTCTGTCAATCATGATGCTGTAATTAAAGCACAGATATGATCTGGGTTTGACTCTGACAGAGGAGATCCTGTCTGTGGTATTGGTTTTTGGACACTAGGGGGCATCACAGCACTGGCCTGGCAAGAGTTAAATCCACAAGTAAATTTAATAACAACAATCCGTGATTTTAACTAATGGTTTATTTTAACATCACCACCAAGTCTAATAAAATGAGCGAACGAAACAAAAAAAGAAATAATTAAATGTCATCAAAACTGTGTGTCTGTAACTTTAGTCTGTTGTGTTTGCAGCTGTTCAGCTCAGTTTATCTTGATATGTCTTTACTCACATCAGCTGTGACAGAAAACAGCCCCAGTAATGATAGATCAGAGCAATAATTACATATTTAATTGTGCTTTTAGGCGAGCTTTTCCTAAGCTCGATCTCTCCCACGCCAAAGCCCATAGAGAAAATCATTGTTTTTTAGCTCACGGGGACACAGGAGCTGCTGGTCTACTGCTGCCTCGTGTGGTAAGTCTGTGTCACTCAAGTAAATGTGAATGAAGATTTCACACACACAAGTCACAATAGAGCACAGCTTTATTTACTGATGGAGGCTGGGATTTGGTGAGATTTGAGTGCTTCAGAAAGTGATAAAAACTCAAGTTTACTGTTGGAAAAGGCCGTCTAATGGTGAAATAATGAAGATAATCAGCTGTGAGAGCATGAAAGAAAGTATAAGATCATCAAGGAGTGAGTAATTAACTCAAAATATGCAATTAAAATGGAATTATGTGTACACAACGAGTGATGTGTGTCACTTATTGTGCAATAAATGGACGTGTGCGGTCGTCTGGAGGAAATTATTTTATGGCGGTTTGTTGCAGTTGCATGCTGGGTAAATTTAAAGTCCAGCCACTATCTCCCTGACATGGAGAAGAGTTCATAGTTGGCTCGTAAAGACCGTGTTCAAACCCCGACACCAAGCCACAGCAGGTGGAAGACGGAAGAGAGAAGATGAAGCGCCGGAGAAACTCGGTGCTGGTTCTGCTGCTGGTTCTGAGCTGGGGTAAGATCACACACACACACACACACACACACACTCAGGCTCTCACAAAACAACTGATGTCACTGAGGTCACGTCTGAGTGACGGCACAGCTTAAAGGGAATTGGAGAAGTCTAAATATTGTGTCTTCACTGCCTTATGACACCATTTGACAGCCTTTTTCTGACAAGAAAATGGAAAACTCTTCCACACCAAATCCCATAGAGAAAAGCAGCAATTTAAGCTCACAGGGACACAGGAGCTGCTGGTCTTCTGCTGCCTCTGCTGGTATGTTTGTGTCATTGCAGTAAACCCAAAACTAAGAACTGAAAACCCCGAAATCACAAATATAACACATTTGAACTTACTGACGGGTTTGGGTGAGGCAGCTGTGGATGAACAACTCGTGTGTGCTGTGATAAAAAAATGACTTATTTTCCTTATGGACTTTGGTGTGCGAGAACGAGTGCTTTTGAAAAAGTTAGATTTCCTGAGATGAAAGGCAGTTGAACGTGCAGATAAAGCAGCAAACTTCTTCTTTTATTCAGAGAGTGTTCACTGAAGTGTTTTTCATGTTTGATTCCCACTTTAAACTTTCTTCATGTGCATGTAACAAGAACATGTAACAGTTCACACGTCTGGATATCTAAATAACACTATAATCATATATAATTGACTTTTCCTCCAATGTTTTACCATTGTCCAGTTTAATTTCCGGAGATTTCCACCGAGACCTTTGGACACAGCATCACTGAGCTCTTCTGCTGCTGGTGTTAATCCCATTACGTGTGTGTGTGCGGCCTTTGAGCCTGTTTCCATTACTGAGTCTCTGCTCGTAAATCTTTGACAGTAATGAATCCTGATAAGATTTTATGCTTCACACGGAGCATAAATGTGACTTATTATGGAATTATAGAGCAATAATAACCACAGAGATTATATTGCATTCCACAGCTTTGAATGCATGCAATGTCGATGTCTTCTTGATCATTTAAGAGGGAAATAAAGGTTTTAATGGAAGTATAATGACGTGACAGACAGTTGAAATGAAAGCTTCACTCCTCAGTTTCAGTTAGAATGTGGACTGTGTGAGTGAATTTGTCCTCTGATGGTTTCTCTCCTCCTTGCGTCGCAGCTGCTGACTCTCTGTGTTGTGAGTCTCCCGGGAACAAATGTGACTTTGTGTGCGACTGTTCCGACTGCAGTGATGAGCAAAACTGTGGTGAGCATGAAATGCGCCCTCTGAATTTATTTCTCTTCTTCTCATCTTTACACCCACCACACCAGTCCTCAACAAGAAATTATTTACATTTAAAAATTTGATATATATGTATATATATATATATATATATATATATATATATATATATATATATATATCTATATGTATATATATAAAATGAAAAACTGAATAATACAGTGCCTAAAACATTGAATTTCTTCTATTATAAGAGTTCTTCTTGTATAATTTCACATTATAGAACATTATTATAAAAATTTACTTGAAAACCCATAACCCAGTTTTCTGCTCTGAGGTCACTAAGGTCACTGTTATTCACTGTTTCCTGTTTAAAAAAAAGACAAAGGTCATTGTTTCCTGTTGCTATTTTATCACATCCAATTTAATCTTTTCTTTTTTAAGCTTCTCTAACCGGGCGTGAAACTGCAATATGCAACTTTTTGATGATTTATTTTATTCTGTAACATTATAACAATGTAACATTATTTGTTTGACGCGTCCTTCGTGTGATAACGGTCAGACCTGACCTGAGGGAGTGCTTGTGTGTATACAGCAGCAGAGCAGGGGGCAGGGGGGCAGAGACAAGAAGTCTTTGACTATTTTGATTAAGTATGTAATTGTGATTATTTTGACTGTGATTGCGATTATGATATGATGTGCAATATCTTAGGTAATGGTAATTTTATTGAATTCACTTATTCTCTTTTCAATTTGAATAACATGTTTTAAAAATGATAACTGTGAGATATTTGTGCAGATCAGTGAGAAACAAAGACTCCTCACTCTGTAGAATATGATGTGTATATTTAATCCAAATTGGTCATTTCACACACACACACACACACACACACACACACACACACACTTTGGCTTTAAGAAATATTGTGTCTCTTGCGATTTTGAAATTACGATTTTGATAACATTTCGATCAATTGTTTAAGCACTAACCGTGAAAGCTGCTGACATTTCTGGAACTATTCGTGGATGATTCTTTCTGTTTCGGTATCGGTTAATATCGGCATCGGTCCGATACTGGCCAAAATCACTGGATTGGATATCGGACAGATAAAAATGTATAATCCGATACAATCCAAAAATCCTATATATCTTCACTATGCACTGACTTTAAAAATGGAAATAAAACTCAGCAAAAGCATTTGAGCTGAGTCATGTTTGGGCTGTTTGCTTTTTCTTTTTGGGAGAACAATATTTGTTACAGAGCTGGAGAATTATGTCTTAGCACAAATGTGTCGTTAACGGCTTCATACGTTCATAAATGGTCTACAATGACTGTATTGGGTTTCGTATCAACAAAGCTAGAAGCACAGAGAGATGTAATAAGTCTGCTATATATATATATATATATATATATATATATATATACGTGTATATATATATATATGTATATATGGTAAATACATATGACTTTGCTTTCTTTTTTAAAGGTTACGCCCAAAGACTGTTTGTGTGTGACTTTGAGGACGCGGGTCTGTGCGGGTGGAAGGATCAGTCCCTCAGTGCAGCAGAGTACAGCTGGCAGAGACAACAGAGAGGAGACACGCTGCCCCACAGTGGACCGTCCTCTGACTACACCACCGGCACCGCCACAGGTTTGCTGCTGTAACACGTTTGGAATCATTGAAAGAACAAAAATGTCATGACTTTTGGAAGTAATGCAGACTGTTCCATACCCATATATTAGTCGGTATTAGTTTGTATGTATTTGTATTTGAATGACCTCAGAGGCTCCCCTCTGAGCATCTAGTCTGGTCAGAAGAGTTGATTAGGACGATGTGACTTTTAAATGATATCACAATATTCCATCGTGATATTGCAATAACAATATTTTTCATATTTCACTGCATTTTAAAATAAAAGCGTGTCTGTATTGATGTGGAACAATATAGCGCAAAATCTACTATTCTAAAAACAATTAAAAAAACATACAGAAATACCTCATTCTTATTATAATATTTACTGGCGGTCTACATGAAATCAGTTTGAGGGCCAGATGTGGCCCACGGGCTGCATGTTTGAGACCTCTGGTATGCCCAGAAGCTAAATCTGGTTTCTCTGCATTAATATCTGCATTAGCGGCTGATTCCACATCGTAGACGGCTACACAAATGGATGTGATCCTCCAGTTGATCGGTGAAGCTTATCAGGACGTGATAATATTGTACATAGCCACCAGGGGGCGACTGTTGCTAGTTCCAAAAATAGATCAATTTTAATGGAAGTTCATGTGTTTCGTTTTGTGTCCTATTCAATAAAGTATGATCTTCAATAAAGACATTATGCTCTCGTTTAGAGGGAAAATAGACGATTAAAAACATGTGAGTGGACGCCAGTGTGATTGACAGCTGGTTTGAGTTTGGAGAGTTTGGAGTTATTAGAAGATTCTTTTTCGTTCATATCTGCTGATTAAATAATCAGAACAAGCACAACATGGCCGTCCACACTGGTGATATGACGGCGTTCTCCCGTCACACAGGCTGGTTCATGGGCGTCAGTGCAGTGAAAGCAGACTCGTCCAGGACGGCCGCTTTAGATTCTCCAGAGATGAGACAGTCGTCGCCGACCTGCCGTCTTCGCCTCAGATACTTCCTGTGGGATTCAGGTAACAACCACAGTCAGAGGTCTTATATTTATAAGAACACACAGAACACACACTCTTATACTGTCTTCTTGTTTCTGTGAAGGTCACACAAACCTGGGCCCCGCGCCCCTGTGGGCGTCCGTGCTCCACCAGGATTCCGGCGAGGCCGTCGTGTGGCGTCCCGAGGCCACGAGTGTCCGAGGCTGGAGGGAGGAAACCGTCTTCCTGGGACGCATTCCCACGGCGTTCCGGATTCGCCTCAACTCGCAGCGCTCCGCGGGGCAGAGAGGAGACGTCGCCGTGGACCAGCTGGAGTTTTTAGACTGCGCTCTGCCCTGTGAGTCCTCGGTGTCCGGTCCACTAATAATAAACATGATCGTTTATTTTAAATCCTCCTGATGTTGTTTGTTTGTTTGTCTGTGTCACCAGTGCCACAGGAGTGTCCGGCGACGATGCTGCGGTGTAAGAACGAGGGCTGTGTGACGCAGCAGCAGGTGTGTGACGGCAGCGATGACTGCGGTGATGGGACTGATGAGGAGAACTGTGAGAGCGGTGAGAGATCACGTGACATCACGTGATACTGAACAACCGAAAAAAACAAAAATCCCTAGTGATTGACACAATCTACGTCAGATTAAGTGTATGATATTTTAAGATTATTGTCTCTGTTACACAGTAGGTAAACCTCTCACTCCCCCACACCAAAGCCCATAGAGAAAATCTGCAGATTTAGGCAGCAGAAACACAGGAGCTGCTGGTCTACTGCTGCCTCTTGTGGTGACTTTGTGTCACTGAAGTGTATACAAACGGAATATTTAATACTTTTAAGTCACAAAGAACACGTTTGAATTTATATGTGTGCGGCAGCAGTGGATTAACAACAAAAATCTGTTTTACAGCCTTTGTAAACAGCTCACTCTCCCACACCAAAGCCCATAGAGAAATTCAGCAATTTTACATCACAGCAAACAGGAGCTGCCGATCAAACGTGTTCTTCTGTGACGTGAGGGACTGAAATCTTGTGTCTGTATCCAGTGGAGTGACACAAACTCACCACAAGAGGCTCCTGTGTCTCCAGGAGCTAAATTTGCCAATTTTTTCTATGGACTTTGGCGGAGGAGCGAGTGAGAACTTTACAAACGTCAGTTTCCTGTGTGAAAAAGTAAAGCAGAAAGCCTCATAAAACATGAATTATACGTGTGTCTCCAGAGGGATACCAGCTGTGTGACTTTGAGAACGGCACCTGTGCCTGGGACCTGAGGTCCGTCTCCAGACTGAAGTGGGTTCGGACGAGTCAGGAGAACATCTCCACCAGTGATCCTCTGAAAGGACCAGGCCGAGATCACTCCAGCAACAGTGCAGCAGGTATAGAAGGATGGATACAGATACATGAGATAGAATTATTTAGTATTTCTTATCATAACTTCTCTTGTAGGTCACTTCCTGTACGTCACTGTCCCCGATGGTGGCCTCACAAATGACTGGGCCTCGTTCCAAAGTCGTCTCCTCGATCCCACCAACACTTCACATCCGTGCAAGGTGAGACATTTCCTTATTTATGCATTCATGGCGATATTAGAACCCTCACCTCCTCTGTGTGTGTGTGTGTCTGCTTTAGATGGTGATGTACACTCACCAGTTCGGGCCGAGGTCCGGCGGTCTCACCGTGCTGGTCGCTGATAAAAACATCTACCCGGTGTGGGAGAGGGGCGGAGCTCTGGGCGACGTGTGGGTGAAGGCAGAGGTGGAGATCGTCACCAGCTCCCCTTTTCAGGTGCTTGCATCCCATGAATTTTATTTTTCTGTTTGGATGAAACAGAATTGTTACTTATTATCGTGTTTTCTCTCTCATAGATTTTACTAATGGCTGCGATCCGAAACTTTACATATGGAGGAATCGCCATCGACAGCATCATGTTGTCCCCCGGATGCCGCGTATCATCTGGTAAACCTCTAACAACTCTATTAAAAGGACAGTTAAGGACTTTTGAAGCGCAGTTGTACGAAGTCAGTCAATCTATGGCAACTTAAGAACATGTTTGTCACTTTATCTTGTCATTAGACAGCATTTTCCAACAGGAAACTGACGTATCTATCTCTTTCTAAATCGCTCACTTCCCCGCACCAAACCCCATTGAAAAAACCTGCAATTTTACATCACAGCACTCAGTAGCTGTTGATCCCCTGCTGTCTCCATCAGTAGGTTTTAATGTGTTTAAATGTAATCTCTGGTGTTCAAAATCCTCAGTTTGGATTTACCTGAGTTGCACAACTTTACCAGTTTCTAAAAAAAAAGGCAGCCGTTAACCAGCAGCTCCTGTGCGTTAATCACTGTTTTTGTTAATGGACTTTGGTGTGGGACAGTGAGTGCTTCACAAAGTGACACAAACTTTAGTTCCCGGTTGGAAAAGGTACAGGGAGATAAAGCAGGGAACATGTTCCTCACATATCGTAGAGTTTACCACTTGACCTTTTTGTTAATGGGGTAAAAACAGGTTTTCACTGACCTTATGCCCAAATGCTTCCCAAATAATCCTGAAGAAGCCATTTAACTTACAAAACCATAGTATTATTCCTCAACTCAGCAAAGATTCAACCCTCTGATCGTCTTTCTCACTTTCTCTCTCTTGAACAGAGAATCATACCTTTGCAAATATCCCCAAATCTCCTAAAGACCCGTGTACGGAACCGGACAAGATGTGCGACTTTAAACAGGACTGTCCCAAAGCAGAGGACGAGGCAAAATGTGGTGAGTTTGTGAGTCACTTACTAAACATCTTTGTTAGCGATGACCTGCAATAAATAGTTATCCAACCAAGTGTGTTTCCAACCTGTGACCTGCTGCTCAGTGTATGAACAAAATATGAATCATCATCATCGTCCGCACTCTTGAGATACAGTCATCATACTCTGGCCCCAAGTATTGATATTTACCACCAATTTTCAATAGTATCCACCTGCAAACTGCAAGGGGGGGGACTATAAACAAGGGGCGGGGCTTCAAATCGCCCAATTCACACGAGAATTCAACAAAATAAAAGATGGTGGCCAAAGTTGTCCAAATCACTTATACACCACCCACTGTCTTGCACTCTGCAGACAGACCCCTCCCCCAATTTTACTCTTCAGTGTCACTACTTCCTAATTCCTGGTGGTGGCGCTTGTCACAGGACAGACTGATATCGCGATGTATTGTTGATATATGATTGCCTGAAATGCAGTATTACAAGATGTTATTACATGTTATTAACATGTTATTACCATGTTTTTAACGTGTTGTTAGATGTTATTACATGTTATTACATGCATTGTGTATGTGGTGACCCACTCAAAAAAAAGTGGTGACCTATCTGTGGGTCCCAACCCACACTTTGGCAACCACTCGTTAGCCCATACAGTTTGACCATTGGTTAAAGCCACATAACCATTTTAATGATGTCTTTCTTTGGTCCTGATCGTCATGTCTTTTGTGTGTGATCATGTGATCTGTGTCTGTGTGTGTGTGTGTGTGTGTGTGTGTGTGACACGTGTGCAGGGGATTTCTCCTACACTGACGGCAGCTCAGGCTGGACTGACTCCAGTATTGGGAGTCAAGGTTGGAAGCTTCATGAAAACTCGACATCCAAAGGTAAATTTAACATTTAACCTCCGTCTCCTTTAAAGCTGCTGCCAGTGATGTGTTGTCTTAGATCTTCTGATATATAGTTCAGATCACACTTTAAAAAACCTTTTTATCACTCATTAAGAAGCCAGTATTTTCAAATTTAAGGGAAAAAAATATTACCATTTGTCCCTGTGTTATTAGAGGAGTACCTGTATGTGGTTCAGGCTCCAGGCCAGCAGCTGACTGAAGCCCAGACCCGGACCCCCCTCCTGGGACCCTCAGGCCCGGTCTGCTCCCTCAGCTTTGATTTCACACTCACAGGGAAACCAGATCACATTGGTACCACTGTTATTCAACACGTTCTTCTTCTCCCTGCTGCCACTCTCCTCACTCTCCTCTCAGATCTTTCACCGTGTCTCTGTTTACAGGAGAGCTGTCTGTCAGGGTGATTGACAGCGTGCTGGGCTTGCAGCCTAAACTGTGGGAGTTCAGCGGGAAGACGGGAGCGGAGGAGGGGGCGTGGCGAAGCGTCAACCTGACCATTGGAGCCAGGAAACATCGCTTTCAGGTTTGTTTTTCTTGCTTTTTCTTGCAAATTTTGGCACAAACTTGGACTCAAAGATGAACCGAAAAGGTTTTTTGTGGTTAAAGATCAGTGCAACCTTACAGAATTAGGGGTTGGTCTTTTGAACGCTACAGACCTTCACGTAGACTCAAAGATGATTTGAATTTGTTGTTTGTGAGATATCTAAGGAATGTCAAGAGGGAATCTGTTAAAATTTGGCACCAACGTTCATTTGGACTCTATGAAGAACTGTAAATAGTTTTGTGACGTAACGGCAAAAATCACGACTAATGCAACCAAAATCTGAGGGAATTTCTTGGAATCTGGTACAAACGTTCACATTTGGCCACTTTAAAGTCAACAAACACGTGTTATTTGAGTGTGACACCAGCGGCCAGTGATTCTCATCTTCTTTGATTGTGTGCAGCTGGCGTTCGAGGCTCGTGCTCGGAAACTGTGTCCGTGCGCCAAGATCAAAGTCCAAAACGTTGGCTTCAGCGACTGCTACAGTGGATATCTTCCCTCTGCTCCAACAGGTAATTCTCCTCCTTTTATACGTCTTCCAGACGTGACGTGACGTGACTTTAAATTTCTGTTTTTAAATTTTTCGCTCAGGTCTGTCATGTAACTTTGAAGACGGGCTGTGTGGGTGGTATCAGGACCAGAGCGACAACTTTGACTGGAGGGTGGCGAGTGGGACAGACCACACCATCGGGGGCGGTAAGCAGAATACAGAAATTAAATAACGTACATTAGCGTATAATGTTCACATCAGGGTGTCCCAAACACACATAAACAAACATGTTGTAAAATAAAAGTAGTAGAGTATGAATATAAAGAGAAAATATGCATCGGAAAGCGAAAAAGAGAAATGATGACATGTGATGTCCCCTCCTTGACGTCCAGGTAAAAGCCTCGTCGTGGACATGTGGAATCCGTCCCTCCGCGGTATGTTCGGACGCTTAGTTTCGTTCCCGCAGTCTCCAGGTCCTTCAGGTTACTGCCTGACTTTCTTCTACAAACTCTACGGACCAAACACAGGTGAGGATGCACCTGATGGTGAAGCCTCCATATGTTTTGTTTTGAATATGGATCAGGATAGTTCAGGATTTGCAGCCAAGGACAACATTTCAGCCTCTTAACATAAAACTCTGAGTCTGTGTTGCTTTGTTGCTCCCCACACCAAAGTCCATCTCCGGGACACAGGAGCTGCTGGTCCACTGGTGCCTCGTGTGGTCACTTTGTGTCACTGAAGTAAACACCGTCAGCAACCGTCATGTTTTCTCTATGGGCTTTGGTGTGGGAGAGTTAGAGGTTTACAACTGTTGAAAAAGACAGTTTACAACAAAATAAAGCAGTTGATATGTTCTCAAAATGTCATAGACTTAGGCCGACGTAGACTTTATTATTAAAGTCGCACCCTTTTGAATTAAAAACAAAGAGAAACGGATTGATAAAGCATTTTAATGCAGTTTCCTCCTCCTCTCAGGAACTCTAAACGTGAAGCTTTCGGATGGAACAGGTTATGAGATCATCCTCTGGACGCGCAGTGGAGCTCACGGAAACATGTGGCATGAAGGTCACTGCCCAGTCCCGCACCAGCTCACCAGCTTTCAGGTACAAATTCACAGGTTCAGTCAGTCTGAAAGTGTCTCTTGACTCCATTTTTAAAATCTCCCGATGTCCACTAACAGCTGACGTTTGAGGCGGTTCGCTCCGGCTTTGACGGACAGGTGGCCATCGACGATGTGACGTTCGTGGAGCGCTCGTGCTCCGCGCCCAGGGCGTGTTCGTTTGAAGGTCACCGCTGTGGATACACCAGCTCGGGTAGAATTCAGTGGCTCCACCGCAGTGGCGGCAACATCACGAGGCCTGGACCCAAAACGGACCACACTCTGGAGACACAGCTGGGTGAGTGACGGTCACTGTGTGCTGTGAGGTAAAATCAGTGATTTTCTCTATGGAGTTTGGTGTGGGAGAGTGAGGAGGTTCACAGACGTCCGTCTAATGACTCGAAAACACAATGAACCTGTTGTTAAGATATTGTGGACTTATGCAGGTTTGAGATAAACCTTTTTGTTATGTTGCTAAAACAAAAGGTTTCTACATGATGGCAAACACCGGCGCGGACGTCCTTCCCTCTGGCAGCGCCACAGTCCTCACCTCGCCTGTGCGTCAAGGAACCACCAAGACGGAGTGTGTGCACTTCTGGTATCACATGGGAGGAAAGAATCCTGGTGAGGCGGAGCCTACAGACACACACACACATGCACGCACACACACACACACACACGTTAACCCGCGTGGTCTCTGCAGGTTCTCTGACCGTGTACATGAAGCCGGTGACTGGTCACAGGGTGAAGATCTTCTCCGACACTCTGGATCAGGGAGATGTCTGGCGCCATGGCAACGGAAACGTCACAAGTAACCTCGTGGACTGGCAGGTACGGTACAGTGTGGAGGCGGGGACAGTTATTTATGGGGAGCATGATTTATAATTACCTCATTTAAGGTTCTTGTGTATTCATTTGAAATTTGACTTCAGTTTGTTTTAGAGACATTTTCAGCGGGATGATCGTGACATGATTTCCCAATTAAAACTCATTTCAAAGTGCGCTGATTCTGTTCTGCAGTTGGAGTTCGAGGTTGTCGGCGCCGGAGGCGGAGACTCTCACGTTGCAGTGGACGACGTCGTCTTCTCGGCGCACGCGTGTCAAAACCAAGGTCAGGCGCGGTTTAGGTTCTTAAACAAAACAGTCCACAGTCATTTAAATGAGTGTTTTATAAGGCTGCGTTCACAGTGATGAAAAGTGGATCATTTTACAGCTGTTTCGGTTCACGCTCACAAAGACAAATCTCAAATGCACTATACGTTGTAAAGGAAAGTCATGTGATCTAGTTAAGGGTCAAATCCTCAACTCTTCCTCCTCTGCAGGTAAGATAGTGGAATTATAAGTTAATTAATTAATAAGTTAGCATTGGGTAAAAGGGTCTTTCGCCGCAGATGTTGCCCTCATCCTACAGTCTGTGGCAATAAGAAACAGCGTAGGTTGGGGTTTTGTGGCGCTTTGGGGCGATAACGCTCGATTAGTTTGCCTGCAGAGGAGTAAAAGATGAGACCTGCCACACACAGAGGACGGATGTGCCTTAGTCTATCCGTCTGTCCCTTCTCCTCACATGTGGGTGTAGACGAGAACACTGAAGCTGTAGCTGTCAATACTGCAGATGCTTCCCATGAAACATGTGGATAGAGTTCACCAGAGTTCAGTAGTCTGGTCCACATCAGACGTCCTGGAGTCCGCTCACACTGACCCAAACAAACCGTATGAAGAAGGAAATCTCACCAGTGTTTGATTTAACCACACTAACCGTGGCTGGTGTGAACCTCAGGGTCGAGGTGTAACCTGGAGAGAGGGATGTGCAGCTGGAGCAACACCCAGAACACGGAACTGGACAAGCTGGACTGGGAGCTGACCAGTTGGGAGACGGAGAAACACTACTCCGTTCCAGCAGAGGACCACAGTCTGGGCACAGAGAAAGGTGAAGCTTCACTCTGCTTCATCTGGATTCTTTGTTTCCTCTCTCTCATTCCTCTCCCCTCTCCTCTCCTCTTCTCTCTCTCTCTCTCTCTCTCTCTCTCTCTACCAGGTCACTTCCTCTTCTTTCCCAGCACCAATCGGACAGCAGACAAACAGAACGCTCAGCTGCTGAGCCCCCACCTGCCCTCAACCAAGGGCACCTGCATGAAATTCTGGGCCCACATTCCGTCCTCGTGTAAGGGTCAAACGTCTTTGTCTCTGGTGGAGATGTGTGCTACGTGTTTCCTTTCTCATATGATGTTGTGTGATCTCTTGTAGCTGACAGTCTGCTGAGGGTGTGGAGGCTCTCCAAAGGTTTCCATCAGCTGATGGAGGTGAGAGAGGTGATGGGACTGTGGAGACGCTTCCAAGTTGACATCACGTCCACTGAGGAATACCAGGTCAGACGCACACTCTGAAGCTAAGTCTACAATATCTGTCTCACCACTTCATCTCACCATTAGATACCCCGTGTATCAACTGTATCAACAGGAAAGTGATTTTTCTCTTGCTTTGTAAACCGGTTACCTCCACACCAAAGCCCATAGAGAAAATCAGCGATTCTGCGTCACAGCGCACAGGAGTTATTGATCCACTTCTGCCTCCACCAGGGACTTCAGATGTGTTATTTTGTGACATCAGTGTTTGAAAACCTCGGTTAGACTTTACCAAAGTGACACAAACTTAGCAAACAAGGCAGCGCTAGACCAGTAACTCCTGTGTCACCGTGAGCTAAAAACGCTGATTTTCTCTATGGACTTTGGTGCGAGAGAGTTTGGAGTTTACAAAGTGACACAAACTTGAGTTTCCTCACAGAAAAGGCCGTCTAACAGCGAGATAAAGTGGTACAGGTTTGTTATGGACATGGACATTGGACAAGTGACATGAGAAGATATTTTCATCGTCATTTTAATCACATACGTAGCTGTTACAAATACAAGTGAACGTCTCTCTTCCTCTGTTTTGGTCGTTGACAGATTGTGTTGGAAGGAATCAAAGGCACGTCGGGACTCGTCGCTCTGGACGACATCGAGTACACCGTCGGGATCAACTGTGCCAACGAAGTCACAGACCCACAGAGTAAGTCTGAGCTCCAGGCCCGAACCCGGACCTGGACTTTAAAGGCCTCTCCAGTGGTCACTTAGTGTCTTACAGTTAAATTGTGGATTAACAGACGTTCCATCTCTCCTCTTCAGCCTCAGTGAAACGAGACAACGTGGGAGGACTCGTGGCGTCCGTCATCGTGGTCGTGCTGCTGATCGGCACGTTGGTCGCGCTGCTCTTTTATTACCTGCAAACTCGACAGATGATGGAGCCGAAGACTTCCTCGGTCTCGTCGCCGTCCTCTGCCGACGTCGGTTTCGCCAACACTACGTACGAACCAGAACCCGTGGTGAGTTCTTCCCCCTTTTAGGCTCGTCAGAGGTCAGAGGAACATGGACTTCCTTCAAAAGGTCCAGTGTATAAGAAATAGTGACATCTTATGGTGAGACTGCAGGTTGCAACAGAAAAGGAGGACTCCTCCGCTCACCGCTTCCTTTTCCCAGCTCATCAGGGAACTACGGTGGCCCTCACGTACCAGAATGTCATCCTCAACAAACACTATGAGCTAGTGGTGTTTCCATTGAAACCAATAAAACAAGGCCCTTACCTAAAGTACAGTATAACATACTTATTTAAGGCTGGTAAAACCCTAATGATTTTTAAATTGAAGGTGTTATACACTTCAATTTCTGCCAGTAAACCCTCGAAAATGTCCCACACTGAGAGTTATATAGAGTCTGGAAGTGAGTAAAAATTGGTAATTCTACTTTTAAATGAGCACATGTTCACTTTAATGTAAAAATCCTCATAAAAATATGAATAAATACGTAAATAAATCAATGTGTTTGTCGTAGCAGGACCGTATGATGGTTCCACCGGCACAAAACCACCCGATGGCTGCTGGGTTCAATAACATCACTGTGAGTAAACCGTTTGTTTTTACATCACTGATTTTTAGTCACTTAGCCAAAGTGATGATGTAATAAAAGCTGTTCTAGTTTAAGTCTAAGATAAGTTAAGACTGCGTTTGCTGCTTTATCTTGCTGTTAGACTGGAAGTTAACCACTCGCTCTCCTGCACCAAACTCCAGTCACAAAATCTTCGTTTTTAACTCGTGAGATCACAGGAGCTGCTGCTCTTCTGCTGCCTCGTTTTGTAAGTTTTTCTTACCGAGGTGAATCTGAATGAGGGATTTCCAACACCGACGTCACAGAATAGCACATTTATAGATAAGTGATGGAGGCAGCAGTGTGTGCTGTGATGTAAAATTACTACTTTTTTCAGTGGAGTTTGGTGTAAGAAAGCAAAGCAACATAAACTTCGCTTTCTTGTAACAAAATGTTGTTTAACAGTGAGATAAAGAGACGAACATGTCCTTGAGATACTGATTAGTTTGATCTGCGTCTCAAGCTTGTTCTGTATCTCATACGACCGCACACTGCCCCTTTAATGTTGTGTTCTTCATGTGTTCACACAGTTCTCTGATGATGATATCAGAGAGGTGGAGGTGGCGTAAGGCGGGGGAGGGGGAGAGGGAGCCGAGGGTCCCGCCACCCGACGGTGGCTTTGTGAAAGCACAGCGACATCACAGCAGAAGAACTGCTTGTGTCGCCATTTTACACACACACACACACACTCACGCACGCACACGCACACACGCACACACACACTCAGACATCAGTGACAATGAGAGCTGCCGAGCCCACGAGGCTCGTCGTCTGTGGACGGACATAGGAAGGAGGAGTCATTAAAGTGAAACTTTCTTTAAAATCAAAATGATTGTCGTCGCCCCCGAGGTTCTGCCAGGAAAACACGGGCTGAATCGCGTCCGCCTGGTTTCAGAAGAACCTCTCGGGTCAGGCTCGTGAGCCGCTCGCACATTTTTAACCGAAATTTCGTGTCGCGCGAGGTATCTGGAGACTGAGAAGCATGAAGTTTGAAAGACGGGAGGTTCTCACCCAGAGTGGGGGGGAGTCAAGAGATGGACACTGTCCAGTTGCATGATGGGAGAAGACGTGGTCATGCACGTCTTTCATGAAGGACCGAAGAATAAAGCAGTGTACTGAAGAGGAAAGGCGACCACATGTGCTGCTGCTGTATGATTGAATTATGATTGAAGAAATTAAAGTTGAGCATTGAAAGACTGGTGTCAGTATTTGTTTTCATCGTTTAGATCCTGTGGTTCTCAATCTGTGGTGCGTGTACCACCAGTCGTACGTGATTGTCCTCTGGTGGTAAAATCATTAACACTGTTGTACTGTATTCAAACCAGATTACAGTGTGTGAAGAAGAACGACAACGACGTCCTGACATACGAGAGCATATCTGCAGTCTCACCACTAGATGTCACTAACTCTTACACTGTGGACCTTCAACTGTCTGGAAACTGAATCACATGGATTAAAAAAGGTCTGCGGTTAAACCTAAATGTAATGTATGTGTGTGTGTGTGTCTATATATGTATGTATATATGTGTCTACATATGTGTGTATATACAGTATGTGTCTACATATGTGTGTATATATGTGTGTATATGTGTCTATGTGTGTGTGTCTATATGTGTGTATATATGTGTCTACATATGTGTGTATATGTGTCTTCATATGTGTGTGTATTTGTGTCTATGTGTGTGTGTCTATGTGTCTATATGTGTGTATATATGTGTCTATATATGTGTCTATATATGTGTCTACATATGTCTATGTGTGTGTGTCTATATGTGTGTATATATGTGTCTACATATGTGTCTACATATGTGTGTATATATGTGTGTGTATATGTGTCTATGTGTGTGTGTCTACTTATGTGTGTATATATGTGTCTACATATGTGTGTATATGTGTCTACATATGTGTGTATATATGTGTGTGTATATGTGTCTATGTGTGTGTGTCTACTTATGTGTCTATATATGTGTCTACATATGTCTATGTGTGTGTGTCTATATGTGTGTATATATGTGTCTACATATGTGTGTATATGTGTCTACATATGTGTGTATATATGTGTGTGTATATGTGTCTATGTGTGTGTGTCTACTTATGTGTGTATATATGTGTCTACATATGTGTGTATATGTGTCTACATATGTGTGTATATATGTGTGTGTATATGTGTCTATGTGTGTGTGTGTCTACTTATGTGTGTATATATGTGTCTATATATGTGTCTACATATGTGTATATATGTGTCTACATATGTGTGTATGTGTCTACATATGTGTGTATATATGTGTGTGTATATGTGTCTATGTGTGTGTGTCTACTTATGTGTGTATATATGTGTCTATATATGTGTCTACATATGTGTATATATGTGTCTACATATGTGTGTATGTGTGTGTGTCTACTTATGTGTGTATATATGTGTCTATATATGTGTCTACATATGTGTATATATGTGTCTACATATGTGTGTATATGTGTCTACATATGTGTGTATATATGTGTGTGTATATGTGTCTATGTGTGTGTGTCTACTTATGTGTGTATATATGTGTCTACATATGTGTGTATATGTGTCTACATGTGTGTATATATGTGTGTATATGTGTCTATGTGTGTGTCTATATGTGTGTCTATATGTAGATATATTCTACATGTATATATGTATGTGTATATACATATATGTATATACACGTACATATATAGACCCATATGTAACTAAATATGAATCACATAATGAACAGATGTAAATGATGTCATCAATAATCACTAGATCAGTAATCACTATCATTATTCAGTCACGTGAAGGCAGTGAGACAATTCCTTCATCTTTCTCAAGAGGTGATGACGACATCCTGCCCTTAGCAACCGCTACGTTCGTTGCTACGGCAACATCCCGCGGTGTCCCCCTGTGCTGCTGTCACCGCGGCGGCTCTCATCTGTTTCCAGTGAGAAGGAGACGAATTCACCCTTTCATTCACATGTCATCATCATCATCAGCAGCATCATCATCATCAGTATCATCATCATCAGCAGAAGCAGCGGCATGATTTTACACTAAAAGTTCGTGCACGAGGACCCTCTCCTCTTCCTCATCTTCCTCTTCTGGACCCGTTTTCGTTTCCACCTGCTGCTCGTCCCTCAGCGGCGCGTGCACGCGCATGGATCCCGCCGTGCTCATCTTCCTGCTCTACGTGATGATCGCGCACGAGCTGATCTGCGGGTTAATGCAGTACCGCAGACAGAGCGTGAAACCACGCAGACAAGCTGACTCACCTCTGCTGCACTCCAGGTCTGTATCTGTGTGTGTGTGTGGTCCTCATGGAGACCAAAACCTGGTCCTAATGAGGCGGAACCTCATTTCTGAGGAACTGGTTAAGACTAAGATTTTTGATGTTTTGATGTTTTGATGTATTTTGTACTTAAGTACTTTGTACTGAAGTACTTTGTACTGAAGTACTGAAATATTTTTGATATTTGTTTTCCTGTGGATCAGTGTTTTAGACGTCAGGCTCGACAGGTTCTTCCACACTGAAGTAGAAAAAGTATTAAACATACCACAGATAGTCTGTGCTTGTGTAAGTGAAGCGCGTGTTTGGCATCAGATCAAAAAGAAGAAGTCTTTTTTCACGATCGGAAAAAGTTAAAGTCACACAGAATATATGTTTACTGTGAGCGTGTAAATGAGCTGCAGTGACGTGTGTCAGTGTCAGCCTTAAAGTCATACTTTACAGTAAAAGTACAAGAAAATGACTTTGAAGTCACTTTAAAAAAAAAAAATTACTTAAAGGAGACATATTATACCCTATTTCCCCCATTAAAATAATACCCTGGCGTCCTAATGAACATGTCAGGGATATGCTTTGGTCAAAATACCATAAGGATGAAGCACCATAGCAGTTCAATAACCCTGCTAAACTCGCCCCTTTCAGAACGCTCGGTTTTGTGCATGGTCCCTTTACATGCAAATGAGACACAGGCAAACACACCCACTTCTTCTTTACTTTATTTATACATATATATTTTTTTGCAGCTTTTCCTCCACTACATTTCCTCTAACTTTCTTTGTTACTCGTTACTACCAAATAAAATCAGAAGAAGAAGAAGAGTTGGTATTATGGTCTGTATTTATATAGAGCTTTTCTAGTCTTGATGAGCTGCTTCACACTACAGTTCTCACCCATTCACACGCTGCAACATGGGCTTAAGTGTCTTTGCTCAAGGACACATATTAGACTAGCAGAGCATTTTCACAAAATGACTTTTGATGCTTAACTACAGTAAACTTCATAACCTTTAAGACTTTTACTTAAGTCATTTTATTTTAAAAAAGTGACATCAACTTCTCCCAAAGTCATTTTCTGGTAACATATTTGTATGTTGACTCTAAAAGTATCCCCTTTAATGTACTTAGGTGGACTGTTCATGAGTCACATGTCACAGGGTAAAGATCACGCCACTCTCACTGGGAACATTTTTAAGGAGGTTTTGTTTTCTCCGCAGTTCTCGGGCGTGTCAGGGAGTCTGGAGGACGAGCAGCCAGTCACTCAGGACCGACATGAGGAAGAGCGGCCGTATCGTGAGGAAAGCCTGATGAAAATAACTCTGACTCTGCTGCTGCTGCCAATTTCCTTCACATAGATCACTGGGGTTGTTCGTTTGTGAGACAGTTCCACCTTAAACTGGTCCTTCAGGTTTCCATAATCCGGTCCGGTGGTAAACATCGCGATGCCGAGAAACACACAGTTTAACCGAGCTGAGGCCGTAGTCCGACTAAGGAGGGCAACCGGACAACTTGCAGAGTCCGAGTATACATGTGGATTCTTCGGCCTTGTTCGTCTGACTCCACTCCTGTAGGTGGTGCTATATCTCTCTATAGGCTATTGAATCTGTTTCCTGTTGACGTTTACGCCACAGAAAAACAAACCGTGAAGGTCGAGATGGATCATGCTGTGGTTCTGTGTTTTTCATACTTGCTGTACATCATTGTCGTGTTGTCTGAAGAGAGATGCCGCTACCGCCGTGGCAGTTTATATGTCGTCTCCCTCTACTTCCGGGTCCGACTCCAGTCCGACTAAGTGTATACATGCAGGAGTAATCGGACTATGAATCGCATTATCCAGGTGTGTTAGTCTGACTAAGACTAGCTTAATTTTAGTCGGACTAACGTGTTTACGTGGCGTTAAGAAAACCGAATTATTGTCTTAGTCCGACTAAGACTAGCTCGATTTTAGTCGGACTAACTTGTTAACATGACCTCGATAAAACCGAATTATTGTCTTCGTCTTTTAGAGATAGATCGCACTGAGAGATACTGTAGATTGTCATTAACGAATCAGACCCAAACAAACACAACTCACCGATAAATGCAAGAAAATGGGAAAGAAATCATAAACAAATATAAACAAATGAATGATGTTTTGTTTATGGGTAACACACTGTCTACAGCGGTGATTCCCAAAGTCTGGGTCGTGGTCCAAACATGGGTTGTGTGAGATTTGTTCTAGGTCCCCCAAACAAATTTGCAGAATTTCCCCAACCTTTTAATCAAGATTTCTGTGACCATGTAACATGCATTAAATGAAGTTTTGATTAAAACATTTTGTTGACTGACTCAGGTGTTAACAGAACCTTTAGTTCCTGGGATAGTGAGTGAGAAGAATTCCCACCTCCACACCTCAAATTCTTTCCTCCAGCTCTGCCGACAGCGCCTCTGGAACGACGTGTACAAGAACAAAATCTATTTATTCTTTTGTTCATGTGAGACTGTAGCATCTGCATCTCTCCTTTACCATCATAATTGTCAATTCCATTACAGGTGGAATGTTGCACAGCAAGCAAAACGAAAAGTCGACAAAGGAGTGATGCATCGAGTTCAGAAAGAATGTATAATGAACCTAGGAAGGCAAGAGAGGACACTTCCTCCCTGCGAAGCCTCATTGAAGCTAAGCTAATTGTCTAAAATAACACCGATCATTTCGGAACAATTGTGGGTGGCATTTTTGTTGGGAATTTTGTCCCAAATTGTACACAAAGAATTTATACTCATTCCCTTTTGGGCATTGGTCTTTTCCAGAACATCTTCCCATTGGAGTGTAGCTAAAGTCTGTGACACACAAGAGGATTTTCAAATCTGACTTGATATAAAAAACGTGGGACTCCACTTTATGCGTGGCTGTGTGTGTTTGATTAGCCTCCGTTAAGCTAACCCAACCAACTCAACATGGACTTTCTCAATGGACTTTGGTACGTGAAAGTTACCTCCAATATTCTGGATTTACCAGGTCCAGTGGGTAACATTTAGAGGTTTGGGTCGTTATTGGCCTCTATATTTACCTTTTCGGTCCTGTTTTGTACATGTGTTGGTACGATCTGACGTCCTTGTATAACCTCAAGGAGGTTGCCCTGGTTCCATCTTCTTCATTGTCTCTTTAGACCAAAACAAGAGTTATACAGTTCTAGCTCTTCTTCGGTTTCCTCCCACAGTCCAAAAACATCCAAAGACACTCTCAATTGCTCTTGGGTGTGAATATGGTCCAGGGTATGACCTCGCTCTGTCAACTGGGATTGGCTCCAACCACAGATGACCCTCAAGTGGAGGAGAATGTGGTAGAAGTTGGATTGGATTACATTAGCGCTGGGCCACACGGTTGGTGTAGTGGTTAAAACTCTTGCCTTTGCAGGAAGAAGACCAGGGTTCACGACCTGGTTGGAACTAGAGTCTTTCTTCATGGAGTTAGCATATTCTCCCTGTGTGTGCATGGGTTTTCTCTGTGTTCTCTGGTTTCCTCCCACAGTCCAAATACATGCAGATTTGAGGATTAGGTCAATTGGACACTCTAAATTGACTGAAGGTGTGAGTGGTTGTTTGTCTCTATGTGTGGTCCTGTGATGGACTGGCGATCTGTCCAGGGTGCGCCTATCGCCCTATGTCAGTTGAGAAAGCGGTAGAGGATGGATTAGCTTTTTGTTAAGTGGCTAATATCTGTTTTAAGTTTGTGTCCTCACTGGCAGCCACATTTTATCTGCGATAGAATGTCTGTGGGTGCAGATCTTGGTGGTAGTAGCAACTATTCAAAGGAGAACTTTGAAGGCGAAGTGGAGAAGGGTTCAATGTGAACAGCAGTTGAACATGGGTCAGTCGGTCCTAAGAGGAGGTGATTGGTAATACAAGTACGCTTAAAACTGCTGTTATTTCAGGATTCAGCAGAACGTTATTCTGTGTGTGGCAGCTCTCGGTTCCTTAGACTCAGCTGATCTTTAGCTGCATCCGCGTGGACGCTCCCGGGCACACGTGTCAGTACAGTCCTCTTGGGGGTCATTTCAGGACAGAGCTGAGCCGCTGGAAACTGAGCATCGTGAGCAGTTTGTGGACTTTGTTGTTGTTGAGGTCAGTGAGCTGAAAGAGTCTCCGCTCAGCAAA